>NW_006922003.1:2474756-2478077 GCF_000298275.1 Orycteropus afer afer | reverse complement strand
AAAAAAGACCTAATACACTGCCGTCAAGCTGGATCCGACTCATAGCGACCCCTCCTTGGGTTTCCAAAGTGGTATCACTACAGAAGTAGATTGGCCAATGTTCCTTATGAGGAGTGGCTGGTGGGTAGGGAGGCAGAAATGCATAGGCAAGAAGGACACAGTGGAAGGACACAGGGAAGAAGAAGAGGAGAACTATTACACTGCAGGAAATGTAATCAATGTCACTAAACAAAGTGTGCATGAACTGCTGAATGTGAAATGAGTCTGCTTTATAAAATTTCACCAAAATCACAATTAAAAAAAGTTAAAAGAAAGCCAAAAACTTTGCATATTTGTCATATTATAATAACATAATTTAAAATAATCAGACTCAATTTAATTCATATTATCCAGTGCCTATTATAAACCAATATCTAGTCAAGATACTGGGATATTCCTCTATCTATATACTACATGTTTTGTGTATTAGCCTTTATTTATTTATTTATTATCAATCTTTGCCTCATGAGGGTAAGGGCTTCTTCTCTTTATTTAGTTGCAATTACTCTGAGTGTAAAATGATAGCTGACAGATAGCAGGCACTAAATAAAGATTTGTTGAATCAATATACGAAGCCATTTCTTCAATAAGCTTACAGATAATTAGAAGATGAAACAAGATACTTTTAAGAGAAAAGCAAATTAAAGCACATTATAACTAACAAGCCTTAGTATTTCTCTAAAGTTGAAAATTAAAGCATAATAAATTCCATGACACTATAATAATAATGTAAATCTCCAGGAAAAAGATACATCCATTGTAATTGTGCAATTGGGATTTCACTAATAGTAATAGTAAATCTTTATAGAACATTTGTTCCATGGTAGGCATATGCTGAGTAAGTTACTGTGTTACTGGATTTAACTCTTGTAACACTCTATCACATATGCACAAAGTATACCATCTCATTTTATAGATGAGAGAGTTACAGCTTCAAATGGCTCAGTGACTTGCTCTAGTCAACAGTGTGTAAGTGGCAGAGGTCCATTTTGAACCCAACTCGTTCTGATTCCAGAATCTATATTCTTAACCTCTAGTCAATCTTGTAAACACTAATTTTACTCTTTGTTGTTTCAAAATGGTGTAAATTCTATGAGTTAATATTTTTATTTTGGTGTCCTGCAGTGTGCATATTCATAGTTGTATGCAAGATCAACAGTCAGAAATGTTTTTCAAATAAAAGAAGCTCAACTATTGACAATAGGAGTCCCTAGGTTATATAAATGGTTAATGTGCTTAACTGCTTACTGAAAGGCTGGGTGTTTGAGTCCACTTAGAATCATCTTTGAAGAAAGGCCTGGCGGTCTACTTCTGAAAAATGAGCTATTGAAAACACTGTGGAGGACAGTTCTATTCTGACACACATGGGTTCACTGTAAGTAGGAATCCACTTGACAGCAACTGGTTGCCATTGACAACAGGGAGTCCAAAAAAATGTTGCAAACTGGCCACAGGATATGAAGGAGTCTCTAAGGTGTGAATACAGGGACTTTTAAACCATCTTCACCTGAGGTTTTCTGTGCCCACTGGCAAGCTGTTGAATAGATACTAATGATGCAGTTCTTTTAAGATGGGTATTTTGGGATCTTGTGGCTGAAACAGTGTGATTATGATGATTTGTGCCAAATACTGCTGTCTGTCTTATCTTGTTGTTGTTGTTGTTATGTGCCGTCGAATCAAACCTGACTCATAGCGACCCCTCCTTGGGTTTCCGAGGCAGTATCACTACGGAAGTAGGATTGCCCAACCTTCCTTCCGAGGAGTGGCTGGTGGGTTTGAACTGCCAGCCGTCTGGTTAGCAGGCAAGTATCTTAGCCACTATGCTACCAGAGCTCCCCTGTCTTATCTAGTACCTATCAAAATTTTTCTATAATTGTTTATTCAAGAACTTTACCTGAGGCTTCTGGTAACACGGTAGAATAGGCAGATGAGCTACACAGACCTTCTTCAACAAAGAAAAGAGAAACCAATTGACAGAAATACAGAAGATAATCTTGGAACCCTGAGCTTTGAAAGGAAGGATACAGAAGTGGATTATGCACCATTCAGTGAAAAAACTTGAATGAAAATAGTGAGTACAGAGACTGTCAGAGCAGTGGACACTCAGCTACTCTGATGGGACCAAAAGCCTGAATATTTCCAAGTGGTGTTGGGACCTGAGAATTGACCTAAAGATGAGCCCTGGTTGCCAAGGGCTGCAGGAATGACTGTGTTGGTGGCCTATGACTAGGAAGGGAAACAGCAAGGAGGGAGACAACCTAAGGTGTGGACTTTTGGTGGTCCAGAGGGTGCAGCCATTTTGATTGTTTATAAGTGGTGGACATTTTGGATATTTTAAGTGACTGAGGGTGCAGCCATTTTCAATGTTTAAAAGTGGTGGCCATTGTGGATATTTAAAGTGACTGAGGGCACAGCCATTTTCAATTTTACAAGTGACAGACATTTTGTATTTTAAAATGACAGCATTCTCATTCAGCTTCCAGGGACCTAAGAATAGGCTTCATTTGCCAAGGACAGCAGGGAAACAGGGGAGGCTGCCAATGGGAAAGGAGACAAGTAGTGAGTGTATAAGTACTGCCAACTACTAAATAGAGGAGCACAGCACGGTACCCTACTTACGTAGATAACATACAAACAAAACAAAGAAAATGAAAATCATGGGCAAGTCACTCTAACATACAATCACCAATTAAGTATAAACACAAAAATGTCATAATGCCTCAGAGACAACAGCATCACAGTCCACACAAAGAAGCAAGATAAAGCAGGAGAAACAGGGGAGCAGGATACAGACTAAAAACACATCCCTGAGAAAGATGCAGCATTGGAACTCCATGATAAGGAATTCAAAAGAATTATATTTAAGTACCTTCAATGAATTGAGAGACAGATCAAGGAAAACACTGACAAAATTGAGGAAAATGCAGAGAAAACCCTTGAACAATTTTGAAAGACAATACAAGAACAAAATGACAAAATAAATAAAAATTAAGTGATGATACAAAATCTACAGACAGAACTCCAGAAGAGTAACACTGAATTTTCAGAAATAGATAACATATTGAACAGGCAAAGGAGTAGAACTGAATCAATGGAAGATAGAATTAGTGAGATTGAAGGCAAATACCTCAATACTTCTTTGGAAGGAGATCAATCAGAAAAATGAACAAAACAAAATGAAGAAAGCCTACAGTTCATGTGGGATACCGTCAAAAGGAATAATCTATAGTGTAGTACCTAAAGGCACTTGACTGCTAACCAGAAGGCTGGTGGTTCAAACCC
>NW_006922003.1:2463123-2469092 GCF_000298275.1 Orycteropus afer afer | reverse complement strand
CAAAATGGAAGGGGAAAAAAAAAATCTCTGCCCACTTTATTGACAGGAGACAACTGGTGAATATATAATAAGTTTAGATTGTTAGAAGTGCTACAGGCTAAACCAAAACAGGTTAAGGAGAATAGATGACCTGTGGAGGGGTAGAGTTTGATGTTTTATGTAGGGTAGTGAAGCTCACTGATAGGGTGACATTTTGAACAAAGGCCTGAAGAAAATCAGACGCAAGCCCTGCAGATATATTTAGAGGTCAAAGCATTCCAGACAGAAGGAACAAAGTACCAAGGCCTTAAGGATTGATATGTTTAGTGTCTTGTTTTAAGAAAGAAAACCAGTGTGGCTGGATCAGAGAAACAGAGAGAGAGAGAGAGAGAGTTGTAAAACAGGTGAAAGAAATGGACATGGAACAGGTCAGGGTGAGATTTGTAGGCCATCTGGAGACTTCAGCCTTTTTTCTGAGAGCAGTGGGAAGCCATGTGAAGGTTTTGAGAGAGGACTGTTTTATATTTCTCAAGGACCCTCATGATTGCTAACAGACTGCATGTAGGAGGCCAACTGTGGCCTCAGGGAGACCAGTTAGCAGATTATCGAAATAATCCTGGGTGAGACAGCATGTGGCTTGGTCAGGGTAGTTGAGGGGAGAGGCTGAGAAGTGGATGGACTCTGGAGGTATTCAGTAGTAGAGCCCAAAGAATTTCTCATGGATTGGTAATGAAAGAAAGAAAGAAAAGAGTCAAGGCTAACTTCAAGGATTTTCATAAGAAAATGCAACACTGCAGAGTGTAAAAGGAGGGGATTGGAAGTTTTTTTTTGGACTACATTCAGTTTGAGATGCTTCAAGGGAATACCTATGATGACAAATGAAAATGTTTATATACCTTTGAAGAAATTCATATTTAACAAAGTCCCAAAGCCCTCATTCTAATATTCAGTGCTTAGGTTAAAATGCAATTATTTATTTAGTTACTGAACATAGAGTTTTGACCAAATTCCATTAATTTCAAGAGACTAAGGCATGAGGAAAGCTTTAAAATTAGTAAATAAAAATGAAGTTGGGGAAAAAAAAAATCAGTGTCCAGAACGCTAGAGGTCAGCATGATCACAGGGTTAGAAAATGGATGGAGGAAAACCCTTCAGGATAAGACATTTTGTTTGGGCACATTTATTTCTAACTCACTGATGCTAGCAGTAGGAGTCCTCAGAAATGAAAATAAACAAAGCATAACCTTTTCATCGAGGACATGTTATAGAAAGAAAAAATAATCCCCCCACAACCACCCAATTTATAAGGATTCAGGAAAGCTATAATGTAGCTCGAGGGCTTCTATAGTATTTGAAAATAAAAGCATAAAGACAGATGGAGCAGGGGACACTCTGGGGCATATTTTTCTCCAGATGCCCTAGCGGAATCAGACCGGCAGCGATGGATTGCATTTGGGTGGAGAAGAGAGCAGCTCTGGCTGCCTCAGTTCACATTTGGTATTCCTCTCAAGGTCTAGGCTACAGCTTGGGTATCTGTGCCTCCTCAGAAAGGTGACATTGCTGCCTGAAGCCCTACTTAAATCAGTTGTAGCTGCTGGGGCCAGCAGGTCATGATGCTTGAGTCAGGATACTAATCTTCCTTCCGTTGCCAGAAACAAATGAAGGAAAGAAATAAGTCATACAGGAAGAAAGCACAAAATCACTGCCAAGCTAATAAACCAAACTTTAGAATCTGCATAAAGGATGAGAAGAAAAGGAATGTTTAGACATTTGACTACTATTGAGACCCACAATTGTGCAAAATAGGTAGCAGTATTTGAAATCAGATAGGTCCTATCATGGGTGAATAAACTCAGGAGCTAACACACCTGATTTAGATTTAAGGGAGGCTAATTATCTACTGGAGAAATTAAATTATTTTGATAAACAAACTGAAAGGTGTGTGTGTTTGGATATGTGTGTTTGTGTGAGTCTCTTTCTCCAGGCACTGCTTCACTCTCTGTTAAATCACTATTCATGGCTGGAAATATAGTCAATCAAGATTATTTCTTGCAATGGTATTTTAAAAATGTCATGTTCATAGAATGGCACTATTACATGTAAAAATGCTGCCTCAGTTTTTCCGTGGAATAGGAAGGAATATAAATACTTATTTATGTATTTGAATAGCGATACAGGACAAATGTATTATAATTTATTGCCCTGAAACCCTGAAGGACAATGGAGTAAATGGATTAAAAAAACTATTAAGGCAAATTAGGCACACATGCTTACAAAGCACCATAAATAAAATGTGTTATTTGCACCTACTGTCAGTTCTCGTTTTATCCTTACTTCGTTTATCTGTAAAATAAATTAAAAACCTTTGCTCCTTTCAACAACGATCCCTTGTTTCTTTTAGACACAGGTCAGTAGGACTTGGAGGTACTGCCAAACATTGTTCCACCTACTCTTTCTTACTGGATATTTAAAGACAGTTCCCCGCAACACACACCCTGTCTCCCTTTCTCCCTTCCTTTCTTTCTCACTCCCTTCCTCGTTTGTTCCCTCCTTTTCCACTTTCTTAGTGTCCAACACCCACCCACCCCCCCAAAAAAAAGAAAAGACTCACTGCCTCCAACTGGCTCGGACTCACAGTGACTCCCATTGGGTTTCCGAGGCAGTAATTCTTTACAGAAGTAGATTGCCCCATCTTCCTTCCGTAGAGTAGCTGATGGGTTTGGACTGCCAATCTTCCAGTTAGCAGTCAAATGCCTCAGACACTGTGCCTCCAGAGCTCCTTTTTCTTAGTGTATTTAGTGAATATTTATTAAACTCATTATAAGGAACTCACCATGCTATATGGTAAGATTAGAGAGCTGAAGAGAATACACGGTATTATCCCTCAAGAAACTCAAGGTCCAGTTAGGTAGACAAATGTAAAAGCAAATAATCACAGCTCAGTAAGTACTATATTAAAGGAATTAGCATTTTCTCCACTAAAATCTCATAAACCAAGATCTATTATTATTCTCAATTGACACATGTAAGTATTAGAGAAGTCAAATGATACATATAAAGAGGGATAATTATCAAACAAATAGGAGTGGGTTTCATAAAGTTGTTTTTGCTGCTGTTTCAAAAATCATGCTGCCACCTCTGCCTCACCCCTCATTTATGCTCTTTTCCATTTTTTATTTGCAGCTCTTATTTATTTTTTCTTTGTGTCGCCTTTCTGCTAGGTCTCTTTCTCAACTGCTCTTATAGCTACCCTCCACAGCATAAGTTATCAAGTCCCAAATGTCCATAGTGCTGAAGTTGAGAAAGCCTGTTCTAAAGTGTTATTTAAATAAGGAAATATAAATCATAACATAAATATTATGACACATGAGTTGATTTTCTTTCTATAAAATTGAGCCTGTTAAAAAAAATACAGGAGCAAGGGTATCCAAGTGTTTCATCTTTACAACTGCAAGCTATCTTCATTTCAGAACAGTCCCTGGTTTAAGAATTTTGATTTTACTTTTTATACTTAAGTGTAGATATTTATGGACATACTCATGTGCTTTTTTGTCAAAGATGTTCCTACGTCGCTGTTTCCCAAGCATGCCTGTGGCTCAGGTTTTCAGTGAGAATGTTACGTAGATTGAGTTCTTCTCATTATTCTTCAGGGGTTGGACTCTTAGACAAGTTAGCTAACAAAGAACCTACAGCTTGAAATCACTTTTTTCAGTATGGAACTACTTATGAAATCTGACCATCATTCCTTTGGCTACTGTGCAATCATTGTAGAAATGGGGGTGCTTAGTCAGTAAGATTAAGAAGAAAATAAGAACACAGGGCAGAGTAGATAAAGTATGGATCAGAATAACCCAGGCCCACTTCAGGACCCACGTGACCTTGCACTGGCTCTGTAAGATCCTTAAGCTGGAAGATATTGGACAACTCAGTCTCTCTAAGCCTTTGTCTCATCACCTGTGTAATGGAGATAATGATGTATGTATTTCACAAGGCAAGTGTAGGTAAACTGATCAGCACATTTCTAATATGTAGGAAACTTGTAATAAGTGTTAACATTATTTATTTTCTTGCCCTCTATTTATCCACCAAATACTACTGGGCTCCTCTTACACACTAGGCTCTGGGGACCAAATGGTGACCCCAAACACATGTCTATGTTCTAATGTAGCTTGTCATTGGCAGGGCGTGAAAGAAGCAAGAGAATAAGCACACCAATAATCATACTTAGTGCTTGTTGTAACGAAAGCTACATGGGGGTAGAGCACATGATTGGGGGATTTGATTCCGTCTGGATCCCGAGATTCCCTTGGAAAATCCTGTTCATGGGTTCATAAACCCATTGGATCTTTGCCTTGCAACAGCTTTTTCTTTGCTGAGTGGAGATTGAATTGAAAAATGGTAACTACTGTTTCTAGAGCAAAGAACTATAGGTTCTGACTGTTCCACTTGAAGGAATAATTTGTATATGTTACAAGAGGGAAAAATAGCAATGAGTAATGTTCTGCTAAATTCCTGCATCTCCCTGTCTTCAGAATTTGTGTCTGCTATTTGCTAGTTTTTGATTTTTCCGTTAGAGAATAGAAACAATGTCATGGCCATTCAGTACCTTGAGTATAAAAAGACAGGCTGTTCTTGGATCTTTTCCCCACTGATCATCCAGATCATAAAAGATGGGGGCAGAGAGATGGAGAACACATTCTGTCTTTGGAAGCAGCTGCTTGATAAGATCTATAGAATGTTGCTGTTACTGTATCTCTCTTTTTGTGTCTTCTGTCCAAGGTGGTGGGAGGTAGGCACTTGCACTCTTCAGCCATTTAAACAATTGAAGAAACCTTATCAGCAGAAGGCTTCAAAGTCAGTGAAGAAAACATCTGATTATTACTTAATATTATCTTTGATGGAAAATAAAAGAGACTTGTCAAAAAAATTATTTTGCCTGTCCTCTCCTGGTGTCTGATTCTTTGTCTCATAACTTTAAAACAGGAGCAATCCATTAGTTAGGGCCTATGGCAAAGACTGCTGACTGTCCTTTAAAATCCATTATCCCTTTTTTCTCCAGCATAAAGCCACCTTACATTTAACAGCTACCTTTGTAGTTTGGTGAAGTCTTCTGACTGATTTCTAGACTGTGGAAGTGACCAGAAAGGTGGATGCCCTTCTAGGCCTGCCTTATAAAATACTCCAAGTTGTTCCTTCATATTTTCTCTCCTTCTAATTGACCAGCTTTGTAATCTCCTGGGTGAATCTGAAACCTATGTGTGTTGAAGATGGCAGAGCTTCTGTAAATCTGGATCCTTGACTATTACATGCAGCAGCTCCTTCTCCCCACTCCAACTAGAAACATCTGACTGAGACTCTTACAAAAAAGTCAAATATATATTTTTGTTCTTCAAACAAATAAACTTTGGGTATTCATGTGTTGCTGTGGAGACTCAGGGTTAAGCAAAGGGTTAACAGGCTCAACTGCGAACCAAAAGGTTGGAGATTAGTTCACCAAGAAGTGCCCTGGAAGAAAGACCTAGTGATCTTCTGCTGAAAAATCAGACAGCAGACACCCTCTGAGCACAGTTATGCTCTGACATGCATGGGGTTGCTGGGAGTCAGAATGAACTTGCCAGTATCTGGTTTGTTTAGTTTGTTACTATAGCATAATTGCCCTAATTAACTAATGTAGGGGCTGGGATGAAGAAAGTATTCATTCATGATTATGAAACTATGTTAAAATGTTTGTGAGGTTAGGGAATGTTCTCAGAGGAAGTGATGATTGAGTTGCCATAATTACTGCTATTGATATTATATTTCCACTTCTCACATGAGACTGGATTGTCAAATCAGATTCACCAGAAAAAGAGGTTGTTCTGGTTCCCCAGTGCCGCTCTGACCACAAACCGAATGGCCTTCACAAACGGGAGTTTATTCTTACAATTTGGAGGCTTTAAGTCCAAGTTCAAAGTGCCAGGCTCTAGGGGCTGGGTGAAAGCCCCTCAACC
>NW_006922003.1:2445488-2462838 GCF_000298275.1 Orycteropus afer afer | reverse complement strand
AGCTACTCAGCTGCTCCCAGTAGATTCCACCATGGAGTTGATTACCAGTCTCATCATGGGGAATACCACATCCAGCTGCCCAGCCACTCAACCAGGCCTAGCCAAGTTGACATACAAACATAACCATCACAGAAGTCTTACCACTGTTTGCTACATGATAATGAGGAAACACAAAATCATAAGGTTCAGACAAAGCAAAGTGAGAAGTCTGTAGGATATGGCTCTCTTGTCCAGAACAGATGAAGTCACTAAGTGCAGTTCATGGCTTCCTCATTGGGTGAGGACTATTTCAATTATGAGGCATCTTCTTTCCATACCCTTGAAAATGTTATTGTTTACATGGCCCCCCTGAGGGACCTGTGCCTCCTAGCTGCTGGGTTCTCTTTACCACGTAATACTTAGCCAGGGATATCAGCAAATGCTGATATCATTATATTTCAGAGATAAAGACTCTTATCTAAAATAGTTATTAATATTATATTAATAGTCTATTTACCCAGAGGTCCAGTTGTCAAGGAGTTGAGACTGACTGATTTACTTGCTTTTTTCTCTCAGGGGGTTGCCCAAATGAAAGAGGAAAATGGATCCTAGTCTAGTTCCTTTAATGCCTTCCTCACAATTTTATAGCCCTATAGCTCTGGTGGCATAGTGCCTAAGGCATTTGACTGCTAACCAGAAGACTGGAGGTTCAGACCCACCAGCCACTCCTTGTAAGGAAGATTGGGTAATCTACTTCTGTAGAGATACCACCTCAAAAACCCAAGGAGGGGTCGCTATGAGTCAGGATCCAGACTGCAGTGAGTTTGGGTTTTTGGTTTTATAGAAAGGGAGCTCTAGTAGCACAGTGCCTGAAGCATCTGACTGCTAACAAGAAGGCTGGCTGTCCAAACCCACCAGCCACTCCTGGGAAGGAAGACTAGGCTATCTATATCCATAGTAATACCACCTAAGAAACCCATGGAGGGGTCCCAATGAGTCGTGACCAACTCGATGGCAGTGACTTGATAACAAGAGAAACTGATACTTTAGCAGTGTTGTACGTCCATTTCCAGTTACTGTTTCAGATATGGCTGGATAAAGCAGAATAAGGTCTTGAAGTTCTTGCAATCTTCATGCACTAGAAAAAGAAACTCATTTGTACTCTACAGCCCTCTATTAAGCTCACATTTTATGTTATTTAACTAAGGCTTTGTCATATCATAGAGACTGTTGACTTCATACAGTTAGTGAGTAATGGAAACTGGACCACTGAACCAGGTCTCGAGTCTTGTGACTCTGTATCCAAAATTATTTTCTCTAAGTTGAGCTGCCTCCCCAGTCAATGAAGTGCCCTCTTTTGGTCATCCCCAGATTTGTGACATTCATCTACTCCTGCTGATCATGTGTTTGTGAAGAGAAGAGGTGCAACGATTAGTAGGGAAAACACTGGAAAGTAGTTATTTTAGTCCCTACTCAAATTCCCCGCACTAAATTTCAGTGTTGTAGTCTATAATTGGTAAATGTGGAAATAAGGGGAAGGGCAAAGGAATGAAAATAGTTTGGAGAATTCAGAAAATTATAGTAGCAGGGTCTTGAGAAATTCATGTAGTTCAACTAAGAACTGGTTGAACTCAAACTCATCATCTTCTTGTTGGAAAAACTGGTGTCTGTTAAGAGCTGAAAATTAAAAACGATAAATTAAAGGAACTGACTCTAGATTTTTTGATTTGCCTGCTAACTTTAACATTCAAAAATAATTGGTGTATGTGTGTGTGCATGTGTGTGTGAGTGTGAGCAATATCCAAGTTAATTTCTGGAATTAGTGAAAAGAAACAGGAGCTACAATAAGAGAGATGAATTCCAGGAAAGATTTTAAATACACACAATCCTAGGTTAAGGTAAAACAAACATGGATGGAGTTTATTCCAAATTTCCTATGCTAATAAATTTTTGAGGACAACAATCTGTCTTACTCATGTTTGTTTGTTTTTTTTTTTTTCATCCTTAGGTTGAGCAATCTTCTTCCATAGTGATATTGCCCCTGAAACTCAAGAAGGGGTCTCTATGAGTCAGGTCCGACTCGATGGCAAATAACAACAACAATGGCTAGTGCAATGTCTGGTTCATATCAGTATTTCAGTCAATTTTGTGGTAACGCAATCTTCTTAGCACTCTTGGTGTATTCGTGTGGATTTTCTCTCATTCGAACAGACTTAAGCCAGCCAGTAGCCTACTGTGTTCATTCACAAAGGAAGTGAAGGGGACAATGGTTTAATAAGCTTTTAAATCACTTTCTTAGTTGGAAGTTTTGTTCACTTTTCCCTAATGGCCTGAGTACAAATGAACACCTTGAGTTTCTAAAAATATTATCTCTCTTTTTTTAACTTAATAATAAAATCAGTGAAATTTCTTACATCTGTATACATTACATTATAAAAGGATTTCTTTATGTGATTTCTCATTTCATTTTGACAACTAACTGAAGTAAAGATATTATTCTTATTTAAGACAGAAGCAAAGTGAAGCTTGGATATATCATTTGATTCTCTCCATGGTCACTACATTCAATACTTTCACTCAAATATAAGCTTTATATGTTATTTTGAATAAGTTGCACAAAAAACAGTTTTATTGTTGCAATTAAAAGTAACACTTGTTTATTGTTTTTGGAAATTATAAAGAATTATAAAGGAGAGAATTAAAGTTATCCATAATTTTACAGTTTATAGATGACCACTAACATCTTGAATTATTTCCTTCCAGTATGTTGTCTATGCTTATGTATAGCTTTACACAGTTAAAAATCACATGATGTATTCAAATTTGTTTGAAACCTTTGGCTAGACTTATCTGGGAATGAAATTTCGTTATTCTGGGGACTGAAATGATAATACCTAGATTGTTATAGGAGAGTGATAGGCAGAAAGGCTTTGTATTTCAGAGTTAATTGCAGACATTATTTAGAGTATCTTACTCTGTGTTGAAGTCCCTGTGTGGTGTAAGGTTAACATTCTTGTCTGTAAACCGAAAGGTTAGAGGCTTAAGTACCCAGAGGCACCTTGGAAGAAAGGCCTGGTGATCTACTTCTGAAAAACCAGCCATTGAAAACCTTATGGATCACAGATCTACTCTAAGACAAACACTGTCATTATAATTTGGAGTAGACTTGATAGCAACTGGTTTTGTTGTTTCCTTTATATTAGGCATCATTTCAAGTGTTTTACACACATCAATTCATTTAATCCTCACATCAATCCTGTAATGTAGGTACTGTTATTATCCCTAGTTTCCTCATTCAAAAACTGAGGCACAAAGAAGTTAAGGATCTTTCCAAATGTCACATAGATAATATAAATGAAAGGGCTGAAAATTGAATCTGTGCTTCCTACATCCAGAATTCATGTTTTGAACTATTACACTCAACTTCTTCTCAGAGTCCCAAGTCTGTGCTAGTCTGCACACTGATGAAGTAAATAGCTGTGTGGATGCCTAATAAACCTAGATGGTGGCGTAGTGCCTAAGGCATTTGACTGCTAACCAGAAGATTGGTGGTTCAAACCCACCAGCCACTTCTGGAAGGAATATGGCGAAATCTACTTCCATAAAGGATTACCACCTCAGAAACCCAATGGGGTTGCTAAGAGTTGGAACCAACTTGATGGCAGGGAGTTTTTTTTTTTTTTTTTAATTTTTTATGAGGCTAATGGGCTAGGAGGATGGCTTGAAACATTCTGCACAGCACTGCTGTGTGGTGTGGAGGACAAACTGCAGTGATGGCAGCTTCAGACTGGAACACAACAGGTCCCTTCCCAGTCTGGAAAGGAAGTCTGACCTTTTTTTGCACTATGTAAGCCCTTACGGACACTGGATGGTCAGCAGAAGGAATGGGTTGGTAGGAAGAGCAGGAAACGTTCTTCCAATATGTTAGATGGTGTTGTTGTTGCTGTTGTTAGGTGCCGTCGAGTTGGACCCAACTCATAGAGACCCTTCCTTGGGTTTCCGAGGCAGTATCACTACCGAAGTAGATTGCCTCATCTTCCTTCCGAGGAGTGGCTGGTGGGTTTGAACCGCCAGCCTTCTGGTTAGCAGTCAAGTGTCTTAGGCATTATGCTATCAGAGCTCCCAACAGAGATGTATACATATGTACAAATTTATGCCCTTAATTGAATTAACTGAATTTGGGATATTATATCTGGAAAAAAAAAATGAGTAACTATATATATAGGATATTTAGGACTAATCTTCTTTAGTTTCACAACTTAATGGAGTTTCTTCTTTCTGTTTTCTTTTGTAGGGAGCTCTGGTAGCATAGTGCCTAATGCACTTGACTGCTAATCAGAGGGCTAGTGGTTCAAATCCACCAACCACTCCTTGGAAGGAAGATTAGGCAATCTACTTCTGTAGTGATACTGCCTCAGAAACCCAAGGAGGGGTCACTATGAGTTGGATCTGACTCAACCACAGTGGGTTTTGTACCTCATTGTAGGATTGTCTAGCTCAGTGGCTGCCAATCTACAACCTGTGAGCCAAATATGACCCACTGCCTGTATTTGAAAATAATGTTTTGTTGGAATATGGCCATGCTCATTTACTTGTATATTGTAGCTCTGCCTTCACACTGCAATGGCAGAGTTGTTAATGGGACAGAGGCCGTATGGTACACAAAACTTAAGCTACTGACTATCTGCACCTTTACAGAAAAGTTTGCTGACCCCTGATACAGATTATCTTTCAGATCCCTTCCAGTTCTGTGATTCCAAGGTATTTTCTTCTGGAATCTTCTCTAGAACTAATGCCAATACCTCTTAACATTTATTATTTGTAAACAGAAAGTAAAAGGACCACAGTCCTTTTTGTCTCGTTCTTGAATTCCTACCTTACACTTGTGTTAATTCCACCAAATAGGAACAAAAATGTTTTCAGTATAAACATCTTTAAACCATGTGCATGGGTTTGGACTGAAACTGAGGATATGGCTCATATGAAAAGTGCTCTTTGCCTGCGAAAAATGACAGTGAAATCACAGCAGCAGAGGGATACAGAACTGGGATTTTATCCCTAATAGCTTTTATGATGGAAAGGTAAATAAAGGAAGGAATCAAGGATAGAAACTACTCTGAGAAATCTCCCAGCTCTGCCTCTGAAATGTTTCAAGTCTGAGAGTTGGCTAATGCTTAATATTTCTTACCTTGAGGCTGTAGATACCTGCTGTTTGATTTAAGGCATTAGAGAAGCGATCAGCTTGCTCTGTGATGAAATTGCTGCAAAATAAACAGCCTCATAAGCCTAGCACGTCTGTGCTTTCGTTGTATTATTCACCCCTTCAATTTTCCTCCAGTCTTTGGTGGCATCATAGAGTTTCACAGCATCTATTCCTACCCTACGATATTAATGATGCCAATAGGCAGGCCCCAGAGACTGCTGTTTTAAGAAGACTTTACTGGAGCAATTGTAGCATAATTCTCCTGAGTTGTTTTTCTTCTTTTTTTTTTTTAAAAAAAAAATTCTTGGCTCTTTTTCCTCTTTTCCCTATAGAAGCTGCAATTTGCCATTTCTTGTTGCCACATATATTTTTTCCCCCTGCTGACATTTGAATTAAGGTTGTTATTAAGTTACAATTCTATTTCTTTGGGACTTCCCAATCCCTGTGCTATGTAGGTAGAGTCTTTGTGGCAACTTGCTGTTCACAACACACAAATCAGGAACTCCAGCAGAAGCCAAGCAATTTCTGTGGTGTTGTCATTTCAAACTTTTTGAACACTATTAATATACAGGGCACATAAACAGGAGTTTCTTACCCTCTGCAAGCTTACAGTATTGGTCTTTGAAGACTTATAAGCTCGTAGGGACTACAAAGTAATTAAAACTAGAAATATTATCCAGTGATATTATTCAGCACCAAAAATACATCTGAACTATTAATTCTCCAGGTCTATAGGGAGCTCTGGTAGCATAGTGGCTAAGACACTTGCCTGCTAACCAGACGGCTGGTGGTTCAAACCCACCAGCCACTCCTCGGAAGGAAGGTTGGGCAATCCTACTTCCGTAGTGATACTGCCTCGGAAACCCAAGGAGGGGTCGCTATGAGTCAGGTTTGACTCGATGGCACATAACAACAACAACAACAACATAGTCATGACTTGCGTTTCTTATTTGCTCTGTTAGAACACTTCAAAGCTCAATGCTCTTTTGAGTCCATGGAGAGACTATGATAATTGGTCGTTTAGTCATCTTTCTCCTGGCTTTTGGTGGGACTGGATCTGGCATGTCACAGCTTTCTGAAGAGGGGCTGCTGCTCAGCTGGCTCTGTATCTCTGGAATCAGAGAAGGGGTTCCACGGAGCCGGAAGCCAGGCTGCTGAGGCGGTGGTGGCAGTCAGCTGGTGCCAGTATCTGAAAGTACTGGATAAACTTGCCTCAGTTGCTGCTATGGGAAGCCTTGAAGAGTAAAGATGTGTTGCGTTAATGCTCCCAAGAAATATTAGCTGACAAAAATCCTGCAAGAAACACACAGGGAACAAATGGGAAGGAGTATGTCTCTTCTCCTTTCTCCAGCTTCCTAGTTTACCTCTATCTTCTGTGGAAAGGAACGGCCACTGCCTGCCAGGATAAAGAGGCAGTGTCGATACGATGATCACAGGAACCATAAGAAGTCAGGAAACTTACTGGAAGCCAACAGGAAAAAAAAAAAAAAAAAAAAAGGAGGTCTCTTCCTCTTCTACCAACTTAGGAGTCCTTTTCTAGCATTCTTGTTATCAGTACTTAACATGCAGCAGTTCATGGACAAGAAATATGGCTTGCAGAGTCACATCACAAAGCAGGATAGAAAAATGTGGGTTTGAACCCTCCTTAGGGTTCTGAGGCAATATCATTATGGAAGTAGATTGCCCCATCTTCCTTCTGAGTAGTGATTGGTGGGTTTGAACTGCCAGCCTTCTTGTTAGCAGTCAAGTGCCTTAGGTACTATGCCACCGGAGCTCCCTTAGTAACTTAGTAAATAGCATAATTATTTTCCCCATGAAACTCTGTTCTGCTTTCATATTTTTGTATTGGAATGATGATATGTGTATTGTTGTTAGGTGCATTGGAGTCAGTTCTGACTCATAGCAACCCTATGTACATCAGAACTAAACACTACCCAGTCTTGTGCCATCCTCACAATTATTGCTCTTCTTGGACACATTGTTGCAGTCACTGTGTCAATCCATCTTATTGAGGGTCTTCCTTTTTCTCACTGACCTTCTATTTTAACAAGCATGATACCCTTCTCCAGGCACTGGCTCCTCCTGAACACAGGACCAAAGCATGAGAGGCAAAGTCTCCCTAGCCTTGCTTCTAAGGAGCATTTTCACTGTACTTCATCCAAGACAGATTTGTTTGTTCTTCTGGAAGTCCATGATATATTTAGTATTCTTTGCCAACACCACAATTCAAATGCATCAATTCTTCAATCTTCCATATTCATTGTCCAGCTTTCACATGCATATGAGGAGATTGAAAATGCCATGGCTTGGGCCAGGTACACCTTACTCTTCAAAGTGACATCTTTGCTCTTTAGCACTTTAAAGAGGACTTTTGCAGCAGATTCGCCCAATGCAATATGTCCTTTGATTTCTTGACTGCTGCTACCATGGGCATTCATAGTGGATTCAAGTTAAATGAAAATCATGACAACTTCAATCTTTTCTGTACACTGAAGGCTGTAGTCTTTGATCTCCATCAGTAAATGTTTCAAGTCCTCTTCCAGCAAGCAAGGTTGCATCATCTGTATGTCACAGGTTGTTAATGGTGTTCCTTCAATCCTGATACTGAGTTCTTCTTCATACAGTCCAGCTTCTCAGATTATTTGCTCAGCACACAGATTTAATAAGTATGCCAAAATGATACAACTCTGATACACACCTTTCTTCATTTTAAACCATTCAATAGGGCCTTGTTCTATTGGAACAACTGCTTCATGGTCTACATAAAGGTTCACCATGAGCACAATTAAGAGTTCTGGAATTCCCATTCATCTCAATGTCATTCATAATTTGTTTGGATCCACTTAGTCAATAATATACAGGTAAACATCTTTCTAGTATTCTAAGCTTTCATCCATGATCCATTTGATATCAGTGATAATATCTCTCACTCTGTGTCTCCTTTTGACAATTTTAACTAGGACTAGGCAAGGGCCAGTTTATGAATTGGAGAAGCTGTTGATGATTTGGATGTTGGATGATATTCAAGAAGAAGATTCCTATGTGTTTACTGATGATTCAGATGATAACACACAGCTTTTTTGAAAACCTGAGGGAACAAAGAGAAGATTACCACAAGTAGTGGTTTCATTGCTTCACAAGCAGATTTGGCTTACATAATGTGCATATAACTGGAGAAGCAGGAAGCACTCAAGTTGAAGTTGCTGAAAAAGTCAAGAATGGACTAGACAAGATAACAGAAGATGAAGAATATCTACCAGAGCAGATTATGTAATATTTCCAACCCTCAAAGACAAAGACCAGATTTATAAAGATACTGATAATAAAAGACAATAATAATGAAAACTTTAAAAAAAAAAAAAAAAAAAGGTATTTGACTTACCTCAGAACTGACCTATGATGAAGCCATCGGAATGGAGCCCTGCCATAAGTTGGGGACTACCTGTATAGTTTCTCTATCCTAGCCTGTACAATTTACCCTGTGCTTCACACTCACTGCAATGCCCTGGGCAGAACACGATACAAAAAACACATAGAATGAGCTGAGCACCTTTGGTTAAGAAAGCCACGGCAAGCATATGCTTGCAATTCTCCTGCATGCATGGGAGCCTCAATGTGGTTTCTGTTTGCTTTTATGGACTAAATGCTATAGAGTTGGCTGTCATCTGGCCTGTCAGCTGGTGTAGCGCATAAATGGCTTCTGCTTCCTCATTTCTCACAGGCAGTATTTATAATGGCATGATTATGTGTCCAGAATTCAGGCTAGAAAAAGAAGAAAAAGAGCAAAAACTCATGAACTCGGTGCTATTAAACTGTCAGGTTGTAGCCTAAGATTTCAATGAGATTAGGGGTTCCATTTTCTCGGGAAAGTGTTCTTTGCTACAAATAATAATGGAAACCATTGTTTGAGTTACTAGGAATGAAAATAAAAAGGACCAAGGTGCAATCAACCCAAAAGACTAAACTTATTCTTCAACCTATTTCAATTTTTTAAATTCATTTTAAACATCTAGAGGAAAACAAAGTGTCTTAGGAAAATAAAAGAAACTATTTTATAAACTAAAGTTACAAGACAACAGATTAATTTTTCAGTATTAAGGAATGGGTATTACCCTCTTATTTCACTTGTTCTTTCCAGTAAATCCATGCCATATTTTTGCAACAAGGTAATATACATTGAGATATGGATAGTAAGAAGTATTGTTTAAATATAATATTTTTCCATCAACAGATTTTCTGTTTATTGCAACCAGAAACTTATTCAGATTTTCTTTTCACATCCTTGGAATGTAATTGGCCATTTTTTTTTTTTTTTTATATCTGGAAGAATTTCAAGGCACTTCAAGGAAGATACAGCTGTGTGTGAATTCTCCTCTGGAACTTATGAGTGACACCTTGGATAAAACATTTGGATGGGGTGCAAGGCTCAGTTTCTTTTCTAAAATATGGAGAAGAATAAGCTCTAGGTGGTAATCTGTCTCAGCAGTAGCTATTATGACCTTTGTTTTATATTAAGGACCTCTGTTGTAACAGTGCCTAAAGCATTTGACTGTTAGCCAGAAGTTTGGCGTTTAAACCCAACAGCCACTCTGTGGAAGAAAGATGGGGCAGTCTACTTCTGTAAAGATTTGTTGCCTCAGAAACCCAATGCTATATGTCAGAATCAATCCAATGGCAGTGGGTTTGGTTTGGGTTGGTGTGTTGTTGTTGTTGTTATTTGCCATTGAGTTGGCCCCGACTCATAGCGACCCCTCCTTGGGTTTCTGAGGCAGTATCACTACGGAAGTAGGAATGCCCAACCTTCCTTCCGAGGAGTGGCTGGCGGGTTTGAACCGCCAGCCTTCTGGTTAGCAGTCAAGTGCCTTAGGCACTATGCTGCCAGAGCCAATCCAATGGCAGTGGGTTTGGTTTGGGTTGGTAGTATTATTTTTATATATTGTTGTATCAAAATTAAAACATACCTATTATTAATGTTACGAGTAGAGATATAAAGCATTATTGCAGTTATTATTTTATTTTTTATTGTGCTTTGGGTGCAAATTTACATAGCAAACTTGTTTTACATTCAACTGTTCATGCACATGTGGTTTCATGGCCCCAGTTACTGTCCCCAACCATAAAAAACTCTCCTCCCCTCTCTTCTCCATGACCATCTCCTCCCTGTGCCCCTCTCATTCGTGCATTCCTGTCTGTCCAGCATTCCCTCCATGTGAGTACTACATCTCTGGCTGCTTGATCCAAGGGGTGCATCTCCCTAGAGTAGGTGGGTACATCGACCTGGGGTAGGTATTCTATATGTAAGTCTTTCTGTTGTTGGGCTGAGAGCCAATCCATGTAAGTGAGTTCATTTCCAGGCTCAAAGGGGAACCCAGGGTCATAGTCTCAGGGGTTTCTTTCCAACCAGCGATTCTGGTCATTTTTGTGTTTTTAAATTTTGTTCCACATTTTTCCTCCCACTTGGTCCAGGATCTCCAGGTTTTATCCCTTTCTGTGTGGTTGGCATTGGTAGCTGGGCACCATCTAGTTCTTTGGGTTCTATGTATTATATAAATTATATTATTTCTATATAGTCTAATATATGCTTGTAGACTAAAAGCATTACTTGCTTTCTTTGCCCATGTGTTTTGTCTGAAGGAGCAGTAAGCTAACCCATTGCCAGCAAGTTGATTCTAACTCAGTGACAGTATAAACAGAATAGAAGCCCCATGGGGTTTCCAGGGCTATAAATCCTTATGGAAGACATCTTTCTCCCATAGAGTGGCTGGTGGGCTTGGACCACTGATCTTTTGATTAGCAGTTGAGTGATTAATCATTGTGCCACCAGGGTTTCTTAGTGGTAAGCTGGAGAAAAGAGAACTTTAATAAGGGATGTGAGGACAAGGTTATTCTGTAGCTGCTCTGGATAATGCCACATGCCACAGGACAGCATTCTCTCTCCAGTTTGAACTTAACCTGCTGAGGGGTGCTCCCTATGGGCAAATTTAGTTTGCATGCCTTGATCACATTAGTGGTCAAGAAGGCATTTAAAATTTAAATTGACATCAAACAGTGGTGCCCATATTAATGAAATAATACTTTTCATACTTATATATTAAAAGCAATAATCCATTTGAAATCGTATTTGATCCATTTGACTATTTAGGAACACTTTGCTAACGCCTGTTGGGTCAACATTTGAGAATTTGAGCTCCAGCATAGAAGATGAATGAAAGATTCCTAATTTAATACATTCATTATTCAAGATTCTGTTAGACCTTATGGGATCTGAGTTAATGATTTGAATAAGCTTTTTATCTCTGTGAATAATAACAGGATAAGGACAAGCACAGGAAAAATAGAATTTTGAGACATGGAGTAATGCAAAGTGGAAATAAATTGGAAACATTTCTGGAGATTTTGGCTAAATTACTTCAACTAATTGGTAAGCAATTTCCTGAAATGTCAAATGACTATGTCATGTTGAAATGATGTGCTAGGTTTTAATCACTTGTAAGTGAAGATCCAGGCCCTAGCATCTGCCAAGATTGCAGCTAATGTCTGCTGTTAGTGTTGCTGGGGAAGGATGTCATTTTTAGACCTCTTTCCTTGGTAATTACAGAATATCTTCAAAATCACAGTCCATAGGGTGGAACTTTCCTCTCAAGTCTTACTGTTTCTCTTGTTGTTGTTAGTTGCAATTGAGTCAGTTCCAACTCATATCAGGCAACTCTATGTGCAATAAAAGGAAACTACCTTGTTCTGCACCATCCTCCCAAACATTGCCATACCTGAGCCATTGTTGTAGTCATTGGGCCAATCCATCTCATTAAGGGTCTTCCCATTTTTCACTGACCCTCTACTTTACCAACCATGATATGCTTCTCCAGAAAAAGGTCCTTTCTGACAACATGACCAAAGTACGAACGATGAAGTCTGGCCATTCTCTCTTCTAAGGAGCATTTTCCCTGTACTTCCAAGATAGATTTGTTCATTCTTTTAGTAGTCCATGGTACTTCAATATTCTTCATCAAAAGCACAACTCAAATGCATCAAATCTTCTGTAAACTTGTTTATTCATTGTCCAGCTCTCACATTAGAGAAATACCATGGCTTCGGTTAGGAGCACCTTTGTTGTCAAACTGACATATTTGCTCTTTAATACTTTAGAGAGTTCTTTTGCTGAAGATTTGTCCAATGCATACAGTGTTTCATTTCTCGACCACTGCTTCCATGGACATTGTTTGTGGATCTAAGTAAAATGAAATCCTTAGTAACTTCAATCTTTTCTCCATTTATCCTGATGTTACTTACTGGCTAATATAGAGGATTTTTGTTTTCTTTATGTTGAGGTGTAATCCATATTGAAGGCTGTACCCTTTGATCTCCATTAGTAAGTGCTTTAAGTCTTCATCACTTTCTGCAAGAGGGCACATTGCAGGTTGTTAATGAATCCGCTTGCTGCATTCTCAAATAGTCTAGCTTCTCAGATTATTTTGGTCAGCATATAGATTGAATAAGGGTGGTGAAGAGATGCAATCCTGATGCACACCTTTCCTGATTTTAAGCCACACAATATCCCCCTGTTTAGTTTGAAAAACTGCTTTTTGGTCTATGTACAGATTCCTCATGAGATAATTAAGTGTTCTGGAATTCCCACTCTTTGCAATGTTATCTGTATATTTTTTTAATGATCCACATAGTCAAATACCTTTGCATAGTCAATAAAACACAAATAGACACCTCTCTGCTATTCTTTGCTTTCATCCAAATCCATCTGACATCAGCAGTGATATCACTCATTCCATGCCCTTTTCTGAATCCAGCTTAAATTTTTGGCAGTTCCCTATTAATGTACTCATGCAACTGTTTTTGAATTACCTTCAGTGAACTTTTACTTGTGTATAATATTAATAAAATTGTTTGATAATTTTCGCATTCTGTTGGATCACCTTTGGAATAGGAGCAAATATCGATCTCTTCCCGTTGGTTTGTCAGGTAGCTGTCTTCTAAATTTCATGGTATAAATGAGTAAGCACAACCAGTGCTGCATCCATTTGTTTAAACAGCTCAATGGATATTCCATTAATTTCTTGAGCCTTGTTTTTTCACCAGTTCCTTCAGTGAAGCTTGGGGTTGTTCCTTCAATACCATCGATTCTTTATCATATGGTACCTCCTGAAGTGGCTGAATGTTGACCAATTCGTTTGGCACAATGACTCTGTATCCCTTCTGCTTCTTTTGATATTTTGTATACCATTCAATATTTTGCCCTTAGAATCCTTCAATATTACAACTCGAGGCTTGAATTTTTCTTCAGTTCTTTCAATTTGAGAAATGCTGAGCATGTTCTTTCCTTTTGATTTTCTAACTTCAGATCTTTGCATAATTCATTATAATATTTTACTTTGTCTTCTCGAGCTGCCCTTTGAAATCTTCTGTTCATCTCTTACTTCATCATGTCTTCCATTCACTTTAGCCACTCTCTGTTTAAGTGCAAGCTTCAGAGTTTCTTCTCACATCCATTTTGGTCTTGTCTTTTAATGACCTTTTGCTTTCTTCATATATGATATCCTCCCACAACTTGTCTGATCTTTGGTCACTGGTGTTTAATGTGTCAAATATATTCTTCAGATGGTCTCTAAATTCAGGTGGTATATAATCAAAGTCATATTTTGGTTCCTGTGGACTTCCTTTCATTTTTTTCAGCTTCAGCTTGCACTTGCATAGGAGCAATTGATTGTTTGTTCCACAGTCAGCCCCTGGCCTTGTTCTAACAATGATATAAAGCTTCTCTATCAACTCTTTCCACAGATGTTGTCAATTTGATCCTGTATATTCCATCTGGTAAGGTCCATACGTATAGTTGCCATTTTGTTGTTTAAAGAAGGTATTTACAATGAATAAGTCATTGGTCTTGCAAAATTCTATCATTTGGTCTCTGGTGCAATTTCTATCACCCAGGGCCTATTTTCTAACTACAGAATCTTCATCTTTGTTTCCAACTTGCACATCCTAATCACCAGTAATTATCAATACATGTTGATTGCCTTTTGGTCAATTCCAGACTGCAGAATTTGGTAAAAATCTTCAATTTCTTCATCTTTGGCTTTAGTGGTTGGTGTGTAAATTTGAATAATGGTCATATTAACTGATCTTCCTTGAAGGCATATGGATATTATCCTATCGCTGACAGCATTGTACCTCAGGATAGATCTTGAGATGTTCCTTCTGAGGATGAATATGATGCCATTCCTCTTCAATTTAGCATTCCCAGCATAGTAGAGCACGTGACTGTCTGATTCAAAATGGCCAATATCTGTTCATTTCAGCTTACTAATGCCTATGATAGTGATCTTTATGTGTTCTATTTCATTTTTACAACTTCCAATTTTCTTAGATCCATATTTTGTACATTTCATGTTCTGATTATTAATGAATGTTTGTAGCTGCTTCTTCTCTTTGTAAGTTATCACCAAAGAAGATCTCAAAAGCTGAACTTCATCCATATCATTAAGGTTGACTCCGCTTTGAGAAAGTAGCCATTCCCGAGTCATATTTTGAGTGCCTTCCAACAAAAGGGCTCATCTTCTGTCATTCTATTAGACGATCTTTCTCTGCTTTCATAGTGTTTTCAGGAGCTCATTTTTCAGAAGTGAACCTGGTCACGCTCTTATTCCTAGCCTGTCTTAGTCTGGAAGATCTGCTGAAATCAGTCCACCATGGGTAACCTTGCTGATATTTGAAATATTGGCAGCATGGCTTCCAGAATTGAAGCAACATGCAAACCACAACAGTACAACAAAGTGATAGGTGAGTGATGGACTATTTTTCTACATAGGGCAAATACCTAATTTATAATTATTGCATGATAGTGAAGAGAATTATTGTATATTCTATTTATTCTGTATTTCCAGCACTTGTATTTTATAGAGCCAATCATCCTTCCAAAAGACAAAGTTCAGATACTTTTGATTAAATAATAGCCAAGTCCAACACTACTAATTGAAAAGTTGGTAGAATGCACCCAGAGATGCCTCAGAAGGCAAGCCTACTGATCTGCTTACAGAAAGTCACAGTTTGGAAAAACCCCATGAAGCAGTTTTACTGTGTACATGTAGGATCCCCATGAATTGGAATTGACTTGAAGGCAACTAATAACAACAACAACAAATATGATGCAGGTTAATTAGTGGCCAATTTTAATGGCAATCAATATAAACATGGTACATAAACCTTCTCAAAGATTATCCAATATTAATTGAATTTATCCTCTTCTTTCAATCCCTTTGCATTCTTCTTAGGTCAGGTGTAGTGGACAGAATTTTTTGGTGGCCCTACCACCTTACTTCCCAGCACTCACATCCTTGCATAACCTTTTCCCTTTGAGTGTGAGTGGGACCCATGACTTGCTTCTATCCAATAGACTATGGCAATAGTGACAAGACATATATGATTACATGTGCATAATTTTGTGATTATGTTACATAACATTGTATTAGTGCCTCTCTTTCAGAATGTGGTCCTGTTGGGGAACCCCGCCTATGTAGCAAAGAATTGTAGGTAGTGTCTAGAAGCTAAGAGTAGCCTTGGCCCAAAGTCAGCAAAAAAAAAAAAAAAAAAATTGAAGCTCTGTCCTTCTACTGCAAAGAACTGAATGCTGCCAACATGAAAGTGGGGAATTGATTCTTCTCTAATCGAATCTCCAGATGAGAAACCAGCCTGGTTGACATCTGGTCAGACTGTAAGCCAGCTGACCCACACTTAGACAATGATCTACAAAAATTGTGCAATAATAGATGTGTGAGACTTCAAGCCACTAAGTTTGTGGTAATATTATTATGTAGCAAAAGAAAACTAGTAATATCGTAGGCCACTATTATCAAAATTTGAATTACTACCCTTGATTCCTAATTGACTTTTTGGACTATAAACTTGGCCCTGGTCTAATTCATTCTTTATTCTGCAGTCACTCTTCTTTCTAAAACACAAACCTGTCTTTGTTACTGCCTTGCATAAATCTCTCCAGTGACTCTACATACCTGCAGAAGACCCTTGATCATCTGATTTCTATGTACCTCTTGTCTCTCATTTCTAGTTATTTTGCCCACCCACTTCAATGATGCTTTACTCCATGCGTTAAGCATTACCAGTGAGGGTGGTGTTCACTGTAAGCAAATTCAGTTTTCACACGTTTCATTTACCCCTCATTTGCTTTTCAACATGGAATGTAGACATGACCTCCTAACTTTAAGTTGCAAATTCCTTTATATTCTCCTATACTGGGTTTCTGAGGTGGTAAATCTTTATGGAAATAGATTGTCCAGTCTTTCTTCCATGGAGTAGCTGGTGGGTTTGAACCACCAACTTTCTGGTTAGCAGGCAAATGCCTTAGGTACTATGCCACCAGAGCTCCTTATATATCTGTACACTTAGCTCTAACATTGCATTTACCAAAATGTATTATAATTTACTTATCTACATCTTCTGTACACTGAAAAATTGTTGGGAGAACAGCCACAACTTGTTCATTAAATTTCCATATGTAGCACAGTGGCTACCATATAGTCAGTGGTCAATAGGTCAATAACTATTTGATAAATTACAGTTATGTAAGCTACTATACTGGAACCATGAATTTTTACTAAACTGATTCATATTGTATCCTCTATTCTGTGGTTATGACCACTGCCCCCAGGGTCTCCTTTCTCTAGTTTGATTGATCTAAAATCAGTGCTTTCTAAACTTGACAGATTTAAAGAATCACGATAGATGTTTCTTTAGATACAATTATCTGTCCCTACTTGATTCCTACTTTGTGAGAATCTACAGAGGAAGACATGTTGTTGTTGTTGTTAAGTGTCGTCGAGTCGCTTCCGACTCATAGCAACCCCATGCAAAGCAGAACAAAACACTGCCCGATCCCGCGCCAGCCCCACAATCCCTGCTATAGTTGAGCCCATCATCACAGCCACCATATCAATCCATCTCGTTGAAGGCCTCCCCCTCTTTCGTCGACCCTCCACCCTATCAAGCATGACATCCTTCTCCTGGGAATGGTCCCTTCTGACAACATGACCAAAAGAGGTGAGGTGAAGTCTGGCCATTCTTGCTTCCAAGGAGCATTCTGGCTGCACTTCCTCCAGGACAGATCTGTTAGTTCTTTTAGCAGTCCATGGTACTTTCAGCATT
>NW_006922003.1:2424740-2442667 GCF_000298275.1 Orycteropus afer afer | reverse complement strand
GACAGATAAGTTTGTCTTGCTGTTGGAGACCTCTCCTATCACCCCCAACTGGGTCCCTGTGGCTGACTGTACCTCTGTCTGGCTTCCTGGCTTTTAATCCCCTTTCTCCTGCTCTTCTGGCCTGCTGCTTTGGGCTTTCCTGAGTTGTTCCTGGGGCTGACTGCTCCTCTGTCTGGGTTCCTGCCTTTTATCCCCTTTCTCCTGCTCTCCGGTCCTGCTGCTTTGGGTGGGCCTGAGTTTCCTCTCCTAACTTAATCCTTTTGGCTGATTGCTCTTCTCTCTGGCTTCCTGGCTTTTAATTTGGCTGGGAAACAATCATTTAAAATCTTTATCTATCACTGACTATTGCATAGATATGTTCCATTTATTGCCTTTATCTGCTTTGTAGTCAATTAAGTCAGGTCACTTCCGTTACTTCCTGTCACTAGAATTTTCCTGAACTGACCTCTGATGATTTGTTCTTGGCTCAGCAGTTGCTTTTCTATTTTTCCATAACTCCATTCCCAGAACTCTTTCATCCACTCACCTTGGGTTGATTACTTCCTGAGTTCTTGACATCACCATTAGGGGATTGGCCATAGCTTTATGTTGACTTGTTCTTTATCCCTGCTACTAATTTGTAGCAAAATTAAACGTTAATTCACTGAAGCCCTTCACTTCCTAGGATGTAACTTTCTATTTTACTTCATGCTCAGGTGTCTTGAGGCACAAAGCAGCAATTTCTAGGAGATCCTAAATGCTGTAACTATATAAAAACATTTACTGCATTTTAATAAATGTAATATTTTTTCTTACTTTCAATTATCGTCTCGTCTCAGGGGATTTAACTACATAAATAAAATAGATGCAAAGCTAAATATTTCTGCATGATTTTACAGAAGATAGAAATAAATTCCTTGAGATACAGAATATTGTGTTAATCTTTTAACTGTCACTTTTCTTCATACTATAATATTAATTCCAACTGTTGGGTCACATTGAGTGGGCAGTAGGAAGCTACATATTCAGTGTTGATGCCAAGTCTGGAGAAGTAGTAGTTTCAGATGCCAATTCAATACATCACTAACTGGGTTACTTTGAAAAGTGACTTAACTGCTCTGCATCTTGATTTTCTGATTTATAAAAATGGAGATAATAATAGGGATTTGGTGAAGGATATAGGATTTAATATAAATATATTGATTTAGGCAGTAACTGGTACATAGAAACTATTCAGTATACATTGAATTAAAGACATATAAGTGGAATGATGCTAAGTAAATTTTGCCAGCAATTTTAAGCCAACTCAAACTGTCTCAAAAATAATTTAGAATTTGTTAACCATAACAGGGAATTCAAAAGTTGAGTCACAGTAATTTCGCAGTATGTTCTGGACTCTACTTCTTTTCCTCACTTGCTGTATGTAGGATTGTCTTAAGATAGCTCCCATCATGATTTAAAGTGGCCACTCCTCGGAAGGAAGGTTGGACAATCCTACTTCCATAGTGATACTGCCTCGGAAACCCAAGGAGGGGTCGCTATGAGTTGGGGCCGACTCGATGGCACATAACAACAACAACAACAACAACAGTGCCTAAGACGTTTTACTGGTAACCAGAACACTGGCGGTTCAAAGGCACCAGCTATTCCTTGGAAGGAAGATGGAGCAAACTACTTCCGTAGTGAAATCGCCTCAGAAACCCAAGGTGGGGTCACTGAGTAGAATCTGACTTCAGGGCAGTGAGAGTTTGGAGCACTGGAAAACGAGTTTGGAGTTTGGAAAATGAGGACATTTTCCCCTATTATTTAAAATGGAAGAGAGAGAATGGGATCTTGTATCTCTTATATAGGGGCTAAAATAGAATTTTGCTAAAAATCTTCAGTAATCCTCTCCTCTGAAATGAGTTCTTGTCCATTCCAGAAGTAGTCATTGATAGAACCGATGCAATTTTCCTTAAACTAACCAGATTTTCTCTTTGGCCTGGGATCAACTCCCAGAACTGTAACACTGCTTCTCAATGAGGGAGAGAATATTGGGAAGCCAGCAGCAGTTGACTACATTTATTTTTCTATTTTTAAATGAAGAAGATAAATTATTCATAGTGTTCTTTCTAGCTCTAATACTCCATGGCTTTCTGTCAGAGAGCAGATGTTATTAACCAGTTTTCAGCCATGGACCTCTCCAATAATCTCCTGAAGGCTATGGGCTCCTCAAAATAATTACAAATGAATTAAGATATTTTAGCATGTAGTTTTTAAAATGTTAAAAGTATTATCCATAGTAACATTTGGACTTTTCAGTAACAAATAATACAACAATAATTTTGTAACTTTGAAGTGATTAGAGTCAGCAATAGATTTTGATTTGTGATTTCTGTTGGTGTTGATAAGCTAGAATTGACTTGACAGCCCACAATGTTTATATTTTTTGTTAGTATCAATGACATTGACATTGCTAATACTACTGTGAATTTTTGTCAACACTTATAACTGGTAGGAAATAAATTTTGACTAGAAATTAATGAAAATAAAAATATAATTCTGTGAGAAGGCAGTCCTCCAATGCCTCACATGGCTATAATTACTCCCCATTCTTTCTTCCCTGTTAGCACCTTTGGGCCTCATAACCATCAAAACACCTCTCTTTGGATTTCAGAACAAAAAATTGCAACCTTCTGAACCCTAGTGGTTTATCCAAATAAGCAAAAAGAGATACAGTTATGGTCTAGGTTACAGGGGACATCACGCCCAGTTGGCATAACATACTACACAAAAACATTGTTCCATATCCTGCTTTGGTGAGTAGTGACTGAGATATTTAAACCTTGCAGGCAGCCATCTAGATGCAATGATGGGTCTCTCCTCATCCAGAGCAAAGAAGGATGAAGAAAACCAAAGACACATGGAAACAATTAGTCTAAGGGACTGGTACACCATGCAATCCTTAGCCTATATGATTATGAGACCAGAAGAACTAGATGGTGTCTGGCTACCACTGTCAACCACTCGCAGGGGGATCTATGTAGGAGACCTGGATAGAGTGGGAAAACAATGTGTAACAAAACTCAAAATCATAAAAAATATTTCAACAACAACAACAAAAAGGGACCATTTTAGCTGGTCTGATAGAGCCTGATGGAACCACTGAGACTATGGCCCCTAGCTGCCTGCCCTTCAGGTCTGGAATTTAACCACTCCTGTGGCTTCCAGCCAAACACAAGACAGGCATATGAGCTGAATATTTACATTAGGTAGATACACTCCTTGGAGAGATCAATCATGGGACAGTAGAAGGACTGTGTATGCACAGGGAGACAATTCAGGGAGCAAGAGTGCATAGGCGGGAAGGACACAAGGAGGAGGTGTCTGGGGAGGAAGTGGGAAGAGAGCTGTTGCACTGTGGGAAATTGCAGTCAATGTCATGAAACAAAGTGTATATGAATTGCTGTATGGAAAATGAATTTGATCTGTAAACTTTCACCCAAATCACAATAAAATTAAAGAGAGAGAGAGAGAGAGAGAGAGAAACAATTAAGATCTAATAATTCAGGGCTGGCACCTTTATGTCTGACTACCCCTCTCTTCAAGTGATCAGGTAGGAAGACTTGCATTACAGTTTGTGCAATGAAATATTTAGCCCTTGAAAAATAAACAGGTGGAGGAAGATTCTTGGGGTCCTTCATCCACATTTCAAAGAATGGGTGCATGTGTAGAAGTTTTCCATCCCCCCAGACAGCTTTTGAGGCATGGAGAACTGGTGGTGATGGAAATTTTCCTGTTGTACACTGTCTGCTGTCTGTGAGTAACTAAAATGGCTTTCATTATTGCCAACACCATGTATGTGTCTCATCTGGCGAGAGCCTTTAAGGCAACCTGTGTGTGCAACACAAATTCTTTTCCCAACCACAGTATATGAACCTCCTGACTTGTATCTATGGATAATTTAGTACTTCATGGACTGGATTAAGAGCACTAATCATGGAGCACTATTTTAGGAAACCAAGACAATTTCATGATAAACAGGATCACAACTCTGGAGGTTCAGTTGTAACTACCACATTTCCCCCCATAATCTGATTATGAGAGTACAGTATATGACATGTTTTGATAACTGGATTATAAGGTCTGTAAGGAAGAGAGCTGTGTAATTTATATCTTTGAATTACTTACTGTTTTACACCAGCAAAATCATGTTATAAGTTTTTTAAAAATGCAGATGTTCTCAATTTACCCCCATTAATATGTTGCCATGGAACGGCCCCTCCTTTGGTTAGCAGCAAGACCACTTAACCACTGTGCCACCAAGGATCCTTCAATTTACCCTAAACCCCACTGTTAATGAGTCAAATCCAACTCACAGCAACCCTATAGGATGGCATAGAACTATGCCACAGGGTTCCAAGGCTGCAAATCTTTATGGAAGCAATTTTTCTCATTTTTCTCCAGCTGAACAACTGGTGGCTTTGAATTGCTGATCTTTCGGCTAGCGGATGAGTGTATTAACCACCAGAGTCCAATTTACTGCAGATCCTCTTAATCAGATTCTCTGTGTTGAGGCCTCGGAATCTGTATTTTCTAAAGGTTTCCAAGAGTTAGCCGTTTTCTGAGAGTGATTAGCTCTTACCAAGTTAATGATTCATATTAGTTGACCACTGCACCTAGAATAATGCCTTCTGCAAATTATATCCTTAGTATATAGTTATGGATCTAAATGAGTGAAACTTGGATACGTAAATGAAGTTTATATTTAGAAACGTGACCATAAAAATCCCAAATTCAAGTAGGACATAAATGTCCACAAGATAAATGTTATATTCTTTTTAGAATTTAAATTCTCCTAGAACTCAGACTAGGGAAATTTTAACTCAGAAAACTATTATAATTCTTTTTATTAGAATATAAGAGGCAAGCAGCTTTTCCATGACTGAACAGAATTGACTAGAAGTGCTTAGAGACAAGAGGTAGAGCTACTGTTAGGAACTTGTGACAGATGACCTGGAAAAGTCAATCAAACCCAATCCAATTTTGGATGGAAGAAATGACAAGATAAAAGAGGCTGAATAGAAGATTTCAAAGAGCAGCTCGAGAAGACAAAGTCAATTATTATAATGAAATGTGCAAAGACCTGGAGTTAGAAAACCAGAGGGGAAGAACACACTCAGCATTTGTCAAGCTGAAAGAACTGAAGAAAAAATTCAAGCTTTGAGTTGCAATATTGAAAGATTCTATGGGTAATATATTGAATGATGCAAGAAACATCAAAAGAAGATGAAAAAATACACAGTCACTGTACCAAAAGGAATTGGTCAATGCTCATCAATTTCATTGTTGTTAGGTGCCATCGAATCGTCTCCAACTCATAACAACCCTATGCACAGCAGAATGAAACACTGCCTGGTCCCGCCCCAGCTCCATGATCCTTGCTATACTGGAGCCCATCGCTGCAGCCACCATGTCAATCTATCTAGTTGAGGGCCTTCCCCTCTTTCGTCGACCTGCCACCTTACCAAGCATGACATCCTTCTCCAGGGAATGGCCCCTTTTGACACCATTACCAATGTAGGTGAGACAAAGTCTGGCCATTCTTGCTTCCAATGAACATTCCAGCTGTACTTCTTCCAGGACAGATTTGTTAGTTCTTTTAGCAGTCCATGGTCCTCTCAGCACATATAATCATATAAGTCCTGGTGTGAGAATTTTTGTTTTCTTTATATTGAGATGTAAACCATACTTCAGACTGTATTCTTCAACCTTCAAGTCAACCTAACTTTCCGTAAAAAATTGTATCGGAAGCATATCATGGGTTGTTAATGATTCTTCCTGCAATCTTGATGCCATTCTTCTTCATATAGTCCAGCTTCTCAGATTATTTGCTCAGCATGCAGATTGAATAAGTATGGTGAAGGATACAACCCTGACACACTCCCTTCTTGATTTTAAACCTTGCAGTGTCCTCTTGTTCTGTTTGAATGATAGCCTCCTGGTCTATGTACAGGTTCCTCATGAGCACAATTAAGTGTTCTGGAATTCCCATTCTTCTCAACGTTACCCATAATTTGTTATGAACCACAAAATCAAATGTTTTTGCATAGTCAATGAAACACAAGTAAACATCTTTCTGGTATTCTGTGCTTTGAGCCAAGATCCATTTGACGTCGGCAATAATATTCCTCATTCCACATCCTCTTCTGAATCCAGCTTGCATTTCTGGAAGTTCTCTGCTGCAACCATTTTTGAATTATCTTCAGTAAGATTTTACTTGTGTGTGACATTAATGATGTTGTTTGATAATTTCCACATTCTGTGGGATCATTTTTCTCTGGAATGGGTACAAATATGGAACTCTTCTCATCAGTTGGCCAGGTAGCTGTCTTCCATATCTCTTGGCATAGCCAAGTGAGTGACATCCATTTGTTGAAACATCTTAATGGTTATTCCATCAATTCCTGGAGCCTTGTTCTTTCCAAGTTCCTTCTGTGCAGCTTCAACTTCTTCCTTCAATGCCATTGGTTCTTGATCATATGCCACCTCCTGAAATAGATGAACTTTAGTCAATTCTTTTTGGTACAGTGACTCTGTGTATTCCTTTCATCTTCTTTTGATGTTTCCTGCATCATTCAATATTTTGCCCACAGAATCTTTCAATATTGCAAGTCAATGCTTAATTTTTTCTTCAGTTGCTTCAATTTGAGAAATTCTGAGCATGCTCTTCCCTTTTGGTTTTCTAACTCCAGTTCTTTACACATTTCATTATAATTGACTTTGTTATTTCAAGATGCTCTTTGAAATCTTCTGTTCAGCTCTCTTTTCTTGTCATTTCTTACATTTACTTTAGCTACTCATCCATGTTGGTCTTTTCTTTCTTTCCTGTCTTTTTAATGACCTTTGGCTTTCTTCATGGATGATGTTGTTGATGTCATCCCATAATTCCTCTAGTTTTTGGTCACTGGTGTTTAATGTTTCAAATCTAATTTTCAGATGGTCTCTAAAATCAGCAGGGATATATTCAAGACTCTCATGGACTTGTTTTGATTGCCGTCAACTTCAAGTTGAACTTGCATATGAGCAGTTGATGGTCTGTTCCACAATCAGCTACTGGCCTTGTTTTGACTGAAGATATTGAGCTTTTCCATCGCCTCTTGCTACAGATGTAGTTGATTTGATTCCTGTGTACTCCATCTGGCGAAGTCCATGTGGATAGCCCCTGTTTGTGTTGTTGAAAAAAAGTATTTGCAGTGAGTAGGTCTTGCAAAATTTTATCATGAGATCTCCAGCATTATTTCTGTACCAAGGCCAAATTTTCCAACTACTGGTGATTCTTTGCTTTCAACTTTTGCATTCCAGTCACCAATGATAATAAACACATCTTGATTGCATGCTCGGTCAATTTCAGACTGTAGAAATTCATAAAAATCTTCTATTTCCTCATCTTTGCTTGATGGTTGGTGCATAAATTTGAAAAATAGTATTAACTGTCATCCTTGTAGGCATATGGATATTATCCTATCACTGACAGCATTGTACTTCAGGACTGGTCTTGAAGCATCCTTTGTGATGACGGACGCCACACCATTCCTCTTCAAATGATCATTCCCTGCATAGTAGATCACATGGTTTTCTGATTCAAAATGGCCTAAACAAGTCCATTTCAGCTCACTAATGCCTAGGATATTGATCTTTATGTGTTCTATTTCATTTTTGACAACTTCCAATTTTCCTAGATTCAAACTTTGTACATTCCATGTTCTGATTATTAATGAACATTTGCAGACATTTCTCCTCAGTATTAGTCATGCCATGTCAGCAAATGGAGGTCCCCAGAGCTTTCCTTTATCCATATCATTAATGTTGGTTCTACTCTGATAAGGCAGCTCTTTCCCAGTAGTATTTTGAGTGCCTTCTGACCTAAGGGGTTAGTGTTCCTGCACTGTATAGGACAATGTTTCTGGGCTATTCATAAAATTGCACAGTACTGTATCAGACAGTGTTTGTAAGATTTTCCCTGGCTGATTCTTTGAGAAGTGGATGGTCCCTTTCTTCTTCCTAGTCTGTTTCAGTGTGTAAGCTGTGTTGAAACTTGTGTACCATGTGCAATCCTGCTGGCATTTGAAACACTGGTGGCACAGCCTCACAGCAACACACAAACCATAGTACAACAAAGTGACAGACAAGTTTGTCTCCCTTAGCTGTTCGAAGCCTCTCATCTTCCCCTTACCTGGGTCCTGCCACTGTGGGCCCTGGCTTCCCTCCTTCCTGCCTTTGGGTGGACACTGTCTCCCTCCCCTTATCTGGATCCTGCCACCTTGTCAGTCCTAGCTTTCCCTCCTTCCTGCCTTTTGGGTACGAGCTCTCTCCTTCCCCTTACCTGGCTCCTGCCACCTTGTTGGCCCTGGCTTTCTCATTTTAGGAGGTTGCATATGTTTAGGTGGTATTGAAGGAAGAAGTTGAAGCTGCACTGAAGGAATTGATGAAGAGCATGACTCCAGGAATTGACGGAATACCCAATGAGATGTTTCAACAAATGGATTCCATGCTGGAGACACTCACTCAGCTGTGCCAAGAGATTTGGAAGACAGCTACCTGGCCACCTGACTGGAAGAGATCCATATTTGTACCCATTCCAAAGAAAGGTAATCCCACAGAATGTGGAAATTATCAAATGATATTAATATCACACACAAGTAAAATCTCACTGAAGACAATACAGAAATGGCTCAGCAGTATATTGACAGAGAATTACCAGAAACGCAAGCTGGTTTCAGAAGAGGACATGGAACAAGGATATCATTGCTGATGTCAGATGGATCTTGGCTGAAAGCAAAGAATACCAGAAAGATGTTTACTTGCGTTTCATTGGCTATGCCAAAACATTTGATTGTGTGGATCATAACAAATTATGGATAACATTGAGAAGAATGGGAATTCCAGAACACTTAATTGTGCTCATGAGGAACATGTACATAGACCAGTAGGCTGTTGTTCAAACAGAACAAGGGGATACTGCATGGTTTAAAATCAGGAAGGGAGTGTGTCAGGGTTGTACACTTTCACCACATTTACTCAATTTGTATGCTGAGCAAATAATCTGAGAAGCTGGACTATATGAAGAACCTGGTATCAGCATTGGAGGAAGACTCATTAACAATCTGCGATATGCAGATGACACAACTTTTCTTGCTGAAAGTGAGGATACAGTATGGGTTAAACCTCAGTATAAAGAAAACAGAAATTCTCATAACTGGACCAATAAACAGCATCACAATAAATGGAGAAAAGATTGAAGTTGTCAAAGACTTCATATTCTACAATCAATACCAAGGGAAGCAGCAGTCAAAAAGTCAGAAGATGTATTGCATTGGGCAAATCTGCTGTAAAAGACCTCTTTCAAGTGCTGATGACCAAAAAAGATGTCTGCTTGAAGACTAAGGTATACTTAACCCAAGACATAATATTTTCAATAGCCTCATGTGCATGTGAGAGCTCATATGCATGTAAGGAAGACTAAAGAAGAGTTGATGTTTTTGAGCTGTGGTGTTGGCAAAGAATACTGAAAGTACCATGTACTGCTAAAAGAACTAACAAATCTGTCCTGAAAGAAGTGCAGCCAGAACGCTCCTTGGAAGAGAGAATGGCCAGACTTTGTCTCACCTACTTTGGTCATGTTGTAACAAGGGACCAGTCCCTGGAGAAGAATATCATGCTTGGTAAAATGAAGGGTCAATGAAAAAGGGGAAGGCCCTCAACAAGATGGATTGACACAGTGGCTCCAATGATAGGCTCAGGTATCGTAAGGATTGTGAGGCAGGCACAGGACTGGGCAGTGTTTTGTTCTGTTGTATATAAGGAATCACTAGGAGTCAGAGATGACTGGGGGCACCTAAAAACAACAACAAGTATTTGCGTACAACCTATACAACCTGCCATATGCTTTAAATCATCTCTAGATTACTTATAATACCTAATACAATGTAAATGCATGTAAATAGAGTTTTATGCTCCCTTTTAGCCTTTGAGGGATCATTTTGACCACTTAATTGCTTCCCCTCGCCTCCGCAAATATTTTCCATCCTTGCTTGCATGAATACACAAATACGAACTAGTAGCTACAGAGGTCTGACTCCATATAGGTATATTTCTTTACTTTGTCTATGTACGTCCCTATTTCTCTTTGCTCCTTTCTTTTTGTTTAAACTCTCAAAGTTGTAATTTCAAGCCTTGCCACATTTATCCTCCAAATTAATCTTAGGCAAATTAGGCATTAATGAACTTCATATTTGGACATACAACAAAAAAATATCAACCAAATTCTCATGTCTTCCAGAAATCTTCCTTGACAAAGAACTTATAGGTTAAGGTTCTTTAGTTGCCAGAAAAAACAATTAACTGCTAACCAGAGGCTGGCGGTTCAAACCCACCAGCCACTCTGAGGAAGGACGACTGGACAATCTACTTCCATGTAGATACCACCTCAGAATCCCAAGGAGGGGTCCCTATGAGTTGGAATTGACTCCATGGCAGAGAGTTTTTTTTTTTTTTGTTTGTTTGTTTGTTTAATTTAAGCACAATAGAACTTATAGGAAGATCATTAGAGGCTCTCAGAATTGACTATTAGGGAAAAAGCATTGGAGGCTATGGAAGCAGGGAGCTCCACAACTATCTTGTAGTAGGAACCATTTGCTTAAGTTATCCCAGTAGAGATGAAAAAGAAATTCTTTTTTCCCCTTATATTTGTGATAGTTCTCTCAAGAAAAATGCTCTGGAAAAGAGGAGCTGATTAAGCAAGTAAGCCCATATATTCATGCTTTGAATTAATAGGGCTATGAGAAGAACTTGAATCATTTGGTGTCGTATTGTAAGACAAGCATCTGAATTTACTATTCTACCAGTGCTCATTGGAAATATAATTCTTCAAAAGGATATTAGAGAGCTTTAAGAAGGGAAGATAAAGGAAGAATCTTAAAAACTCATTTTAAAAAACACACAAATGTTCACTACATTCTGCTTTGTAAGTGTTCCCCATAGGCTTCCCCCATCATGACACTTACCATGTTGTGTCTATTTACTTCTCTAAAAATTTCACTGCTTTCTATATTCAGGAAGTTTAGAGACTGTGTTCATTTTATCATGCACCTATGGACTCAGTGTGTAGTGTACCTATGGACTCAGTGTACAGTTTGGTATACACAATAAATAAATATTGAATAAATAAAATGATATTTTTGACAAACTTGATTAAAGTCATTGTATTGCTAGCTACTTCTCACCATACTTGTATGGAAATGACAAAACACACAATTTAAATAGAATTAATTAATAATGACATTTTATTGATAAAAGTATCTGAAAAGTACAGAGGTAGAGCAGGTTTAGATATTACCAAGGGCCAGTTTGTTTGACTCAGCTCGGTCCTCTGCATTAGTTCTCAGTATTGAAATGGTTTCCACTTCAACAGCCACCAGAGCTATGAATGTCCTTTTATGTCTATCAGGCAAAAGAGACAGGTTTTGTCTCAGAATTTCTGGTAGGGGGCTGAAGAAAATCATTCCTTCATGCACTGGGTTTGGTCACATGCCTACCCCCCAACTAAATACATTGGCCAGTATGTGGCAATGAGTTCATTTCCTGGTCTGGAGCATGGGTTGGAGTCCATTTTCCGGGGTGCTTTTCATTTCTTCAGAGATTTAGAAATGGATAATATTAATGGTTGAACAAATGATAAATATAACTGTTGTTATTGGTGTTATGTGCTGTGGAGTCAGCCCTGACTCATAGCGACCCCTCCTTGGGTTTCCGAGGTGGTATCACTATGGAAGTAGATTGCCCAACCTTCCTTCCAAGGAATGGCTGGTGGGTTTGAACCACCAGCCTTCTGGTTAGCAGTCAAATGCCTTAGACACTATGCTACCAGAGCAAATATAACTAATGTCACTGAATTGTATATATGAAGACTGTTGAAAAGGCAAATGATTATATTTGAAAAGGCAAACATATATATTTACCACAATAAAAAATACAGTGGAGAAATGAAAGCAAAATTCTAAGGAAAGAAAGTGAAAGCAGACGCAGGAAGCTTATATCCATCTAATTGTTGTTCAAATATAAAGACAACTAGCCATCTGAAGTATAAATAAAATCAAGGAATATAGCACTTGTGAGCATTTCTTGAAGGTCAAATCCAACATGGTATCTTGTGGGGGAAAAAAAAAAAAGATGAGCCAAAACAAAGAATTCAAGATCAGAAAATACCTGGTAAATCTAGATATAGAATTATTCTAAATGTCAATATAGACTTATAATTTAGCAAATTAAAAAAAAAAATTAACTGCAACAGAGTGAAAGAGTTAAATCCTGGTGAAACAAGTGTTCTGTATGGGACAAGAATGGCAGGTGCAAGCAAACAGAATCCTGCTAATCTAATAGTAATGGAAGAGACCAAAAAACCCAAACCTACTGCCATTGAGTTGATTCTGACTCATAGCGACCCCCATTAGGTTTCAGAGGTGGTAAATCTCTCTGGAAGTAGATTGCCCCATCTGTCTTCCTTCTGCAGAGTGGCTGGTGGATTTGAATTGCCAACCTTCTGGTTAGCAGTCAAATACTTTAGGCACTGCACCACCCAAGCTCCTTAGTGGAAAAGAGTAGCTCCTAAAATATTTTCTTAAAGTACAAAAAATATAAAAGACATTAAGAAGTTGGAGGTTTTTCACTTTTACTTTTTTATTTATTTATTTTTTTACTTTAACTGTCAATTTTGGAGAACATAGACTAACACCTACTCAGAATATTTTTGAATATATAAAACATATGATTACAAAGGAAACTAACTATATTGAAACAGAGTTACCAAAACATTACAAAGAATAAATGACATAGAAGAAAAAAAGAATTCAGGAAATAGTGGGAATGAAAGGCTCCTGGGAGGCCACCAACAAATGTCTACATCACCAACAAAGTTTTATGGCTAATAATGGCCCCACACTGACTTCTTTTTGGCATCACTTCATACCATTCACTGTACTGTCTGGTGTCTATTTAGTCTGCTAGTTTCTCCTCTCAGAATCTCAGAAAAGCTTATTAATCTTGCTTCTGTGATTAAAGTGGAAATAAAAAAAAAGGCATATACTTCTGCATGATTAAGAAGACTTTTACTCTAGAAAAATAGATATTCTTTTCTGTAATATTTTTCCTGGTTTCTTCTTTTATTCTTTCCTCTTTAGTGTGTCTGACTGATGGAGGTGGTACCAAAACTCTGTTTCTATCAAAAGTTGTCCAGAGACACAGAAAAGTCTCATAGTCCTTTGTAAAACTCTATACTCCACTTCCTTAATTTCCACAACTATAATTCAGTTTTGCTAACAAAATTACTGAGAGTGATATTCCAACCCAGGGAGAAAATAGTGTTTTGGTAATCTCCAGAAGGTTTTAGACCTTCCTCTTTGAATAAGAAAAAAATCTAGACGAAAGCTTTCTAGAGGATATTCCAACAGCTATGTTTATTGAAATACCATATAATACCTTGGTCTTTCAAGATGAAGCATTGGAGTGCAGTGTTCATCTAATTTATCGTCTTATTTTTCACTTTTTAGCATATTATTTACTATTGTTTATTGTTGAACATCTATTTGTTTTTTAAAACACAAAGCCAGGCACTTAGCCATAATTGGTAAAAGATTTACTTCTGGCTATTCTTTGAGATCATCTAGATTCACTGCTGTCCAATGGATTCCAACTCATAGCAACCCCTCCTTGGGTTCCCGAGGCGGTATCAGCCACTCCTTGGAAGGAAGATGGGGCAATCTACTTCTGTAGTGATACCGCCTCGGAAACTCATGGAGGGGTCGCCATGAGTCGGATCCGACTCAACGGCACATAACAACAACAACAACTTCTCTGTGGAAGTAGATTGCCCAACCTCCCTTCTGAGGAGTGGCTGGTGGATTTAAACCGTCAGCCTTCTGGTTAGCAGTCAAACGCCTTAGGCACTACACCACCAGAGTTTCTTCTAGTTAGTGGAATCTTTTATCATCAATAAAGATACTGTATGTGAGAGGAATACAATATTAAAATAAATTACCTTAATTGAACACTGTATAAACTTCGTGAGAGCATAAGCCACGTCTAAAGATAGGTATTATAAAAATATTGTAGTGCTTTAAGATGAGAAACACCACCTCACTAAAGACCTCTAATGCGTAGAATTCTCCAGTTATGCAGAATGAAAAATTTGGGGAAAATGAATTACTTCTGTTACTTTCTTTATGTCTGCTTCATCTAGTACCTCAACCTGCCACAAACCCTAAACTGCTTTAAACTGGCAAACTATTGTTAATGGACATTTGCAAGTTTTTACTGTAGAACTGATATTTCATCAAACTTGAATTCAGGTATATAGATTAAAGAGTGAATTTTGCCTTGCAATTTATTCAGGCATCTATTTAAGCAATTAAAATCAAAACCATGTCAGAACTTTAAAATAGTCAATAGAATTCAGAATCTACTTTATGGCAAGCAGAATGCTGGATTTTCTGTCTGTCAGAAACTAAAATTTTGTCCAAATTTAGTGACATTTAATCCTCAAGGAGTTGTTTTCTGAGTATAAACAAAAATTTTCTACATGCAGAAAACGTTCCACATCTGTTTTCAGGCTTTAATTCTTTCTCCCTTTCTTGTTGTCTTTTTTTTTTTTTTTCCCCAGCTAAAAATCAATGATCCCTAAGGATTTTTCAATGGATTGCTCTCTCTTCCTTTAGGCAAGGAGCCTTTAATCAGTTTTGCCTTTTTCACGTGCTTACTCTATCCTCCATAGAGACAAAAAATTTCTGCAACAATTGTCAGCTGGCAAGGACTGACTGTGATCATGTGTGAAGAGTCTGTGAATTTTCTTAGAAATCAGTGTTTTATGTTGTATAAAAAACCAAACCTACTGCCATCAGTCACTTCTGACTCATAGTGAACCTATACGACAGAGTAGAATTGCCCCAGTTTCCAAGGCTGTAAATCTTTTTGGAAGCAGACTGCCTGATCTTTGTTCCATGGAGGAGCTGGTGGGTTCAAATCACAGAGCTTTTAGTTAGCAGCCAAATGCCTTAACCACTGAGCCATCAGAGCTCTTTAATGTTAAATAAACCAAACTTACTGTGTTTTAGTGGATTCCAACTCATAGCGACCCCTCCACTGGAATTTGAAGGTGCTAAATCTTTCCTGAAGTAGATTGTTCCATCTTCTCTCTGGCTGGTGGGTTTGAACTGCCAGCCTTCTGGGTACCAGTCAAATGCTTTAGGCAATAGGCCATCAGAGCTCCTTTCTTGTTAAATAGCACCTGATAAATCACATGTTGGAAATAAAAGGGAAATAAATGCCTCTTAAGTTATAAAATGTCTTTGAAATACGTTCATTCCATTACATTTTGTTTCCTAAAATGTTATCATGAATTTGATGATATTGAGTGAAAACATCCATTGGATTTATAAGGGTTTGCTGAAAACAAGAGTTTATTTACTTATATCTTTCTTCTAATAAGTGAGGTACAGTTTTAGAAGCTATATTTGAGAAATAGTGAGGGGTAGGACCATTGGGGACTGACTGTTATATCCTACTTCCTGCCATATATTATTTTTATATTTCTTTCAGCTTTGTAATTTTTTCTTTGTTCTTTCCAAACTTTATATGTTACCGGGCGTTCTGGTACCCTTTATCATAATTCTGTTTGGTGATTGCCTGTGGAGAGTGCGGGATCATTTACCACCCACTCAAAATTGGTTTTATTGTGGAGACTGATGATGCCACATAAGTACTAAGAGAGTAAGAAAATGTTTATTACTCACACAATGAGACTTTCTGGAAGAGTAGGGTAGATACTCATGCCAACCTGCATTGGCTTAAGCAAAGGCAGGATGAAGTCTTTGATTTTCCTCGTGGTTAAGGGGTAGGTTCTTAGTTTGAGTTCCTGTGCATGGGCCTGTATTTTTGTGGTATGAAGTTTCCTTGTGGTAACTACAGGGAGCACACCCAGCCTTTCTTATTTGCTTGCTCAGATGTAGGGCAAAAGGGAAAAGGAGAGACATGAGACCTGAAAACTGTCAGTGGTCAAATGTGAAAAAATAAAGTGAGACACTTTATTACAGTTACTGTAAACAAAACTGTTTTCGTAGTTTTTTTTTTTTTTTAAATATTTAAAAGGTTTAAAACCAAATATAATGTATGTGACTTGTTTGGATTTTGGAAACCTATTTTTATATTATTTCAGAATTACAGAGAGGGTTATTACCAGGAAGGCCAGGCTTCTTCTCATGTCATTCTCTTCAATTCTTCCTCTGGGGGTCCTTAAATGAAGTTGTGGATAATTAAGCTGGAACCTTCTGCTCTGCTGTTCCTCATTCTAATGTTTACTACTCTAGTTCTCCTTCTGTTCCAATGACAGCCACTGCCTTTATTCCTATTGTGGCTTCCTATTTTGCTAACCTGGTATTACCAAACTCTTCCCAACCCTTGACCTCTAGGCTTTTGCCCAGCAAGAAAGCTCCTTCTACTACTTGAAAATTGCTCAATTTCTTCACAGGGGTTTCTCATGGACAGAATCGTTGAGCTTAGAGTCTGCCTCCCCTCCCCCTCCCACCCCATACCTGAGCATTCTCCTTTTCCTAGTTGGGGCTAGTAGGTGGGAAGAGTTCACAGGAGGGTACCTGGTCAGATCATAATTAAATAGCTCCTCATATTGAACCTCAAGTTAATGTTTCCTCTACATTCCATTCCTTGCTGCCCAGTCTTTCCCATTGTGCCAGATTTCTTCCCTCATAGTACTTGTTCCCCTTTCCGAACACCTCTTTTTTTTCCCTTCTTCCAAATCAGCTTCCTTTGGAGTTCCAAGTTCATTATATAGGTCTCTACTAACTAAGAGACCTTGGGCTGTGTTCAGGTTTCTTACAGAACTTCCGGGCTCCAGGCAAATCAAAGATGTATCTGAACCTTTATTTTCATGTTCCTGAATATTCTGTGACATGATGAGGAGACATGTTTAAGAGACACCAAGAGATGGGAAAAGAACTGATAGAGAGTGTTACTACAGAACTCAAGTGAAAAAATGTATTTAATAAGGGGTGGTGAGCTGTAACACATGTATTGAAAGACTTAATAAAATTAGGTCTGAGAATTTATAAAGATTGGCAAAGCAGAGACTATTGCTGACCTTGGATATCAGCATTTTCAGTGAGCTTTGGGAATAAAATCCTTATTATTGTGTGTGCAAATGAGAACCTGATGAGAGGAAATGGATTACCTGTGTATGAACAACACTCCTAAGACATTTTTACTGTAACAGGATAATAGAAAGATATCTTGGTAGTAAAGAGGGATATAGATTCAGAAAAAGATCACTGTATAATGAGAGATGTGACTGCTTGTATAGCCACTGATGAAAATGAGTCAGCAGAGAGGAACAGTTTATGATGCAGGGGAGAGTCAGAGAGGCAAAGAGAGGTAGTATTGCCAGATCAAAGGCTTTGAATAATCAGGAAGAGAGAAGATGCACAACATATGTGGAGAGGTTAACTTTAAAGAATAGTATGAACCACCTATCGTTGTAACAGGAGGCAAGGCTGACGATACATGGAAACACGGGTAGATATTGGCATTTTGATAGGATGGGGAAAAGATTTAAATATACTAAAAAAATTTGGTCTTTGTCCTTGATTCCTGAGAGATAACCTCTTGTGTTAGGCTGGGTTCTCTAGAGAAGCAAAACCAGTAAAGCTAGTATATATATTGTTGTTGTTGTTATTTGCCGTTGAGTCGGACCCAACTCGTAGAGACCCCTTCTTGGGTTTCCGAGGCAGTATCACTACGGAAGTAGATTCCCCATCTTACTTCCGAGGAGTGGCTGGTGGGTTTGAATGGCTTCTTAAAAACATAAATACAGCGCCAGCTAAGTGGCAATACCTTGAAGGGTTGGG
>NW_006922003.1:2421847-2424550 GCF_000298275.1 Orycteropus afer afer | reverse complement strand
TTAGTCCCAAAGGGAGGAACACTCCCACCTGGAGACACAATACTGATTGCATTGAACTGGAAATTAAGAATGCCACCCAGCCATTTTGGCTTCCTCATGCCTTTGGATCAACAGACAAAGAAGGGCATTACTGTGCTATCTAGTGTGATAGATCCTGATTACCAAGGGGAAATTGGGTTGACTTTACACAATGGAGGTAAAGACGAATATGTCTGGAATACAGGAGTATATATAGAGAAAGATAAGTTTATCTTAGGGAAATGGCTCACACACTTACAGAGGCTGTCAAGTCCCAAGTTCTTGTATCAAACGTCAAGGTGGAGGCTTTTCCCAACTCATGCAACTGCAGGGGCTGAGGAGCTCAAAGTTGGCCGACCGTATACTGGCTGTTGACTCCAATGAATGATGAACCTAAGATTTCCAGGCCAAATGGTGGATTGTTTGCTCACAGACAGTTTTAGGCAGCGTAACAGGATCTCGATCCACAGAAGAGCGTCTCTTTTCCCAGGATGTCCATAAATATATTGGAAACAGACCACAGCCCTAGGAAAATTCCCTTTCAATGGATTGGATCCTCAAAACATATACATCCAATCTCATCATGGGGATAACCCATGTCACAACTGCTTAAACCTCTCAGAATTGTGCTCTAGCTGAATTGATACACAACTTCAACTATCACACCTATGAAACCTTGGAATTTCTCCAATGATTGAAGTGTCTTTGATGAGGCCTCCAGACGGCACCTAATAGTTTTTGTTAATGCACTTTGTGTGGATGCTGACCTTAGAGGGAGAGGGCTGAAGACTGAGTTTGATTAATCATGTCTACATATTCATATCTAGTGGGGCCCCAGTAAAAGCTATAGACAAAGAAGCTACATGGGCTTCCTCGTGGGTGATATACATTGTTGTGCGATGGAGAATAGATTTCCCTCTGAGACATGGAATATTCTTGTTGGAAACTCTCCCAGATCTTACTCTGTATCTCTTCATTTATATCCTTTTTGCTATCATAAAACTTTATTTGTGAGTATAGCACTTTCCTACATTCTGTGAGTCCTTCTAGCAAATGAGCAAACCCAAGGGAGTCATGTGAGGCAGCAGGACAGAAGTGAGAGAGGCCGGGGGGCACCTAACCTTACAGCTAGCATCCTGAGAGAGTAGAAGGAAACTCTAAATTTGTAGGTGTCAGGTCAGAAGTGAGGGTATTATGAGGATTCCCAAGCCTGTGACTCGTCTCTGAAGTCTTAGGCAGCCTTGGCAATCTGGAGGACTGAACATTTTAACTTGTGAGGTCTGACCTAGCTTAAGATGGTTAGGATCAGAGAAAGAGCACTGCATGGACACTTGGGTTGGATTGAAATAGATTTAAAATATGTTTTGTTGGCCTTCACAGATGGTTGGCATGAGAGCGTTCTTTTCTGATTGCTTTCATTGTCTCAGTGAAATAAAAAGCAAGTCACCTAGGCTGATGATAAAAGGATAGAGTTTATTTCATCATTTGGGTTAAAATTTCCCTGATTGAGCTCTTCTGAAGTAAGAATTCTGCATATAGGAAATCACTTCACATAATGTGAGCAGATGTTCCTGAGTCAGGTGTGTCCATCTGTAGTAGTTAAGGTTGTGTGTTGGCTTGGCTGAGCTGTGGTTTTGAGTGGCTGGGTAGCTGGAAGTAGTTGTTCCCCATGATGAGATTGTAATCACCTCCATGGTAGAATCTGCTGTGAGCAGCTAAGTTGTTGCATTCAGGGTGTGGCCTTCTTCCAGTTTATCGGGAGAGAAAAAGGTGTCTAGCTTTCTGGTGCATTTGGACCCTGCATTTGGATGAGTCTTCTTCTCTAGTTCCTCAAATTGAACCAGTGGCCTGCTGTGTTGCCTGCTGATTTTGGGATTGTTCCTGGGCTTGAACCAGTGGCCTGCCATGTAGCTGTTGATCTTGGGATTGTTCCATTCTACTTGCCAGCCTTAGGTTCATCAGCCTCAGCAGCCAGCAGTCGCATGAGTTACGAGAAGCCTTCCATTCCAATGGGCCTGGAACAGGAGGCAGAGCTGAAGCCCAAGGTCAGGACCTTCACCCAGCTCTTATAACTGATACTCCAAATTTGAACTTCTAGCCTCCTAAATTGTAAGAGAATAAATTCTTCTTTGTTAAAGCCAACCACTTATTGAATGTCTGTTATTCAGACATTCTACTGGAGAATCAGGACACCATCTCTCAGAAATTGCAAATTAGTGACCCACCACTTGGAATAGTCTTATAGATAGATTTTATTTCTCAGAGGTTTTTAGAAATTGAATTACCATCATATAAATGCCAGGGAATTTTATATTAAAACAAAATTTCATACTTTTTTTTAAACACATACACACAGAGAGAGAGAGAGAGAGAGAACAGATTACCTAGGAGATCCAGGCCTGTATTCTAGGATGAAGTAGAATAGCACACAACCTTTAGACAGGACACCCCAGTTTCCTCCAGTTTCCAACATTTCCCATCATTACCTTATAACTGTCTTTATTTATCCCATTAGATTATCTTTCTGACTCCTGTAAAGAATTTGAAATTGAAGCATGGGCTTTGCATGATACAACTCCAGGGAGCACTATTCATACTGTAGCTTCAGAGAAGGAAACCCACCTCCTGGAGTTCTGCCTCAGTGGAGATGGCTATTGAAAAATAATATTTACAGTTTTATATATA
>NW_006922003.1:2413269-2421747 GCF_000298275.1 Orycteropus afer afer | reverse complement strand
ACAGCAGAACATAAATCAAGTCAACAGTTTCTGCATGTACAGCTCAGTGACTTGATTATATTCTTCAAGCTGTGCAATCATTCTTACTCTCCTTTCCTGAGTTTTTCCTCTCCCAGCCCTCTAACTTTCTTATCTAATCTTCTGAGTTACTGTTGTCAATTCGACTTCCTTCATGCCCACATTGAGTTAAACATCTGAATAGCCCTCTTATCAGAATGATTCTCATATGTTTCTGTTTTGTTTGTCACATTTTTCTTAAATAAAATCCTTGGAATGTTACTTTTCCTTCAGGGCCCATACTTTTCTCAACTGCTTTTTCTCTATGACTATTTGGAATATATTTGGCATTTAGTATTCATTCTTTATCTTAATCTTATTGTTTTAAAGAGTTTCAGTTTCCAGGATTATAGGAGGATCTTGCATTTGAATGATTTTGAATTATGTTTATTACATTTCATCAATGCTAAAATGCATTTAATGTCCCTAGGCAATCCAAATCACCTCTCCAAATTAATTCTATACATGTCTTTAGGTCACACATTACACATATGTAAGCTTCTAAAAAAGGAGTTATCCTGCTGTATTAATTTCTGGACCATAATGTGCATAATTATGCCATTCAGTGACTAAGAGTGGCTCTTCATTCTTTCAGTCTTTAGTAAAGTCTAAGAGTTATCTTTCTGAGTATGATTTTAGTGGATAGACACTTGGGCCATCAAAATTAGTAATTTGATAAAAACAACACTAAAAGTTGCCTAAAAGCTTTTCACCAAATGTAGTATTTATATGAGAAAAAAGTTATAGTTCTACTTAGAAGAAAGAAATGAAAGAGATGTCCATATAATCTTCATAGAAAAGCTGTGTGTGCTTATTACTTGTTTGGTTTCAACTGCCCAAAGCAGTCGGTAATAACACTTTTTTTTTTTAATAGGTTAGACTATCACTTATAAACACAGCAATAAAATAAGGAAAAGAAGGGATTTAAATGTTATGTATAATGGGTGACCTGCTCTACGTCAAGAAAATAAGAACCACAGAGGAGCTGATTGTCACTCTCCAGTGAACAGTGTATTCTTTGAATTGCTTTTGCACAATTATACATTTTTGATAAAATCAGAAAGGAGTAAACCATGCAAAAATGAATGGATTAGACATTGAGTTTTGTGAATTTCAGTTACATGATTAATTACATGAAAATGATATGAACATTTTATTAATTTAACATTTTGGTAACTGGAAAATTAATCGTAAGATGAAAATCTCTCTTCTAAATGAATGACTCCATTAAAACATTTAATAATCTCCATCTCATTGAAATATATCCCACTGTTAAAAACTTTCTGAATAATTAAACTCTTATAGCTGTTGCAAAGCCATATAATTTCCATTATTTTTCTAAAATGGGTATTTTAAATTAAATCCTTTAGTTTTAAGTATATGAATTCTAATCCTAATGGAGAAATATTTTTGGGAATCCAAAGCCAGCTTTCTTAGCAGGGTAATCAAGTTGCAGATATATTACTCTTTTTAATAACATATATAGTTACTTTCAGAGATATGTTAATATAAATTCTAAAGTAATAAATTATTGGCATAATATAAAACTAAATCCTTTTATATTTTAAAGTTAATATTTCTTTACTACTGAAGAAAAATAACATTCCAAGGATTTTATTTTTTTTCTAAGTCATATAAACTCTTGTTTTTAAAACCTTTTTTTTTGAAATTGTGGTACATATACATATGTAATAACTAAACATTTGTCCGGCAGTTCAAACCCACCAGCCACTCCTTGGAAGCAAAATCTAGCGATCAATTTCTGTGGAGATACTGCCTCGGAAAACCAAACAGAGGTCACTGTGAATCGAATTGACTAGACGGTTGTGGGTTTTTTTTAAACATTTGCCAATTCAACAATTTTTACTTATGTAATTCAGTGATGTTAATTACATTCATCACAGACTTTTGCTACTGACTTTCTGTTGAATAAGCAGCACTTAAGGAAGAGTAATCTTTTCCCACAGTAGCCTTATTGTTGTTGTTGTTAGGTGCCATCAAGGTGGCCCCCAACTCATGGGGACCTAAGACCTATATATAGAATGAAATGCTGCCTAGTCATGCCCCATGATCGGTTGTGGATTAGACTGTTTTGATCCACAACATAGATCATGGTTTTCACTGGCTGATTTTCAAAAGTAGATCACTAGGCCTTTCTTCCTAGTTTGTCTTAGTTTGTAAGCCCACTGTAACCTGTTCAGCATTATAGCAACATATAAGCCTCTACTTACAGATGGTGATGGCTACACATGAGATGCATTGGGCAGGAGTTGGACCTGGGTCTCTGACATGGAGGGTGAAAATTCTATCACTGAACCACAAATGTGTCCTTGTCAGTACTATTGTTGGTTACCATCAAGTCATTTCCAACTCGTGCTGTTGTCAGGTGTGCAAAGTAGAACAACTCCATAGGATTTTTAAGGCTGTGGCCTTTTAGAAGCAAATCTCTAGGCCTATCTTTTGAGGTACCCTTAAATAGGTTTGAACTGTCAACCTTTCAGCTTAATGTTGAATACTTAACTTTGCCACCAAGGGAGTCCATTGTTACTATCCTCTGATAATGCCACCCTATCTGTGCTAGGTAAAGTTGTGTGCCATCTTGGCTAGGCCTTGGTTTTGAGTGGTTGGGCAGCTAGAGACTGTGATTCCCCATGAGGAGATTGAATGTGCTGTAATCAACTCCATGGTGGAATCTGCTGTGAGCAGCTAATTAGTTGCCTTTGTGCTATGGCCTGCTTCCAGTATATAAGAAAACTCTTCGAGAAGGGTCTCAAACTTCTTGGCACATCTGGATCCCGCATTTGGCTGAGTCATCAAAGCCCTGCCATGTTACCTGCTGATCTAGGGATTGTTTCTGGACTTGAACTAGTAGACTGCCATATTGTTTGCTAATCTTGGGACTGTGCCATTTTACTTGTTGACCTTGGGTTTGTCAGCCTCAGCAGCCAGCAGCTTCCTGAGTTAAGAGATGCTCCCAGCTCCAGTGGGGTAGGAGCACGAGGCAGAGCTAAAGCCCAAGGTCAAGGGGCCTTGACCCAGCTCCTAGAGCCAGCACTTTTAACTTAGACCTTTACCTCCTAAACTGTAAGAGAATAGATCCCTGTTTGTTAAAGCCACCCAGTTGTAGTATTTCTGTTATAGCACCATTAGAGAACCAAAACACTATCTAAACCACTTTCTATACAGTTGCCTCTGACTTTTGGTGACTTCAAGTGTGTCAGAGTGGAACTCTGTTTCATAGGGTTTTCAATGGCTAATATTTTGGAAATAGACATCCAGGTCTTTCTTCTGATGTACCTCTGGGTAGACTGGAAATTCTAACTTTTCAGTTGGCAGCCAAGCACATTAATCGTTTGCACTACCCAGGGGTTCTACCATCTATCTATATATGAATTAACTAATGATTATATAACAACCATTCTGTCTACATGAGATGACTGTATGATCAGAACCAATCTACCTACATTTGTTCAATTTCTTCTGAGTAATTCTGGCATATTAAAACTTCATTATGCCAGAAAACAAAGGGCAAAATATTCTTCATTTATCAAATATTTACCAAATGTCTACTATGTGTCCAATACCAGGAATATACCAGGGAACACAGTCTGGAGTTTCCTGAAACTTGGGAAACAAACAAACATTTGTAGATAGGAACTTTTGTTTTCTTCCCAAGTTTTGTTAAGTAAGGCAGATTTAAATGTCTGTCCAAGTCTAGAAGTTTTGTGTTCTTTTCTACTATTGGATCAAAGTTAATGATAATACGTTAATCATTTTGCCCTTGTATCAAATATTTTCTCTACAAAGTCACATTAGTACTTAATTTCTGCCATACTCTACTACTCCGGGTATTGTCAAAGATAGTACAGAGTTCCTGTATACCCTTCAACTAGTTTTCCTTAATGTTAGTATCTTATATAACCGTGGGAATTTGTTAAAAGTAAGAAATTAACATTGTTATTGCCATTAGTTGCCATTGAATCAGCTCCGGTGTATAGAAACCTTACATACAACAGAAGGAGACACAGCCTGGCCTGGCACCATCATCACAATATTTGCTATGTTTGAGCCCATTACTATAATCACTGTGTCAATCCATCTTGTTGAGGATCTTTGACTTTTTGGCTGATCCTTTACTTTAACAAGCATGATATCCTTTACCAGGGATTGGTTCCTTCTGACAACATGACCAAAGTAGGTGAGATGGAGTCTGGCCATTCTCGCTTTTAAGGAGCATTCCAACTGTATGTCTTCCAAGACAGATTCATTCATTCTTCTGTGAGTCCATGGTATTTTCAGTGTTTTTCACCAATACCATGATTGAAAAGCATCATTTCTTCTGCAGTCTTCTTTATTCATTTTCCAGCTTTCACATGCATATGAGGAGAGTGAAAATACCATGGCGTGGCTCAAGTGCACTGTGTTAGGCTGGGTTCTCTAGAGAACAAAACCAGTAAACTTATATACACACAGAGAAAAATTTATCTTAGGAAAATGGCTCACAGTTATAGAGGCTGGCCAGTCCCAAGTTCTGATCAAATGTTAAGCTGGTGGCTTTTCCTGTCTCACACAGCTGCAGGGGCTGATCACCTCAAGGTTGGGAGGCTGTATACCGACTGTTGACTTCAGCAGATGACAAATCCAAGATCGCCAGGCAGAAGTGTGGATTGTTCGCTCATGGACAGTTTTAGGCAACACAACAGAATCTAGATCCACAGAAGTTTCTCTAATTTTCTCAGGATCTCCATATATATATTGGAAGCAGGCCACACCCCTAGGAAAACACCCTTTCAACTGGTTGCTCAAAGCCTATGTACATCAGATTGCATCATGGGAGTAACCATATCACAACTGCTTAAGTCACTCAGAATCATGATCCAGCCAAGTTGACACACAACCCCATCTATCACACATGCCTTAGTCTTCAAAGTGACATTTTTGCTCATTAATGCTTTAGAGACGTCTCTTGCAGCAGATTTGCCCAGTGCAGTACATTGTCTGATTTCAATGCTTCCATGGGCATTGATTGTTGATTCACATAAAATGAAATCTCTGACAACTTGAATCTTTTTTCCATTTATTGTGATGTTGCTTATTGGTCCAATTGTATGGATTTTTGTTTTTTTATGTTGAGATGTGATCCATACTGAAGACTATAGTCTTTGATCTTCCTCAGTAAGTGCTTCAAGTCATCTTTACCTTCAGCAAGCAAGGGTATGTCATCTGTATAGCACAGGTTGTTAATGAGACTTCCTCCAATCCTGATGCCACATTCTTTTTCATATAGTTCAGTATACAGATTGAACAAGTGTGGTGAAAGGATACAACCCTGTTGCACACCTTTCCTGATTTTAAACCATGCAGTATTCCTTTGTTCTGTTCGAATGATTGGCTCTTTGTCTATGTATAGGTTTCTCATGAGCACAATTAAGTGTTCTAGAATTTTCTTTCTTCTAAATGTTATCCTTAGTTTGTTATGATCCACACAGTCGAATACCTTTGCATAGTCCATAAAACACAGGAATTTACATAGGTATATTACTCTTAACTAAACTCTACATTTAATTTTATTTCATTAGTGCTTCCACACATGCCCTTTTTTCATTCCTAGTATCCAGGATATAAGAAACCAATCCAGGATACTACTTTGTATTTAGTGGTGCATCCATTTTATGATGTCCATAATTTTAAATCATAAGATTTGACCAATTAGAGATAATACAATTTTGCTACATTTCCCTCTTTCATTCAATATTCAATTCCTTTCAATGAAATGATTGTGATTTTAAAGAAATTTTTACATCTCTGGAACCACTCAATAAATTCACAGCTTTCCTCTGTTTCAGGAGGTAGGTAAATTTTTTTCCTTTTAAATGCAAAATCAGATAGAAAAAAATAGGAAGAGAGAATGAGATCATCAAATCTTCTAGAGTTCATGAAATAATTGGACATCATAAGGCCTAGTGGAAGAAATTACCTCTTCTTTAAAATTCCAGAAAAATGTTTACTTCCAAGTTAGAAGTAAATTGGTTTGATTGCTACCTGACCTACAAATTCATAGTCTTCGCAGAAATTGAATTCCTGTTTGTAGAAAATCAAAGTGAAATAATTTAAGAACTATGAGATTAGAGTTAGAAGTCAAGAGTAAAAAATTTAGCAAGAATGCTGGAAACTTCAGGACTCCTTGTATTGCTTCTGTTTTTTGACACCTGCGAACACTATAAAGATTAGAAAGATGTTGAGTGGCACCACTTCTCTTAATTTTTCCAAACTACCTTATGCATCTCATTATTTTAGTAGCCCCAAGAAAATTTTCATTTTGACTTTAACTATGAAGATTTATGACATACAAAGAATACCTGGAATGAATTTTCAATTTCACCATCATCATGAATTTATATATGTGTGTATTCACATATATGTATATTTATATCTAATACTTGTTTACTGAAAGTAACTTTCCTACATTTATTATTATTGTTTTTTAAAATAGGAGAATATATGCATATGGTTAAAAGAAAAATTATACAAGAGAGAGTGCCAGGAAAACAGCAGGTCTCATTCCCTATTTCCAGACTCATACCCCAGAAGTAAATACTTAAACTTCTGTTTTGATTTTACTGATGGCTACCTTAAAAAAAATATAAATAATATGTTTAAATTACATTATTATCAACTTTTCCCTGAAAATGATTTTAAAAATATTCCCCAACATCTCTCTGTTCTATGCTAATCGGGCCTCTGTAACACTCCTCCCCAATTTTTTTTTTTTTCTCATTAGAAATTTTTTTCTTTTATTTATTTATTATTATTGGACTTGAGGAATTCTGGTGGTGTAGTACCTAAGGCATTTGACTACTAACCAGAAGGCTGGCAGTTCAAATCCATCAGCCACTCCTCTGAAGGAAGATGGGGCAATCAATTTCTGTAGAGATATTGCCTCAGAAACCAAAGGAAGGATCATTATAAGTTGAAAACGACTCAATGGCAGTGAGTTTGTTTTTATTTTGTGTGTGACTTAGGTGAAAGTTTACAGAGAAAATTCATTTTCCATACAACAGTTCATACACAATTTGTTTCATGACATTGATTGCAATCCCCACAATGTAACAGCTCTCTTCCCACTTCCTCCATGTACTTACCTTTTCTGTGTCTCCTTCTTTCCTATGTATTCCTGCCCTCTGGGCTACCTTCCTGTCCAAATACTGACCTTCTGATCATCCGTGGTTGATTGTTCTAAGGAGTGTACCTAACTGGTGTAAACTTTCACCTTATACTCCTGCCCATTGTTTGGCTGGAAGCCATGGGAGTGATTGATTCCAGGCCCAAAGGGTGACGAGTGGCCATAATCTTGGGGTTTCACCAGTCTCTATCAGACCAGTAAGCCCAGTCTTTTTTTTTTTTTATGAGTTGCTTTTGAGTTTTATTACACATTTTTCTCCCAGTCTATCCAGGACCTCCTACACTGATCATTTTCTGAAGGGTTGATAGTGGTAGCTGGGCACAATCTAGTTATTCTGGTCTCAGGTTCTTGTTGGCTGAAATTTGCATGGTCTACTAGTTCCTTTGACTAATTATTTCCATGCATCTTTGGTTTTCTTCATTCTTCTTTGCTCCAGACAAGGAGAGATCAACTGTTGCACCTTAAATGGCTGCTTGCAAGTTTTTAAGGCCTCAGTCACCGCTCACCAAAGTAGGATGTAGAACAAAGTTTATTTTGCAGTATGTTATACCAATTGAGCTTGATGCCCCCCATGACCCTGGTCCTGAGTACTGTACAGGCCCAACAACTTGCTCCCTCAGGTTGGTTGGCTGTGGCTAAGAAGTTATTATTACTTTTCCCCCTGTTGTCTCTATCATGTAAAGGACATTCTTATACCACATACAAATGCGTATATAAAATTTATCTGCCAAACTTATCTATATTGTTTTATTGTTAGATGCCATTGAGTTAGCATCAACTCATAGTGACTGTGATAGTTGGAGCTGTGTGTCAACTTGGCTGGACCCCAGTTCTGTGTGGTCATTCCCATGATGGGATTAGATGACTGTGTTCTGAGTGGCCACTCTGTTAAAAGGGAGTTTCCCTAGGGGTGTGGCCTGCTTCCAGGATATTCAGGGACATCCTGGGAAGAGAGACATTCTTCTGTGGATTGGGATTCCGTTGTGCTGCCTACAACTATCCATGAGTGAGCAGTCCACCGTTTGACCTGGAGATCTTGGATTTGTCATTCATTGGAGTCAACAGCCTGTGTACTGCCTGCCAGCCTTGAGCTTCTCGGGCCCTGTGGTTGCAGGAGCCAGGAAAAGCCTCTAGCTTGATGTTTGCTCCAGGGACTTTGGACTTGCTGGCTTCTATACATTCATTAGCTATTTTCCTAAGATAAATTTCTCTCTCTCTCTCTCTCTCTCTCTCTCTCT
>NW_006922003.1:2408926-2412698 GCF_000298275.1 Orycteropus afer afer | reverse complement strand
TACTTCCGTAGTGATACTGCCTCGGAAACCCAAGGAGGGGTCGCTATGAGTCGGGGCCGACTCGACGGCACATAACAACAACAACAACAAGTCTTCAAGGAGATATCTTTGCTCTTCAGCACTCAAAAGAAGTCTTTTGCAGCAGATTTTCCCAGTGCAATACGTTGTCTGATGTCTTCACTGCTGCTTCCCTTGATGTTGATTGTGGAATCAAGTAATATGAAATTTTTAACAACTTCAATATTTTCTCCATTTATTGTGACGCTGTTTATTGGTCCAGTTGTGAGGATTTTTGTTTCCTTCGTGTTGAGATGTAATCCGTACTGCAGACTGAAGTCTTTGTTTTTCATCAGTAAGTGCTTCAAGTCATCTTCATTTAAGCAAGCAAAGCTGAGTCATCTGTTCATTGAAGGTTGTTAATGAGTCTTCCTCTAATCCTGATGCCACATTCTTCTTCATAAAGTCCAGCTTCTCACATTATTTGTTCAGCATACAGATTGAATAAGTGTAGTGAAAGGACACGATCCTGATGCACTCCCTTCCTGATTTTAAATCATGCAGTATCTCCTTGTTCTGTTTGAATAACAGCCTCCTGGTCTATGTACTGGTTCCTGATGAACACAATTAAGTATTCTGGAATTTCCATTCTTCTCAATGTTATCCATAATTTGTTATGATCCACACAATCAGATGCTCTTGCATAGTAAATAAAACACAAGTAAACATCTTTCTGGTATTCTTTGCTTTCAGCCAAGTTCCATCTGTCGTCAGCAATGACAGCCCTCATTCCATGTCTTCTTCTAAATCCAGCTTGCATTTCTGGAAGTTCCCAGTCAATATACCACTGCAACTGTTTTTGAATTATCTTCAGTAAGATTTTACTTGTGTGTGATATTAATGGTATTGTTCAGTAATTTCCACATTCTGTGGGATCACCTTTCTTTGGAATAGGTACAAATATGGGTCTTTTCCAGTCATTTGGCCAGCGACCTCTCTTTCAGATTTCTTGGCATAGACAAACATGTGCCTGCAATGTGGCGTCTCTTTGCTGAAACATCTCAATGGGTATTCCATCAATTGCTGGAGCCTTGTTCTTTGCTATACCTTTCAGTGCAGCCTCAACTTCTTTCTTCAATACCATTAATTCTTGATCATATGCCACCTCCTGAAATGGATGAACATTGACCAATTCTTTTTTGGTACGGTGACTGTGTATTCCTTCCATCTTCTTTTGATGTTTCCTGCATCATTCAATATATTGCCCATAGAATCTTCAGTATTGCAACTCAGGGCTTGAATTTTTTTCTTCAGTTCACGCACCTTGAGACATGTCAAGGCTTGGTCTTCCTTTTTTGGTTTTCTAACTCCAGGTATTTGCACATTTCATTATAATAATTGACTTTGCCTTCTTGAGCTGTTCTTTGAAATCTTCTCTTCAGCTCTTTTATCTTGTCATTTCTTCCATTTGCTTTAGCTAATCTCCGTTTAAGGGCAAGTTTCAGAGTCTCTTCTGATACCCATGTTGGTCTTTTCTTCCTTTCCTGTCTTTTTAATGACTTTTGCTTTCTTCATGGATGATGTTCTTAATGTCATCACACAATTTCTCTGGTTTTTGGTCATTGGTGTTAAGTGCATCAAATCTGTGCTTTAGATAGTCTCTAAATACAGGAGGGATATAATCAAGGTCATATTTTGGCTCCTGTGGACTTGTTTTAATTGTCTTCAACTTCAACTGGAACTTGTGTATAAGCAGTTGATGGTGTGTTCCACAGTCAGCTCCTGACTTTGTTTTGGCTGAAGGTATTGAGCTTCTCCTTTGCCTCTTTCCACTGATGTAGTTGATCTGATTCTTGTGTACTCTATCTGGTGAAGTTCACGTGTATGGCCATCATTTGTGTTCTTGAAAAAAGATATTTGCAATGAAGAAGTTGTTAGTCTTGCAAAATTCTATGATGAGATCTCCAGTGTTAGTTTTGTCACCAAGGCCATATTTTCCAACTACTAGTGATTCTTCTTTGTTTCCAACTTTTGCATTCCAATCACTGGTACTAATAAACACAACTTGATTTCATGTTTGGTCAATTTCAGACTGTAGAAGTTGGTAGAAATCTTCAATTTCCTCATCTTTGGCTTTGGTGGTTGGTGCATACATTTGAATAATAGTGGTATTAACTGGTCTTCCTTGTAGGCAATGGATATTATCCTATCACTGACAGCATTGTACTTCAGGATAGATTTTGAATCATTCTTTGTGACAATGAATGACACATCATTCCTCTTCAGTTTGGCATTGCCAGCGTAGTAGATCATATAGTTGTCTGATTTAGAATGGTCAAAATAAGTTCATTTCAGCTCACTAGTGCCTAGGATATCAATTTTTATGTGATCCATTTCATTTTTTACAACTCCCAATTTTCCTAGATTCATACTTTGTACATTCCATATTCTGATTATTAATGGATGTTTGTAGCTGTTTCTTATCATGTTGAGTCATTCCACATCAGCAAATGGAGGTCCCAAAAGCTTTACTCCATCCACAACATTAAGGTCAGCTCTATTCTGAGAAGGCAGCTCTTCCCCAGTCATATTATGAGTGTTTTTCAACCTGAGGGGCTTATCTTCTGGCACTATATCAGATAATGTTTCATGGCTATTCATAAAGTTTTCCAGTAACATATCAGAAAGTGTTTCACTGCTATTTGTAAGTTTTCATTGGCCAGTTCTTTGAGAAGTGGATGGTCCCTTCCTTCTTCCAAATCTGTCTTAGTCTGAAAGCTCCGCTTAAGTGTATCCACCATGGGTAACTCTGCTGATATTTGAAATACTGGTGGCATAGCTTCCAGCCTCACAGCAACATACAAGCCACCATAGTATGACAAACTGACATATGAACTTATATATAGTCATGGGTATATTACTTTTTGCCTAGATACACCTCATCATTCAGCTTGTCTACCTATGTATCCATCTATAGTTTAATTTTTTTTTAAATTACTGATAATGCAGTACCATGTATGTAAAAGTGTTTATCTTTGTTGTCTGTACCTCTTTTGCACCTCTTTCTGTCTTCCCTTTCCTTAGTATTACTGGGTTGGTCACTAACTTTTGGTATATTGCCTTTCCTTCACCCAAATCAATACTTTGATTGTCATTATTTTCAATTTCCCACAGATTACTTTTAAAATTTTAATAATATATTAAACATACTGATTGTTGTTTTACTAGCTTTAGACAATACTTTTTCAAGTATGTAAAGTAAAGTTATTATGTTGTTAGATGCCATGGAGTTGATCCTGGCTCACGATGACCCCATGTTACAAAGCTGATCTGCCACATAGGTTTTTCTAGGTTGTAAGCATTACAGAAGCAGATCACCAGGTCTTTTCTCCTGCAGTCACTGGAACCATTTGGTTGGCAGCTGGACACTTAACCATTATGCCAATTATGCATCAGAGCTCCTTAAGATTATTATGTTGTTTTTGTTAGGTGCCCTTGAGTCAGTTACGACTCAGCGAACCCATGTACAACAGAATGAAATGCTGCCTGGTCCTGTATCATCCTCACAGTTGTTGCTATGTTTGAGCCCATTCTTAGAGCTACTCTGTCAATCCATCTTGTTGAGGGTCTTCTTTTTTGCCAGTCCTCTACTTTACCAAGCATGATGTCCTTCTCCAGGGACCATCCCTCCTGATAACATGTCCATAGTATGTGAGACCAAGGCCTGCCATACTAGCTTCTAAAGAGTGCTCTGACTGTACTTCTTCCAAGAGAG
>NW_006922003.1:2405932-2407806 GCF_000298275.1 Orycteropus afer afer | reverse complement strand
TATAAATTTATTACACTCCTAACTATTTCAACATAAAAATGAAAGCATTGCTAAAAATCATTGGAAAAAAACTTAGCAAAGAAGCACCACAATTCAAATACATTAATTCTTCTGTCTTCTTTTTTTATTTCCATATAAATAGCTACAAAATAATGATGCCTATTTCATCCAACATTGAATGATTCCAGAATTAATATTTTATTATGCATCAATTAATTTTCTAATTTACTTAGTCTTTTCAGAACTTAGTATTTGGAAGCATGATTGAAGGCTCTGAAGAAACTCCAGTGAATAAAACAAATAGATATCTTTGCCCACATGAATTAGAGCAGCTGAAACCCAAAATATTTGACCAAACCCTTTTAGACTATCCATTCTAACTGAGCTACATCCTGAATGCATCAGGATGAGTGAGGCCAAGTGAAATAGCAGAAGAAATCAAGTAATACATAGTTTTTGCTAGCCACTGAGCTTTGGTGTTTTTTATTCGACAAAGGCCAATTCAGCTTGACTCAACAAATCCCAGTGTCCTGTGTACTTAGAAAAGTGAAGTTTACCAGTAGACATGTCCTGCCTACAGACTTCCACTCCTCCCCTCATTTTCTTTAAGTTTTGCTCTGATACTGCCTCCTCAATAGGAGGGACCCTTCCTACCTAATCTATTTTAAATTATCATCATAATCATTACCACCCTCATGCTCCCTGCTCTAATTGTCCCTGCCCATTGTACAGCTTTCATATGCATATGAGGCGACTGAAAACACCATGGGTTGGGTTAGGCTTATCTTAGTCTTCAAAGAGACATCTTTGCTCTTCAGCACTTTAAAGAAGTCTTTTGCAGCAGATTTGCCCAGTGCAGTATACCATCTGATTTCTTTTCTCCATTTATTGTGATGCTGCTTATTTGTCCAGTTGTGAGGAATTCCATTTTCTTTATGTTGAGGTATAATCCATATTGCACACTGTAGTCTTTAATGTTCGTCACTAAATGCTTCAAGTCATCTTCAATTTCAGCAAGCAAAGTTGTGTTGTTTGCATATCACAGGTTGTTAATGAATCTTCCTCCAATCCTGAGGTCATGCTCTTCTTCAAATAGTCTAGCTTCTAGGATTATTTGCTGAATATACAGATTGAATAAGTATGGTGAAAGGACTCAACCCCGACACACTCCCTTCCTGATCTTAAATCATGTGGTATCCCCTTGTTCTGTTCAAATGACAGCCTATGTACTGGTTCCTAATGAGCAAAATTAAATGTTCTGGAATTCCCATTCTTCTCAATGTTATCCATAATTTTTTATAATCCACACAATTGAGTGGCTTTGCATAGTCAATAAAGCACAAGTAAACATCTTTCAGGTATTCTTTGCTTTCAGCCAAGATCCATCTGACATTAGCAATAATATCCCTCATTCCATATCCTCTTTTGAATCCAGCTTGCATTTCTCGCAGTAGTCTGTTTATATACTGCTGCAACTGTTTTTGAATTACTTCAGCAAACTTACTTGTGTGTGATATATATATTTTTTTTGCCTGTGATATTAATGATATTGTTCGATAATTTCCACGTTCTGTAGGATCACCTTTCTTTGGCATGGGTACCAGGGCCTCTGGTGGTGTAGTGCCTAAGGCATTTGACTGCTAACCAGAAGGCTGGTGGTGCAAACCCACCAGCCACTCCTTGGAAGTAGGCCATCAACTTCCTTAGAGATACGGCCTTGGAAACCCAAGGCGGGGTCACTATGAGTCAGAAATGACTCAATGGCAGTGAGTTTGGTTTTATTGGGCCCAGTCAGCTGGCCAGGTAGTTGTCTTTCAAATTTCTTGGCATAGATGAGTAAATGCCTCCAGTGCAGCATCCTTTTGTTGCAACAT
>NW_006922003.1:2389334-2405189 GCF_000298275.1 Orycteropus afer afer | reverse complement strand
ACCTTCCTTCCGAGGAGTGGCTGGTGGGTTTGAACTGCCAGCCTTCTGGTTAGCAGTCAAGTGCTTTAGCCACTATGCTACCAGAGCTCCTAAATGGCCTGCTAGTGGTTTGTTAATATTGGGACTGTGCCTTTTTACTTGTCAACCTTGAGTTTGTCAGCCTCAGTGGCCAGTAGCTGCCTGAGTGAAGAAAGCCTTCAGTTTCAGTGGGCTGGGAGCAAAAGGCAGAGCTGAAGTCCAAGGTCAAGGTGGTTTCACCCAGCCCCTAGAGCCTGTCACTTTGAACTCAGACTTTTAGCTTCCAAACCTGTAAGAGAATAAACTCCTGTTTGCTTAAGCCACCCATTTGTGGCATTTTCTGTTAGAGCAGCATGAAGTAACCAAAACAGAATATGGTACTGAGAGAGTGGGATGCTGCTCTGACAGCAAGATAATGCAGAAACAGGAGTGGAGTGTATCCTTGACCCGAGACCCTGGCAAAGAGACCCTAGCAAAAAGATGGCAGCAGCAGAGCCGAGAGACCAGAATTAGACAGCAGCAGGCTTACCAGGCAATGGAGGAGAAAGCTGGATGCCATTGGGTAGATGCCTTCCTGGCAGAGTGGGTTGCCTTCAGGCATTAATCAGAAGAAGAAACCTGGTATGAGATGGAATAGCAGGTTGGCCACCCATGGATCAAGAAAGGTAAGTGGTTTTCGGGCAGGATGATTCCTGGTGGAGGAGGGTGCCTTCAGCATTAATAAGCAAATGTAGAGAGACCAAGGAAACAGGAAGCAGAGCTACCTCAGCCTCAAAGTGTAGGACTGTGGCCTCTGGAGGTGGAACCATCACGGCATCCTAGGTTTCAAAGAGTCAGACCTTCACCAACTTGTTTCTGGAGTGTGGAGCTGCTCGTTCATGTGGCCCAGTGGGATGGGACTATAGCCTGCTGCCCAAAAGTGAGGGGACAGGGCCACCATACCCAAGAGGTAGAGGAACAGGGCCTGCCAGGCCAAGGGGGTGAGGTCACCACTCAGATGAACTAGGGGACTGGAACCACCCAGTGAAGAAGATCTGTACAGGTTCTACCCAATGAAGATCTGTACAGGTGCTAAGTTGACAAGGGGTGGAATTGTAGTTAACGTTATGTGTCAACTTGGCTGGGCCTGATTTTGAGTGGCTGGGCAGCTAGATGTAGTATTCTTCATGATAAGACTGGCAATCAACTCCATGGTGGAATCTACTGTGAGCAGCTGCCTTAGGGATGTGGTCTGCTCCCATTATATAAGGAGAAACTTTAGGAATGTTCTGTAGCTTTTGAAATGCTTGAATCTTGCATGTAGCAGAATGGTTTTTCAGCAGTCTGCCATGCTGTCTGCTGGTCTTGGGACTCACGAGGACTTGAATCAATGGCCTGCTGTGTGGTTTGATAATATCAGGACTGTGCCTTTTTACTTGTCGACCTTGGGTTTGTCAGCCTCAGCAGACAGCAGCTGCCTGAGTGAAAAGATGTCCTCAGCTTCAATGGGCTGGGGGCAAGAGGCAGAGCTGAAGCCCAAGGGGACTTTCTCCCAGCCCCTAGAGCCTGGCACTTTGAACTTGGACATTCAGTCTCCAAAACTGTAAGAGAATAAACTGTCCAAGTCCCCAATTTGTGGTATTTTCTGTTAGCACAGCACAAAGTAACCAAAACAAGCTCTTTTATCTTGTCATTTCTTCCATTTGCTTTACCTACTCTCAGTTCAAGAGCTAGTTACAGAGTCTCTTCTGATATCCTTTTTGGTCTTTTCTTCCTTTCCTGTCTTGTTAATGACTTTGTGCTTTCTTCATGTACAATGCTCTTGATGTCATCCCACAATTCATCTAGTTTTTGGTCATTGGTTTTCAATGTGTGAAATCTGTTATTTAGATGGTCTCTAAATTCAGATGATAAATAATCTAGGTCATATTTTGGCACTCATGGACTGTTTTAATTGTCTTCAGCTTCCCCTTGAACTTGTGTATGAGCAGTTGATGGACTGTTCTACAGTAAGCTCCTGGCCTTGTTTTGGCTGAGGATATTGAGCTTCTCCATTGGCTCTTTGCACAGATGTAGTTGATCTAATTCCTGTGTATTCCATCTGGTGAAGTACACCTGTATAGCTGCCATTTATATTGTTGAAAAAATGTGTCTGCAGTGAATAAGTCATATGTCTTGCAAAATTCTATTGTGAGATCCCCAGTGTCATTTCTATCACCAGGGCCATATTTTCCCATCTGCTGGTGATTCTTCTCTGTTTCCAACTTTTGCATTCCAATCACCAGTAATAATCAACACATCTTGATTGCATGTTTGCTCAATTTCCAAGTGCAGATTTTGGTTAAAATCTTCAGTTTCCTCATCTTTGGCTTTGGTGGTTGGTGTGTGAATTCAAATAGCAGTAGTATTAACTGGTCTTCTTTGTAGTCATATAGATATTATCCTATCACTGACAGCACCGTACTTCAGGATAGATCTTGAAACATACTTTGTGATATGAATGTCATGCCATTCCTCTTCAATTTGTCATTCCTGGAATAGCAGATCATATGACTGTCTGATCCAAATAGCCCAAAACAGTCCATTTCAGTTCACTAATGCCTAGGATGGGAGCTCTGGTAGTGTAGTGCCTAAGGCACTTGACTGCTAACTAGAAGGCTGATGGTTCAAACTCACCAGCCACTCCTTGTAAGGAAGGTTAGGCATTCTACTTCCATAGTGATACTGCTCTGGAAACCCAAGGAGGGGTCGCTATGAGTCGGATCCAACTCGAGGGCACATAACAACAACAACAACAATGCCTAGGATGGGAGCTCTGGTAGCATAGCACCTAATGCACTTGAGTGCTAACCAGAAGACTGGCAGTTCAAACCCACCAGCCACTCCTTAGAAGGAAGGTTGGGCAATCTACTTCCATAGTGATACTGCCTCAGAAACCCAAGGAGGAGTCCTATGAGTCAGGTCCAACTCGATGGCACATAACAACAACAACATGTCTAGGATATTGATCCTTAAGCATTTCATTTCATTTTTGACAACTTCCAATTTTCCTAGATTCATACTTCTTACATTCCATGTTCTGATAATTAATGGATGTTTGGAGCTGTCTCTTCCTGTTTTGAGTTGTGCCACATCAGCAAATGGAGGTCCTGAAAGATTTATTCTGTCCACGTCATTAAGGTCAACTCTACTTTGAGGAGGTAGCTCTTCCCCAGTTATTTTTTCAATGCCTTCTAACATGAGAAGGTCATCTTCTTACACTGGACAACATTTCTGGGCTATTCATAAAATTTCCACTAATATATGATACCATGTTTCACTGTTATTCATAAGATTTTCACTGTCCAATTCTTTGAGAAGTGGATGGCTCCTTCTTTCTTCCAAGTCTGTCTTAGTGTGGAAGCTCCGCTGAAACCTATCCGCCATGGTCACCCTGCTGGTGTTTGAAATACTGGTGGCATAGGCTCCAGTCTCACAACAACATGCAGTTCACCAAAGTATGACAAACTGACAGACAACTGTTGGAAACCTCATATAGCTAGCTCAATTCATTTAGAGTAAATAAATTAATTTTTGATCTAGTTTGAGAACTAATTTTTTCATGATTTTATCCTATATACTTTTTTAAGAAAAATGATATTGTATATAGAAAGACAGGGTAAAAAGAGAACTTCTTAATCTTTAAAACAACCTTAATAAAGAATCTTATAGAAGTCTTTCTAGGAGGACATAGCTTCTTCCTCTGTGATGGTCTGTTATATTTCTTAACTTGACTAGGATTTGGTGCCTAGTTGTTTGCCAAACACTAGTCTAGATATTGCTCCGATGACATTTTGTATATTTGGCTAACATTTACAATCAATTATCTTTACATAAAAGATATTACTTTGTCAAGAAGAAATTTCACTTATAGATTATATCTTCACTTCCTATCTGAGAGTTTCCAGTCTTTCCTTCTCGATGGCCTATCCATACTTAAGGCAATTGACTGCTAACCAGAAGGCTGGTGGTTCAAGTCCAATAGCCACTCCTCGGAAGGAAGATTGGGCTATCTACTTCCATAGTAACACGGCCTTGGAAACCCAAGGAGGAATTGCTTTGAGTTGGATCTGACTTGATGGCAGTGAGTTTGGTTTTTGTGGTTTAACCAGTCCCATAATCATGTAAGTAATTCCGTGCAACTAATTTATATAAGATAAATAAATAAATATTGTAGGATAGCTATATCTACCTATCTATCTATCTATCTATCTATCTATCTATCTAACTATATATCAATCTACAATGAGAGCCATGGTGGCACAATAGTTTATCACTCAGCTGCTAACAGAAAGGTTGGCAGTTTGAACCCATCAGATGCTCTACAGAAGAGACCTAGAGATCTACTCCCATAAAGATTACAGCCTAGGAAACCCTATGGAACACTTGTAGAAACCCTATGGAACACTTGTACTCTGTCATATAGAGTCACTATAAGTTAAAATCAACTTGATGGCACACAACAAGAAAATATACATCTTACTAGTCCTGATACAAGGAACTCTGGTAGCATAGTGCCTAAGGCACTTGACTGCTAACCAGAAGGCTGGCAGTTCAAACCCACCAGCCACTCCTCAGAAGGAAGGTTGGGCAATCTACTTCCATAGTGACACTGCCTCGGCAACCCAAGGAGGGGTCGCTATGAGTCGGGGCCGACTCGACAGCACATAACAACAACAACAACAACAGTTCTGATAAAAAGAGCTCTGGTGGTATAGTGGTTAAGGCATTTGGCTGCTAACCAAAAGGTCAGTGGTTCAAACCCACTAGCTTTTTCATGAAAGAAAGATTAGGGAATCTGATTCTAGAAATATTTACAACCTTGGAAACCCAATGGGGGTTGGTATGAATCAAAATCCGCTAAATGGCAGTAAGGTTCTTTTTTGAGTTCTGATGTATCTTTCAAACCCACAAATGGAAAGTCATTGTTTCTCCACATCCTGACCATATAAAGGAATATTGTCAACTTAAATAAATAAATAAATAAATAAATAGAAAGTTTTCTTCTTTTTTTGGGATTCTTAACTGATTAAATTATATAGTAATTTTCCTTGTGAGGCCTTCTGGAGATGATGTTTTTATTGGGAGGGGAGTATCTCTGTGATTGTTTTTAAAATTAATATTTTTGAGAATTATCTGTTTAGATTTCTACTGTACTGTTAGTTTTGGTAATTTATATTTTCTCAGAAAATTATCCATCTATTTCAGATTTTCAAATATTCTACTACAGAGTAATGTAAATTAGTCACTTGTAGTTTAACTAATTTTCTCTGCATTATGGTTTAAACTTTTAATAATCTTTATTTTCATTGGCACAACAAAATGTGTGAATGATTGAAAACTAGCATCTCAATTTAAATGTCAATATTTAAAAACAAAAAGCAGTATTTGAGTCAGAATACAGTTAAATTTTATTTTTAGTAGTTGTATATTATAAGAAATATATTTCTCAAATATGAAAATAGATTATCATTTATGTTGTTTATACACGCGGCTCATTCTTGCTTGGTTTCTATCTTCTATCTCAATTACAAAAAAAAAAAAAATACTTCCCCTTGAAAAAAGTAGAGAAAAACCTCATAAAAAATGTGAAGCTGATGAAACGTGAGGAAGATGACTAATTCCCTCTTGTTATCATTGTAGAAAAAATAGGTATAGCAGTCAAATCAAAGATCAATTTGTAGTTGGATTACCAGGCTTAGCAGTAAAGAACTATTGATTAGTCATCACATTTTAATCAATAACTTAGAAGGTGACAGAGAAGTTGTGCTGTTAAAGTTGGTGTCTGATACAAATCTAGGTAAGATAACTAATGTGATGGATGATAGAATCAAGATTCAAAATGACCTGAATAGGTTATAATGCAAGGCTGAAACAAACAAGATGAACTTTACTGGGAATGAAGGTAAAAGTATTTTGGTATAGGAATGGATTGTCACTGTACAGAATGAGGTAGTTTGAACCCATCAGCCACTCCATGGGAGAAAGATGAGGCAGTCTGCTTCCGTGAAGATTTTCAACCTTGGAAGCCAAGGAGCTACTCTGTCTTGTACAGTCCCTATCTTACCTGATGGGAGTTCTGGTAGCATAGTGCCTAAGGCATTTGACTGCTAACCAGATGGCTAGTGGTTCAAACCCACCAGCCACTCCTCGGAAGGACAATGGGGCAATCTACTGCCATAGTGATACTGCCTCAGAAACTCAAGGAGGGGTCGCTATGAGTCAGGTCTGACTCGATGGCACATTAAAAAAAAAAAAAAAAAATCTTACTTGATGGTGCCAAGCTACATTTGCAACCATAATGTCAACTTCTTGCATCTCAACCCGCTCATCTCCTGAAATCTTGTACAGGCTCAATTTGGTAAATTATTTAATGAAACTTGCAATAAAATGATGTCATATTGTATGCAATTGAAATTTTTATACTTGTTATGTATGGTAGAGTTTTCGTACAAAAAACATGTACCTATGGAGTTATTAAGAGGATTATGTAAGATTGTACATTGTAAAGTGCTTAGTAAAGGGATTTACAAACCAAATAACTATGTAACAAATATCAGTCATTATTACTATCATTATGAAGATTGTAATTATTATAATTGGAGTAGGGGCAAATAAAAGAGTTGAAACCCATGTGATTAATTCTAACATTTCTTATATGATTGCGGAATGGGGTTAATAAAAATGGCTGATGTGATAATCTGTGAATTTCATTTGTTTACGTTATTTCTGCCTCCTTTACCCAGACCAATTGTCAGTTGGATGCATATTTAATATTTTCAAGGGAAGAATTGGCAGTGAGTTCACTCTGTTGGCATTATTGCTCATACATATGCTTTATCTGGGCCTAGAGGTGGCATTATTTTTGTTTTCCTGTCATCACACTGATCTCTTTTATAAGAGCAAACATTTCAAAATATGAACATTGGGCATTTAGTTTATTTATTTTAAAACACCCATATTTTTAAATTGTATTTATTTCCCTTGATATATGAAGTCTGTAGACTCTATGCAACCTAGGATTTATAAAGCAATTATTAAAAGTCTTTGATATTTGTAAAGGATCTGGAGCTTTCAGGGTGATTAATTATTGATTCCCCAAATGAATCAACCTATCAGGCCATAATAAATATTTAATATTTTCTTTGAATGAAATGGTACATTTCTTGAAGACTTTTTTTAAGTTATATTGTTGTGTGTTTAAAATGTCAAATGTACCGTATTTTCAATTAAATGAAATCTACTTTTAGTAAGTAGACATTTTGTTTTTATATCATATTTAATGTTATTTTAAATAAGCCAAGCATATAATATAGTTAACAGCCATACATTTATCATTCAAATATACATGTTTTTAAATTGATCTTTCGGATATTATTGTGGATCTGTTGTTCTTTATTAAGGAGGTCTGGTAGCACAGTGCCGAAGGCATCAGACTGCTAACTAGACGGTTGGTCATTCAAACCCACCAGCCAGTCCATGGAAGGAAGATGTGGCAATCTACTTCCAATGGGTGTCTCTATGAGTATGAATTGACTTGATGGCAGTGAGCTTTGTTTTTGGTTTGGTTGTTCCTTATCAGCAAGCAAAAAAATCTGTTTTATACAGTAAGACAAGTGTAGCTGTTCTCATTGGTATGACCAGCTATATCAATCAGCACAAAATCATGTCTCAAAAATGTTTGGTTGGGACTAACATTTGAAAACCTAAACAACAAAGTGGTATTACCTATCTTCATGAAATCAGTGTCTTCATAAACATACTACTACTCAATTATGAAAGATACCAACCTATTTAACAATGAAAGCTTTTAATATTAGCAACTACATATAAAAAGTGAGATGTTTATTTTATACTCTTAGTTTAAACATATTTGAGAGTCTTTAAAGAATATAATCATAATTCCTCTTCCTAGTGTTAACAGTATTATTCATTCATTCAGCAATTATATTTTGTGAACATACTCTGTGCAAATGATAGTTTCTGAAGCTGTAATAGTGAAAAGGACAGATGTGGTTCCTGCCTTTCAGAGCTTGTGATGTGAGAGATAAATGCAATGTCAATTACATCAAAATGCAGTGATAGGACAACACTGAGAACTAAAGCAGCACACCGTGATTGTTTCTAACCCTGTGTGTGTGTGTGTGTGTGTGTGTGTAGAGGGGCAGCAATAAGTAAAACTTTTCTAAATGAGGAAGATGTTGTTGTTGTTGGGTGCTGTCAAGTCGGCTCCGACTCATAGCGACCCTATGTACACCAGAACGAAACACTGCACAGTCCTGTGCCAGCCTCACAATCCTTGCTATATCTGAGCCCATTGTTGCAGCCACTGTGCCAGTCATCTCATTGAGGGCCTTCCCCCTTTGCTCTTATCCTCCACTTTACCAAGCCTGATATCCTTCTCCAAGTAATGGTCCCTTCTGACAACATGACCAAAGTAGGTGAGATGAAGTCTGGCCATTTTTGCTTCTAAGGAGTATTCTGGCTGCAGTTCTTCCAGGACCGATTTATTAGTTCTTCTGGCAGTCCATGGTACTTTCAGTATTCTTTGTCAACATCACAACTCAAAAGCATCAACTCTTTCAGGTCTTCCTTATTCATTGTCTGGGAGTTCTGGTGGTGTAGTGCCTAAGATATTTGACTGCTGACCAGAGGGCTAGTGGTTGAAACCCACCAGCCACTCCTTGGAAGGGAGATTGGTCAATCTACTTCCTTAGTGATACTGCCTGGGAAACCCAAGGAGGGGTCGCTGTGAGTTGGATCTGACTCAAGGGCAGTGAGATTCATTGTCCAGCTTTCACATGCATAAGAGGCTATTGAAATACCATAGCTTGGGTTGGGTGCAACTTAGTCTTCAAAGAGACATCTTTGCTCTTCAGCACTTTAAAGAGGTCTGTTACAGCAGATTCACCCAGGGCAATAGGTTGAGGTCTTGATTGCTGCTTCCATTAGTGTTGATTGTAGAACCAAATAATATGAAATCTTTGACAACTTCAATCTTTTCACCGTTTATCATGATATTGTTAATTGGTCCAGTTGTGAGGATTTTTGTCTTCTTTATGTTGAGGTGTAATCCATGCTGTGGTCTTTAATCTTCAGAAATAAGGTCATCTTCACTTTCAGCAAGCAAGGTTGTCTAGTCTGCCTATTACAGGTTGAAGAAGATAGGGGAAGAATAATAGAACCTTAAAGAAAGGTCAGGGTTTTCAAAAAGTTTATTACCAATAGTGACAGAAAAAAAAAATGGTGAATGAGAAGTATGTTAAAGAAATTAATAGAGTAGATACTTTCAATAGACATTTAAACAAACAAAGACACTTACTGTCAAGGAGTTGGATCCGACTCATAGCAACCCTCCTTGAGTTTCTGAGGTGATATCACTACAAAAGTAGAGTGCCTAATATTCCCTTCAAGAAGTGGCTGGTGGGTTTGAACTGCCAGCCTTCTGGTTAGCAGTCAAATGCGTTAGGCACTACACCACCAGAGCTCTTTTAATGTTGTTGTTGTTGTTATGTGCTGTCAAGTTGGACCCAACTCATAGCGACCCTCCTTGGGTTTCCGAGGCAGTAGCACTACGGAAGGAGATTGCCCCATCTTCCATCTGAGGAGTGGCTGGTGGGTTTGAACCACCAGCCTCTGGTTAGCAGGCAAGTGCTTTAGGTACTACGCTACCAGAGCACTTAATAAACAAATTAATGAATGACATGCTTAAAAAAAGTGAAAAAGCAAGTAGAGAAATAACAGTGGTGGAAAAATTGCAAAAAATGGAAAGAAAAAGGAATGAGAGAAAAACTCAGAAGGTGTAATATTGAAAATTAGAACAGTTATGGGTTGTTTAAAAGATAAGTGTGAGAATGAAAGACAGAGATTGGAGACTGTATTCCTATGAATGCTGTTGAATATTACCTTAAAATATTTTCACTACAATATAGGTTTTGGAAAAACTGAACAGGTTTATTTTCCACAGGACTTCTCAGAGCCTTGAATATTCTAATGTACTCTGTGACTTTCTAAGTTAGCAATATAATATGTAACTTTTTCCAAATTTCTGTATGATACATGCTTTCTTTTTCTTACTAGTAGCTCTAATACTAAAGGGATACTTGTAAAAAAAAAAAAAAAAAAAAAAAAAAACTAATGAATTCTGAGAAACATAAGGGGAGATATTATATTAAAAAAGATGTATCAAGAAATGGAGACAGGATGTAGAATAAGAACAACTTAATCTGTTTTGCTGAAGCAGACATTTATTATCCCCTCCCAAATTATTCCAATCACTTCTTTTTCTACCCAGTATTTATTTTATTTTTCAAGCATAAGTACCATAATCTCCTATATGTGTGCATACATTGATATCTACACAATTTTATATCTATCTTTGGTTCTCTTTAAAACAATTTTCTAGATTCAAAAGTAAATCATACTCACTAGTCAAAGATTTTTAACAATATTGATAGCCCTTGAGAGCAGTCTATGACATATAAATTAGTCATGGTAACTCCTATACTATAAAATAAAAGATTAAAAAATTTTAAAAATAAGGAAAAATAAAATGTTGTGGGAAATAATTTAGAAATATTCTTCCAGTCTTCAAATATATTATAACAAAACAAACTCTTAAGGGATCAATGAATAGGGTGTTTATGCATGCCATATGGAAATATTTCCTCTTCAGTGTGCCTGCATTGCTATTTAAATGGAGAATAAATGTTATGTTAGCAATATTTTTACATAGCCTAGAATTTTATTTATTTATTTTTGCTCCATTGCATCTAGATGGTAAATAAAAGATAAAATCCAGTAAGAGAAGTAGCTATATAATTGTGGACAATAATACAATTTAAAATGAAACTTCACTCTTTTATTCTTGAAAAAATAACATTTTTTTTTTCTTTTCATAAATAATTTCAATGGATAGGTAAGTATTTACTTTAACAACAACAAGAAAATAGAATTTTGGGGTTGTTATTCTATAAATTTAAACCAAATGTTGGTCATAACAATAACCCTTCTAGACAAAGTGTTAATTAAAATAGAAAAATTCAGTAACTTTAGAATTTATAAAGCTATTTTTTTCTTGGGTATCAGAGGACCTGATAATACAGCAATTTTTACATGATTTTTATCTACTGACTAAGAATGCAGATGAAAATCAACCTAACCTTTTTAATTTTTTAAAAGATAAAGCATTATATTAGAATTTGTGTGATATGATCCTATGTTGAAAAGCAAAAGTGTTTATCTATAGCATATAATGGAAAAAGGCATATAGAATCCGTGTGCAGACAAATATGGTCAAGGTTAAAAGTGGTTAACAGTTGCTGATTGAATTATGTGAAATTTTAACAACCTTTCTATATTTTACGGTGTAATATATATATACAAATTCTAAGTGGTATATTTTTGCTACATCTTCCCCCCCACACCTGCTCCAACTGCACTCTCGGGAGGCTCTCACACTTAGCACCTGTAACAGTATCAGCTGCTATCTAGTCGATTCCAAGTCGTGGCTGTCCCATGTGTGTCAGAGTAGAACTGTATTCCATAGTGTTTCCAATGGCTGAGTCTTTGGAAGTGGATCCCCACTGGATAGACTCAAAACGGCAATCCTTCAGTTAGTAACTAAGCGTATTAACCATTTGCACAAAACTCAGAGCAGACAAAAGCCCTATAGGTTACTGAGGGGTATACACAGCTTGCTTCCTTTCTTGTTCCAGCAGACCTTTGATGTTGTCAGGTATGACCACTTTCCTAGGTATTGCTATCGCATACTGCACAGTTGCTCAGATTAAAATCTACTCCCTCCTCCACAGGGGACACAGCAGAACTGATTTCTCTGGAGTTTATAAAGAATAAACTTTTTTTTCTGTATTAGGGGCACTATGATGGAAGAGGAAACTCTCTCCAATTCTTTAAAATGATCTTTCCCTCAGGGTATTAAAACTGATTTATTTGCCTTAATGTTATGTAGAATTTTTGTTGTTGTTGTTGTTTCTGTTTTGTTTGTTCGACAAAGCTTTTCTAATGCTTGAAGGGACATTGCCTAAGGTATTTGACTGCTGAACAGAAGGTTGGCAGTTCAAACCCACCAGTCACTAGGTGGAAGGAAGATGAGGCAATCTACTCCTGTAAAGATTTACCACCTTGGAAACCCAATGGGGGTGGATATGAGATGGAATTGACTCAATGGCAGTGGGGTTAGGGGTTTCAATGCTTACTCATAGCTGCAGCTTCTTCTTTTCTCCATGAAACAGAGTGAAGGGGGAGAGTAGGACAACAGTTACATCCAAATAAGAATTGTAATTGTATATTCAAAATTGCCTCTAAATTCACACCACTAAAACTTTGTCAGTGACTCAAAATGATTGCTTTTTAATTCTTTAGGATGAGTATACTTTCAACAGGATCCTCTGTTCTATCTTTTGTTCCCAGTTCCCCACAGTTAGATATTGCAGGAAATGCCCACAATTTTGCCAGACTTACCCAGTTAGCTACGTTGGAGTCCCTGCTGAAGATGGTGCTTGTCTTCGGGCTACATCCCTTATAAATTCCTCTGACCCTGCTTTTTCTTTTTAAACCTAATAGAGTGCCTTGGAGAAAATGCCTTTCTTTGTTATCAGGCTTTTGCTAAAAAGTGTTGCAATTAATATATTTGTACACATGCTATTTCACACTTGTATGAGAGTGTCAATGGGAAAGAAATAGTAAAGTGAAATTGCATGGTACTGTTCATACATTGAAATATGTATTACATTTTTTTTTCTTTGTTCAATTTAATGAATATGTATTGAGTATTTAGTACATGCCCAGCATTGACACAGGCAGTGGACATAGATAGGGCTGTGAGCACATGCACCGGATTCCTGCCTTGACTGTTTATGCTGGAGTGCGGAGCTTAGATCTAGGGAGGGACTGCTATTTCCTTTAGGACATTTAAATTTCATTGAGATTTTAACAATTTTATTAATGATCTGACTATATTTATGTATTAGAAATTGTTAGCAGTTCAGGATTCTTAGTTGTAAGCTTAATTTAGGAAATTCCTGGATGTTGCAACAGTTAATATGGTTAGCTGCTAACCAAAAGTTTGGGGGTTTGAGTCCACTCATAAGATCCTTGGAGAAAGGTCTGGTGCTCTATAACAGAAAAATCAGCCAGTGGACTCTATGGAGCACAGTTCTACTCTGACACACATTGACTCCATGGTAAAGGGTTAAGTGAATTTAGCAATGAATGGATTTATTAAAAATTATAATGGGTTGCTCCCAGGATCACTGGGAGGGAAGATGAACTTGCTCTTGATGCTAATAAGCCAGGAACCTTGCTCCAACTCGTGCTGTCAAGTCTAGCAAAGACACCACTGCTACCAGGCATAGTCACTGCAGCCTGCCTCATGGACCCTGTGGCTTCTCCCCCTTTGTTGCATGTGGCTAGCGTAGATCCCATCACCGGTAGAATCTTGAGGAGTCCATACTTCTAAGTGTCCACCAATGTCGCTGTCAAAATCTGTCTGAATCCTATTGTATGAGAGTATGGTAATTCATTAATTATTATCCATGGTAAGCTGTTTTTTTCTTTCTTTTTTGTTGTAATTACAAAATAATAATAACAGCAATGATTACTTGGGCACTTGTGATGTATCTGCAGAATCAGTTCTTAGAATCTAATTGGGAAGTCAGTATTTATGTTTTGAATTTAACAGATATATTCAAATTGTTCTCTGAAAAGGTTGCAGAACTTTATAGTTCTCTAAATCTCTATGAATACTGGACATTGGCAATTATTTTAATTTTACCAATCCAATAGGTAATATGGTAGCTCATTTTTGTTTTTATGCACATTTTTAAAATTATGGCTGAGATTGAGTAGGTTTCAAATGTTTATGGGTTATTTTATTCTGAAAGCCATTTATAATACCTTTTGACCAATTTTAATTGCATTTTATCAATTTATAGGAGTACTTTTATGGTAATAACTTTAGTCTTTTTTTTTTTTTTATTGTGATTTGGGTGAAGATTTACAGAGCAAATTCACTTTCCATACAGCAGTCCACATGTACTTTGTCTCATTATATTGACCACAGTTTACCACAATGCAACAGCTCCCCTCCCACTTCCTCCCTATAGTTACCTCTTCCCAGTGTCCATCCCTCCATGCACTCCTGCCCCCTGAGCTGTCTCCCTGTGCATAGGCAGCCCTTCTTTCTCAATGATTGTTCTCTCCAAGGAGTGTATCTACTTGAGGTAAATGTTCAACTCATATGCCTGTCTTTTGTTTGGCTGGAAACCATGGGTGTTGGTTCAATTCCAGACCTGAAGGGCAGCTAGGGGCCATAGTCTCAGTGGTTCCACCAGGCTCTATCGGATCAGCAAACCTGGTCCCCACTTTTTTTTTTCCCCAAATGATTTTGAGTTTTATTGCACATTGTTCTCCCTCTCTATCCAGGATCTCCTACATAGATCCTCTTCCAAGTGGTTGACAGTAGTAGCCGGGTACCATCTAGTTCTTCTGGTCTCATAGTCATATAGGCTGCTGATTGGATGGTGTACCAGTTGCTAGGACTAATTGTTTTCATGAATTTTTGGTTTTCTTCATTCTTCTTTGCTCTGGATGTGGAAAGACCCATCGTTGCATCTAGGTGGCAGCTTGCAAGCTTTTAAGATCCCAGTCGTTACTTGCCAAAGTAGGAGGTGGAACAATGTTTTGTATAGTATGTTATGCCAATTGAGCTTGATGTCCCCTGTGACTATGGTCCCAAGCCCGCAGGTTAAACTACTAGGTCCCTCTGGGTAGCTGAATGTGACCAAGCAGTGACCCACAACCTTGCCCCTTGTCAGCTCTACTATACACCTGGGAATTATGATCATACACATAAACTTATAGGACCATTGTCTGCCAACCTTATACATGTTCTTGGATATACTCCTCATGTCATAGACATACCTAATCGTTCAGCCTGTCCACCCATCTATCCACTTATATACCCTTTAGTCTTTTTCTTGACATACATGTTGAAAATATGTTTCCTGGGTTGTTATTTGTCAGATGGGTTGACAATTTTTTGGACTGTAAAGTAAAAAGTATCTATATAGTCAAATGTATCATTTTTTTTTCTTTATGGCTTCTATAAATTTGTCACACTTAAAAGATCTTCCTCATTACAATTCTATTGAAAATATTATTTAGTGTTTCTTTTGTACTTCTATGACCTTAATTATTATGCTTTTATCTATTTTTCTTTTTAAATTTATTTCAATATAAGAGTAAAAAGAACTTTATATTTCTTTTCCAAATTGCTAGCTAGTTTTCCCAATGCCCACCTTGACTTATCATCCTTTCCCCATCTGCTTGGAATATATGTTTTCCAATTCTCCTATGTTGCTAGTCTATTTCTGAACACTCTATTCTGCTTCATTGGTCTATCTGCTATTCCAGTGTTACTCAATTTTTTTGCATTAGAGAAGATGTCCCCCTCGCCAACATGCTTGGAAGCAGGTAATTGGTCTGCAATTAAACAAACAAACCCAAACTAGTTTAAGTAGTTTATTATAAAATGTACATACCAATACCCACTGCCATAAAATTGATCCTGACTACAGCAACCCTATAAGGACAGGTAGAACTGACCCATAAGGTTTTCCAGGCAGTAAATTTTTACCAAAGCAGACTGTTTGATCTTTCTCCCAAGTAGTGGCTTTTAAGTTTGAAACATTGACATTTTGGTTAGCAGCTGAATGCCTTAACCACTGAACCACCAGATCTCCTTAAAATATACATGTTGTTGTTGTTGTTATGTGCCGTCGAGTCAGCCCCAACTCA
>NW_006922003.1:2387286-2388604 GCF_000298275.1 Orycteropus afer afer | reverse complement strand
ATAACAACAAATGTTCCTCTCCCCATTTTCTTTTATCTTAATTTACTTACCTAGTTCAGCAGTACTTATTTTACCAGAAGAAAGATAAAATCATATTTTCAAATTATTTTAACCCAGATTCAATAGAGTAATCTGGAGAAAATTAACATCTTCGTGGTGTGAAATTTTGTTTTCCACAAACAAATTATTTATTTCCAAAACTTAATGAAGACTTTTTAATGTGCCACTGTAGAGTTTTAAAGTTTTCTTTATATAGGCCCTACACAATTTTTATTATGTTTCTTCCTAGGTGTTTTATCTTTCTGTTATTCTTAGTGAAAATGAGATCTGTTCTTCCATTACATTTTCTAACTGGCTGTTGTTTGAATATGGAAAAACTGTTGCTTTTATATTGGGATTCTATAATGTATCCTTACTATTTTTTTTTTTTTTTTGCATTGTTTCCAATGTATTTTTTTTCCTTCTTTTGACACTACAGTGTGTTTTCTAGATATATATTCATGTCTACTGTGTTGTTGTTGGTGCTATCCTACTCATAGCGACCCCAAGCACAGCAAAATGAAACACCGCCTGATCCTGCTCTAGCTCCATGATCCCTGCTATACCTGTGCCCATCGTTGCAGCCACCATGTCAATCCATCTTGTTGAAAGCCTCCCCCTCTTTCATCGACCCTCCACCCTACCAAGCATGACATCCTTCTCCAGGGAATGGTCTCCTCTGAAAACATGACCAAAGTAGGTGAGACTAAGTCTGGCCATCCTTGTTTCCAAGGAGCATCTCTGATGCACTTCCTTCAGGACAGATCTGTTAGTTCTTTTGGCAGTCCATGGTACCTTCAGCATTCTTCACCAGCACCACAACTCAAAAGCATCAATGCTTCTTCGGTCTTCCTTATTCATTGTCTAGCTCTCACATGCACACGAGGTGATTGGAAATATCATGATCTGTCTCAGATGCACCTTAGTCCTCAAGGAGACAAGGAGACATCCTTGCTACTCAGCACTTGAAAGAGTTCCTTCTTAGCTGACTTGTCCAGTGCTACACGTCATCTAATGTCCTGACTGCTGCTTCCATTGGTGTCGATTGTAGAACCAAGCAATGTGAATTCTTTGACAACCTCAATCTTTCCTCCGTTTATTGTGATGCTGCTTATTGGTCCAGTTGTGAGGATTTTGTCTTCCTTATATTGAGATGTAACCCATACTGCAGACTGTTCCTCAATCTTCATCAGTAAGTGCCTCAAGTCATCCTCACTTTCAGCAAGCAAAGTTGTATCATCAGCGTATCTCAAGTTGTTAATGATTCTTCCTCCAATCC
>NW_006922003.1:2356123-2385381 GCF_000298275.1 Orycteropus afer afer | reverse complement strand
TCCATTTCAGCTCACTAATGCTTAGGATATCAATCTTTATGTGTTCCATTTCATTTTTGACAACTTCCAATTTTCCTAGATTCATACTTCATACATTCCATGTTCTGATTATTAATGCATGTTTAACTCTGTTTCTCCTCAATTTGAGTGGTGCCATGTCTGCAAATGTAGGTCTTGAAAGCTTTACCTTATCCACATGAGTCAGACTGATTTTACTCTGATAATGTAGCTCTTGCCTAGTCCTACTCTGAGAGCTTTCTAAACTAAGTGACTCATCTTCCCCCTCTGTATTGGACAATGTTTCCAGACTATTCACAAATTTGCACAGTAATATATCAGACAGTGTTTCTCTGCTATTCATAAGGTTTTCCTTGGCCAGTTCTTTGAGAAGTGTATGACCTCCTCCTTCCTAGTCTGTCTCAATCTGCAAGGCGGGCTGATACCTGTGCGACAGGGGCACCCCACTGGGTTTGAAACATCAGTGGCACAGCCTCAAGACTCACAGCAACATGTCACCACAGTAGGATAAACTGACAGACAAGTTTGTCTCCCTTACTGTACTGTCTACTGTAAACTATGATTATTCTGGTTTTTCCTTGTTTCTCTTTCAAGTTGCATTAACTTCCAAACCAGCATTCTGCTAATTTTGCTATATGCAACTGGGTTCTCATGAGAAGGTAATGTTGTCTACTACTCTTGTCACTAAGGTTGGAGGTTCATAGCCACCAGCCACTCCTCAGAAGGAAGGTTGGGCAATCTACTTCTGTAAAGATACCACCTCGGAAACCCAAGGAGGGGTCGCTATCAGCTGGGGACGACTCGAGGGCACATAATAACAACTTTTGTCACTGGCCCATGCTCACAACTCTTACCAAGTCCAAGGAGATGCAGAGACTTTTTCAGAGTTGTTGTGTTCACTTCTAGAAATATCTTTGAGGTTTGGAAGAATATATCCTCTCCCAATTTACTCTATGGTGAACTGTGCTTGGCAGATTTATTTTATTTTATTTTTTAAATTTTACATTCTTTTTGTTTCAAATTTGTAACTGTTTTCTGATTTAACTAAAGATACCTTTTTTTTTTTTTTTCCCCCCCAGTTTCAGATTGGGTTGTAGAGTATAATAATTACCTTTATGTAGCTAATTACTGTGGGAAGTCTTTCCTACAATCTTTTAAAATACCTTCTGAAAAACATATCATTTATCATTTAGTTTCATTTTTCCTTAACATAAATTTACTTTGTTTTTACATATTCAAATATATAGATTTTTTCTGTGTAACTTGGCTCATTAATGTCCTAGAGGACTGCAGAATGTGCATAATTGTTGAAGCTGGGTAACAGAAATACAAGAGTTCATCATGCTGTTCTTGTTGCTTTTTGTATGTTTGTAAATTTTGAACAACAACAAAAATGAAAGGCATTAACTGGAAAAAAAAAAAAAATGTCCATACTCTGAGATCTGACAACTATTTAACAAATGTTTTCTTTATAATTTCTTTTCACTTATTTTTTCATTAATGTGGATTTAACTTTTTGCATAGTGTTAGGTGAAAATATAATATTCATCACACCAAAGAGATAACCAATTGTCCTAGCACCATTTATTGAATAAAAAATAAACTTTCCTCTCACTTTTCATCCCTGCCCTCAAGAGATTGATGAGGCTAATTTCTGTTTCTGGACAATTTAATACATTCTATTTATCTGCCTGTCAATTCTTTCACAATACCCTACTTACAGTTTTTGCAATTTTAATTATTTTTAATATCTGGCAGAGCAAATTTCCCTCATTAGTCTTTGTACATGAAACAGGTGTGACTGTTTCATGTCTTGTTTAACAGAATATATATATATATATAAATATATATATATAAACTTATTATATATATATATAAACTTATTCTATTTTTAAATGTTATATATATATATATGTATGTATATAGATATAATTATTCTATTTTTAAATGTAATAATATTTTTTTTTCTCTGAGACTTTGGGGAATATATGGGTGAGGAGAATACTGACATCCTCGATGAGTTTGGTGGTGGTTTTCTCTGTAGACAAGGAATGACATGGGAACTGCTGTCTTGGAACTGGGCTTCCAGAATTAAGTGAACATGATGGTACCCCAGGGAGTTAGAGGCCAGGTAGTGGAATTTAATAGTCAGAGATAGTGGGGGACAAGGTTACTGTAATGGGTATCAGATCCAAAGCAGTATGTTCTGACCTCCAGAGGCCATTAGCATTAGCTACTAGGTATACTCAACAACTAGAAGAAACACCACATTGTTTTCCTCTATAGAGGGAGGGTCACTAGGGTAGGAAAGGCCCAGTAGAAATTACTGATACTGCCTCTACACACTGAAATAGCAAACCAAAAACCACTTTGGAGATTGCTGGTAGTGCTAGCATTGAGTGGTTGAAAGATGTTAGTGTGGTGATTCCCACTATTGCTCCATTCAACTGGTATATCTTATCAGTAAGAAGTCACATGATTTTGTAGAATAACTGTGGTGGATTTTTCAAAAACTTAATCAGGTGGTGATTTCAACTGAAGCTGCTTGCTGTTCAAGATGTGGTTTCATTGTTGGAGCAAATCAACATATCCCTTGACACTGTGTGTGCAGCTATTGATCTGGGTAATGCCTCTTTCTCTGTACATGTTAATAAAGAAGTAGAAATTTACCTTCAGTTGTCCTATGTCAGAACTACAAAAGGTGTTTAGCACTTTGTCATAGTTTAGTCTACAAGGATACTCTTGATTGCTTCTCCATTCTACCGTACATTTTTCTGGTCCACAGCATTGATAATTCTCTTTGATTTGTAGGCAGGAAATAGTAAATATCCTAGACACTTTGGTAAGATGCATATGTGGTAGAAAGTGGGAAGTAAACCTCACAAGATTTTATAAGTCTGCAACTTTGGTGAAATTTCTAGAGGAAATGTGGTCAAGCATCTATAAAAACATCTTTTCCAAGATGCAGGACAAATTGTTGCATTTGTCCCTTGCTACCGCTAAGAAAGAAACAGCACCTAGTGGACCACGTTGGATTTTGGAAACAAACATACACTTCATTTGGACATGTTAGTGCAACCCATTAACTGAATAATCTTAAAGACTTCCAGTTTTGATTGGGTCTGGAACAAAAGAAAACTCTGCAATGTAGGTCCAGGCTGCTGTTTAAGTTACTTTGCCTGTGCCAGGTGGGGATGCTGTATAAGCCTTTGGTAAGTCCCTATATGTGAATCAAAGTACAGACCTTGAATATTTTGAAACTATGGCATCTTCTGTATATATCAATTTTTGTAAGCAACAGTATAGTTTCTAGCTGAGACTAAATACTGTGACCATGTTTTATCAAGTGACCATATGACTGAAACTGCCCATAATATCTGACCATACAAGCTGTAAAATTAGGCACCTCCGCAGCATTTATCATCAGATGGAATTTTTATATATGAGATAGGCCTTGACCAGGTCCTGAAAGCACAAGGAATTTTCATGAGCAAGTAGCCCAGATACCCATGACACCTACTCCTTCTCCATCGTTTCCTTCTCTCAAATTGCACCTATGGCAAACGTCCTCATGGAGAATCTTCTATGGCTAGATGACTGAGGAAGAAAGTTGTAGGTCTAGGTCAAAGATGGCTCTGTATCACGTAGTGGTACCTACAAGTGCAGTTTCAGCACCACAACCTCATTTCAGGGTACCCCTGAAAGGAAATGGTAAAATTCTCTGTGTGCAAAACTTAAAACAATGCTTCTGAGGGTTCATTTTATCTGAAAGGAGATATGGCTAGAAATAGAGATGCACATTGTTTCAAGGGCTGCAGCTTTAGATTTGGATACATGGTCAAGGGCACGAAATGAATATGATTGGGTAAACTGGTGCCAAGGAAGTCTAGGGAATTAGTATATGGATGGGCCTCTCTGCATTGGCAGAATCTGAAGATATTCATGTTGTATGTGTCATTGTGAATTCTCAAAAAGAGCAACCTCAGTTGTGGGTAAAGGGGAACAGGAAATAGTTGAAGAAAGTTATAGATAGTAACTGTGATCCTTTGTCTATTTGCAGAAATGAGGACCGTAATAGTTAAGGATGTTTGTTCCCTATTTTGTATGACTATTTTTGCAAATTAATGTAACCATTCCAGCAGCTAGATATATCCAGCTTGCATGTTTTCACACAAGCTACAACTTGTTCACTTGCACTATAGTTTCTTAATGACCTCTCTTTGATCTTCTACTTGTCTTTTTTGGACCTTTATTTCTACAGTTCCTATTCCAATTGTGTAAGATCTAATTCTTGTAACAAATTCTTTATTCCACAATACAGTGATTCTGTTTCCCCAATTGTACCATAAACAAAACACATGGCTTATAAATTGCCTCATTGTCTGGACTCTGACTATCCTATGATTTCATCTTTTATTACTCTGCCCATTTTCCATTTGGTTTAGCTATAATAAATTTCCTTTTGTTCATCACACTTACCAAGCTAATTCTGCTCTTATGCACTTTGTGCTAGATGCTCCCTCTTCCACTAATATTTATTCACTTGGTTATCACATATCTGGCTCCTTTTTATTCAGACCTCAGCTTAAATGTCAATTTTCACTCAATCTCTCTACATTTTCGTTGTCTGCTTAGAAATTTTTAACATCATATGATATCCTGTCTTTCACTGTTGATTGTCTTCTCTATTAGAATGTAAGATCCATGAAAGTAGGGAAATTGTCTTTCTTGTGTACTGTTGTATTCCTAATATTTGAATGGTGGAAGGTACATATTAAGTGCTCAAAATTTAGTGAATCAGTGAATAATATTAACCATTGTTATTATCATTATTATCTTAATTATCTTTTTAGATGTTCATTATGGAAAATTAAGAAAACGAAGAAATGTATGAAGAAAAATATAAAAAATCATTAGTAACCCTCCCAACAAGAGGTACTTATGTTATCACAAACATGTATATATTAATTGACTTGAATGCATATGGAATCCCTGGGCAGTCCATACCATTAAGTGTTTGGCTACTAATCAGAAGGTTGGTGGTTCAACTCTTCCCAGAGATATCTTGGAAGAAAGGGCTGGCAATCTACTTGCAAAAATTCAGCCATTGAAAACCCTATGGAACACAGTTTTACTCTGACACATACAGAATTGACATGAGTCAGAATTGAATCAATGGTAACTGATATTGATGAATCTGTATACATTTCATATTACTTTTAATATTTACCATTATATCAGTAGCATTTCTTCATATTCCTAAAGAATGTGATAGTAATTGTATCTCAATGACAGTATTCTGGTTACTTAGTGCTGCTCTGACAAGAAATATACCACAAATGGAATGGCCTTAACAAATAGGAGTTTATTCTCTCATAATTTGGAGGGTTTAAGTCCAAGTTCAAAGTGCCAGGCTCTAGGGGCTGGGTGAAAGCTCCTCAACCTTGGGGTCCAGCTCTGCCTCCTGCTTCCAGCCCACTGGACCTACAGCCGTTTCTTCACTCAGACAGCTGCTGGCTGCTGAGGCAGAGAAGCTGACAAGTAAAAAGGCACAGTCCTGATGGTACCAACAATAGGGCAGGCCATTAACTTAATTTCGTTTTAAGTCCTAAGGTTGGCAGAGCATGGCAGGCTGCTGAACAATGACAAGGCTACATGCAGGGTCCAAGCATGCCATAAGCTAGAGACCATTCCCAAAGCTGCTGCTTATATACAGGAAGTAGACCACATACCCAAAGGCAGCTACTCAGCTGCTCACAATAGATTCCACCATGGAGTTGATTACCAGTCTCATCATGGGAAATAACTACATCCAGCTGCCCAGCCACTCAACCAGGCCCAGCCAAGTTGACACACAAATGTAACCACCACAGATAGTGAGTTTGGTTTTGATTTTTATGATAGTAATGTTGTATTGTGTTGATGTACTTGTTGTTGTTGTTAGGTGCCATTGAGTCAGCTCTGACTCATAGCTACCCTATGTAAAGCAGAACAAAACACTGCCCAGTCCTCTGCCAGCCTCACAATCCTTGCTATACTTGAGCGCATTGCTGCAGCCACTGGGTCAATCTATCTCGTTTAGAGTCTTCCGTTTTTTGCTGACCCTCCACTATATCCAACATAATATCCTTCTCCAGGTCCCTTCTGACAACATGACCAAAGTAGATGAGAAGAAATTTGGCCATTTTTGCTTCTAAGGAGCAATCTGGCTGCACTTCTTCCAGGACAGATTTGTTCATTCTTCTGACAGTTCACGGTGCTTTCGGTATTCTTCGCCAACACCACCACTCAAAAGCATCAACCCTTTTTGGTGTTCCTTATTCACTGTCCAGCTTTCACATGTGTATGAGGTTACTGGAAATACCACGGCTTGGGTTAAGCACATCTTAGTCTTCAAAGAGACAGCTTTGCTTTTCAGCACTTTGAAGAGGTCTTTTGCAGCAAATTTGCCCACTGCAATATGACGTCTGATTTCTTGACGCTGTTACCATGGGTGTTGACTGTTGTGTTGTTGTTGTTGTTATGTGCCATCGAGTTGGACACGACTCATAGCGACCCCTCCTTTCCAAGGCAGTATCACTATGGAAGTAGATTGCCCCATCTTCCTTCTGAGGAGTGGCTGGTGGGTTTGAACTGCCAGTCTTCTGGTTAGCAGTCAAGTGCCTTAGGCACTATGCTACCAGAGTCTTTGACAACTTCAGTCTTTTCTCTGTGATATTGCTTATTGGTCCAGTTGTGACGATTTTTTGTTTTCTTTATGTTGAGGTGTAATACATACTGCAGATTATAGTCCTTAATCTTCAACAATAAGTGATTCATGTCATCTTCACTTTCAGCAAGCAAGATTATGTAGCCTGCATATTTCAGATTGTTAATGAGTCTTACACTTATTTAATAACTTCCTTGTTATTATGACATATTTGGCTATTGTAAAATAACCAGATCTAAATATTGTCAATTATTTTTTTCAGAATATTAAATTTTCTAAAAAATAAAATCAGTGACATTTTTCAGTTACTCTTCACTAGGCCAGGTAATCTCAGTATAAATTGTTAGATTGTCATGTGTCTGATTTTACATTTTGACTTTTATTTCAACTGCTAACCAGAAGGCTGGTGGTTCAAACCCACCAGTCACTCCTGGGAAGGAAGGTTGGGCAATCTACTTCTGTATTGATACCACCTTGGAAACCCAAAGAGGGGTCACCTTGAGTTGGGTCCGACTTGACGGTAGTGTGTTTGTTTTTTTGGTTAAGTTTGATGGAGCTGATTTCTTTAAGCTTAAGGAGCTCTGGTGGCACTGTGGTTAAGGCACTGGGCTGCTAAACAAAATGTTGGGGGTTCAAAGACACCAACTTCTCTGTGGAAGAAAGATGAGTCAATCTGCTTCCATAAAGATTTGTTGTTATGTGCCATCAAGTCAGACCCAACTCATAGCGACCCCTCCTTGGGTTTCTGAGGCAGTATCACTACGGAGTGGCTGGAGGGTTTGAACCATCAGCCTTCTGGTTAGTAGTCAAGTGCCTTAGCCACTATGCTACTAGAGTCCCCCATAACGATTTAGAGCCTTGGAAACCCTATGGGAGTTGCTATGAGTTGGAATCAACTTGATGACAGAGAGAGGAAGCTTGATGGAATACTCTAATTACATAACTCAGGGTGATTTTTCACCTGTAATCCTTTAACATGAAGATGCCTGATAAAGTTTTATTTCATGAGTACATTACAGAAAATATGAAAGAGTTATCTTGACATTGTAAAATTTATGTGAATTTGTCATTTTGTATTAAAATTGAATACAGTATGAAACCTATCTTTATACTTGCTCTATTAGATTTGAGTCATTTGTGTATTCAAGATCATGGAATAATAAACAACTCTCAATTAATGACAGAACAATTTCTGTGGTCAGTTATTATACATGTCTTGTCAAGTAATAATAGTGCTTAATTACCCATTTTCTAAAAGCACTGAGTTTCCTGTTTACAACTGCATAGCACTTAGCACACGATTCTTCCAATCTGTCTTTGAAAAGAAATCAAAGCGTTCACATCCAGGCATTCATAATCTTGAGAACCTGCAGTGAGAGAAACACATCAACTACAATAAAAAATATCCTCTGAAAACTAAGATTTCACCCACATAATTGAATGATCATGACAAGCTGTGATCAACAATACCAAATGTCCTTTGGACTCTTTCTTATCCATTGTTATATTTCTGAAAATGATTTACAGTGCAGAATTTTAACTGACTTCAAAAGTAGATATGAAGGGCTTGAAAAAGTCCAGAAAGATAGACTTGTTAATACCCCAGAGCATTAAAACTTAAATATAATGCATGTAGAAGTTGACTTAAGTCTGGATATCAAGATATAGTTGATCAGAAGCCATTGGGTGAATGATTAATATGGATAGCCCCAAATTCCCATTTATTTTACAAACATTGGAAATTAATGGTGAGAAAATTGAAAAAAAAAGAAAGATCTTAGAGTTTATAACAATGCAAACTATGTATGTTCAGTGCCATCATTCAAAATTACCATTGGAATATAAACTTACACAGCCTTTTTGAAAAATATTAAACTACAACATAAATTCATTGTAATAGTCCTATAAATGAATGAAAACAGGGGAAAATACAATAACAATCTATAATATGATGGTAAAATACATTAAGGTATATCTAGATTTCAGTCACAGGGGATTGTTTTCACATGGAGTTATAATTAACTCACGTTTTCTCTCTCCTGTATGTAGAAAACCATAGTTCAGTTAATTCTGACTCATAGCCACCCTATAGGACAGAGTAGAACTAACTCATAGGGTTTCCAAGGCTATAATCTTTATGCAAGCAGAATACCACATCTTTCTCCCCCATAACAACTGCTGGATTCAAACCACCAATCCTTTGGTTAGCAACCACACCCTTTGATCACTGCGCCAACAGGGCTCCTGTCCTGTGTGAAGAGAAAAGTATATAAACAGGGTTTGTTGTTCACAACTCCTTTTCTGCCACATTCCAAATTAAATGAAACCAAAGGAAGCACACTGCAAAATTTGATTCAAAGGAAACATCAGACATTGAAGCCATTAAGCACACATTTCCTAAATAAAAAATGAGTTGTCTGCAAGCTGTCTTGACACAGTCTGCAAAGTCTTACTGCATAAAACAGCAGCTTGGCAGATTGTCAGAGAACTCCTGAGATAAACAAAAACCAAATCAAACTTCCCCCTTCCTGTCTTTCCAACTCAGCTTCATCTTGGCAGAAAATAAATTCTTCTCATTCTCTCTAAGAGAGATCCCCATCCCAACAAGGCACTTGGGAGTGACTTTTGGTCTGGAATAGTTTAAAAAACCAGGAAGTAATGCATTTACTGAATGTGAAAGATGCATGATTCATTCAGGGGATTAAAATTTAACAAGCTTTATTAGATATAACAATCCTTGGCAATTAAAAGTCATATTTCAGCAAAGATTTTAGAGTAATTAAGTACTCATTAGCAGTTAAGTGAAGGAGCTCTGGTGGCATAGTGGATAAGGCATGTAGCTGCTAATTAAAAGCTCAGCAGTTCAAACCCACCAGCCGCTCTGTGGAAGGACATTGGGGCGGTCTACTTCTGTAAAGATTTACAGCCTCAGAAAGCCAATGGGAATCTCTATGAGTCAGAATCCACTCGATGGCAGTGAGTTTGTTTTCTTGGAAATGGTTAAGTGCTGGGCTACTAACAGAAAAGTTGCCTGTTTGAACCCACCCAGAAACACCTTGGAAGAAAGGCCTGGTGATCTGTATCTGAAAGGGCATGGCCATGAAAACCCTAGGGAGTGCAGTTCTACTCCTAAACATATGGCGCAGCCTTGAGGCGGCATTGATTTCATGGCAACTGATTTTTAAGTACTGCATAGCATAGTGGTTAAGAAAAAAGATCTGGAATCCATAAGATGGGTTTGAATTCTACTCCAGCATGCAATAGCTCCAACTTTGGACTCTATATTTAACCTGTTAGTTCCTTTATTATTAAATGAGAATAATAGTAGTACTTACCTTAGAGAACTGTCCTAAGAGTTAAATCAGTAAATATTTAAGAACAGTTAATGCCGTGCAATGTTATATGTGTTAGCTATAATATGGTAATTTATTATCATTATAGTAATATGGTAATTTATTATAGTGTTGCTAGCTTTTCAATGTCTAGTGTTTTTCTGTGAACCTGCTAACCCCTGAACTAGAGAGCTACTCTCTCTTTTTATGGGTCTTGCCTAAATAGCTCCCTTTTCTTTCTGGATTTCTTGAAAAATAATTGTGTATGTCTAGGAAGATGAGGTGGGATGAAGCATGAACTACAATAGCATTATAAATGTATTAAAAACAAATATATCTATTATCTATATCTATATCATCTATAATCTCCCAAACCTAAACCAAACTCACTTTTATGGAGTCAGTTCCAACTCATAGCAACCTCCATTGGGTTTCCAAGGCTGTATGTAAATCTTTACAGAAGAAGATAGCCTCATCTTTCTTCCATCGAGCAGCTGGTGGGTTCCAACAACTGACCTTTTGGTTAGCAGTCAATTTACTTAAACACTACACCACCAGAGCTATATATATACATGTTTATTTGTTTATTTTCCCCTCCCATGTTTCTTAAGATTATTATTGCTGGGGTAAAGCAATGAGCAATGAGGGTTTGAAATGTGCTCCTTCCTTCATAGGACCTATGGCTATGGAAACCAACATCTTGACAATGGTCCATTCTGCAGATCTTTTTCCTATTCTTAAATTTTATTTGTTACTATCCATTCTGGGTGAAATATATCCATGTTTATACCTCCCTAGGTAATGCTTATACCTCCCTAGGTAATGCTATAGGAGCTCTGGTAGCTTAGTGCCTAAGGCACTTGACTGCTAACCAGAAGGCTGCCACTTCAAATCCACCAGCCACTCCTCGGAAGGAAGATGGGGCAATCTACTTCTGTAGTGATACTGCCTCAGAAACCCAAGGAGGGGTCGCTATGAGTAAGGTCCGACTCGATGGCATATAACAACGACAACAGGTAATGCTAGATTATAATGTATTACTCAGGAAACATGAATCTCACCTGGGACATGAGTTTAATGTGTCATCCTTTTCAAAGATTGTCTTGACCTCTCTGCTTTTGCATTGGTTGTCTCTTACACACAAGAAACATATTTTATATGGGCCCAATATTTATGTTCGTTTTACAATAATTTTAAGGCCTATCATGGTTCATATGTTAAAGACAAGACTTTATTATGTATCTTTTAATAAGTAACAATTTGTTTTAGATGTTGTTTGGGGTATGTTTTCATTCTTAAGCTGTAGGTTAATTGTCCACTATGGGAAAGAGAGAGGACTGGCCCATTCTTACATATTCTAGATAAAGTTATATTAATTTCATTAGTCTTTGCTCATTCATCCTTGAAATAACCAGTGACAAAAAGGATACCCTTGCCAAATTAAGTCAAGAAACACTGCTTACTACTCATAGAGATCCATAATGCACATTATCATATTAAAAGCTTTGAGAATTTTTATAAGAAATAAGCATGTTTAATTTAATTCTAATCTAACATTTCCCTTTTGCTTTGTATAGCATCCACTAACATCTCAGGGACTAGTGTTTGGGAAAGCTGGTTTAAATGAAAGACACTGGAGTGCACTTAAAAATGAAAGTGATTATATTTAAAGATTATCTTGACATAAATTAATACATGTAAGGAAAAAAAAAAAGACTGGAAATTGGAATTATGCTTAACCCATTAATGATTTTAAAAATATTTGGACTAATGGTTTATCAAACTTTTCTTTAATTTGAACACTTGACTCTATACATATGCAGATTTTGATTTTTCAAAACTGATTAATGAGGGTGAATCAAGGTCCAAACACTAAGAAAATGACAAATGGCTCATGGTACAACCTCTGTGTAGCTAACAGCATGCAGTGAGAAAATTAGGTTGTCTTAGTCCATGGACTGTACAGTAACTCACATTGTGCTTGGAATCAGCCTAAATTAAATGTAGATCACAGAATGCTTTATATGCTATTAGCAAAACTGTAGTTATCCATCTTTTTCCTAATGAGAAGTCAGAATAATTGAAACTGAGCTGGACTAATGTATCTTCAACTCTTAGTGCAGTTGGTGAACATAGAAGCAGAAAGTCTACAATGATTATTATTTTTATAATTCAGCAGCTCTGCCAAATATACTTTATGCTGGGGAAATGTGATTTTATTAAATGCTTTAGTTCCCCTTTAAATATCAGAAGAATGTTAATTTACTTTATTCTCCCTCTCTTTCTGCTTTTTTTTTTTTAAATTATTATTATTATTATTAATTGTAGCAGTACTACAAATGATGTGAGCCACAGCCAAGTGAAAACAAGCTGTTTTCATATCCTAATACCTACTGGGAAAACTTTTCATTTTTCCTCTCATTCCCCTCTCAGAAATTTTAAAACAGAACAATGTAATCATAACAGCAAAAAAAAAAAAAATGTTTCTGTATTTCCCTCAATTAATTATTTTCCACTTATACAAATCTCCTGACATTAGAAGTGCCAGGTGGAATTGTGTCTCCAATGTCTTCTCTAATTTGCTGGTCTTGGAATTCTCATTTTTCTCATCTTCCTATTACTCACAATGAGCTTTGGAGGCTGTAGCAAATTAGTATGTCTTAAGATTCATCCCAGACCTTGGGGAGTGGAAACAATATTTTCCTTCTCTTATTCTTGAATAAATTCTCTGAGCAGACGAGAGACTGGAGAATAGAAATTTATTGCTCTAGAGGCTTTATGTTTACCCTTTTCGTTTTCTTCTTCTCTTTCTTTTTAACTTATCTTTTCAAAAAATAAACATTAGAATGTTGAAGGCTTGGGAAATTTATGGTGAGTGGGAAGAGGGACGTGGTGAGTATGGGGAATGTGTAGTAGCAGGGAAGACAGAGAATTTCCTAGGTATAAATGTGCTTCCAGGAGATTTTCTGGCCTATGAAAATTATCTGATTGTGTGTGGAAATTAAAAACAAAACTAAAATGTGGGAAAAAAAAGATATTAAAATTGATACAAGTGGATGCAAGAATGAAGTGAATACAAAATTAGACTAGAATAGATGGAGTGATGATGAGTCCCAGTTGGGAAGATTGAAAATATACTTTAAAGATGTTACACATAAAAATACAGAAAGGGATTTGAGAGGGTTGGTGGTAACAGAGATTGAGGAAAACTATTTCAGCTGCAGTTTAAAAATACTTAAGATGAAGGAGAGATCCATGTATAGGCAAGTAAGGACATGAGTTAATAACCAAGAACAAGAAAATCACATAAACTTGCTGTACCACCTTGAACAGATCAATTAACACTTGAATATATTTCTTCCTGAATAAAGTAGGGTTAATGATAACATACTATTTTCTTCCTTTTATAAAGCACTTTGATTTTCAAAGCTCTGTACATAACATTAACTCATGTCTTTGAGCTTCCCAGTAACATAAACCCTCCCTCTGCCTAAAATATATGAAAGTATTGGAGTGTACAGACTTTTCCAAATAATAAGATGGGTAAAGTGTGTGGCAGAACTTCAAGAATAACTCAAACTAGTGCAACTAAGTTAAGATTGTATTGGAAAGAGATATTCAGGAGAGAATCGACAAAGGAATACTTAGAGTTAAAGGATGAGGAAATGGGACAAGGAAACAGAAATTGATGAGCTCTCAGCCAGCCCTTACCAGATGGGAATCATAAAACCAAAAACCAAACTCACTGCCTGTAGAGTCAGATCTGACTCATAACGACTTCTCCTTAGGGAACTCTGGTAGCGTAGTACCTAAGGCACTTGACTGCTAACCAGAAGACTGGCGGTTCAAATCCACCAGCTACTCCTTGCAAAGAAGGTTGGGCAATCTCTTTCCGTAGTCATACTGTCTCAGAAACCCAAGGAGGGGTTGCTATGAGTCAGGTCCAACTGGACAGCACATAACAACAACAACAAATCACTATGAAAATAGATTGCCCCACTTTCATTCCAAGGAGTGGGTGGTGGGTTTGAACTGCCAGTCTTCTGGTAAGCTGTCAAATGCCTTAGGCACTATGCCACCAGAGCTCCCATGGTCACATGAAAAGGCCAAGATTTTAACACAGGTCACTGTGTCTCTAAAGTCCATACTACTATTTCCCAATTTGTTGTTTTACCAGCTTGTCAGTTTTAAAGGACCTTTCCAGTCATCAATCTCTTTGGTCTCTACAACACTGGGAGCTAGTCAAATTGTGAACTATTTATTACCTTTGTTTAACAAGCAAGGAAGCTGAGGTTCCCATACGTTAAATATCTTTATCAAACTAGTGGCATACCTGGAAGTTGGATTTGAGTCTTTTGAATCTAAAAGTACTGGTCAGTACTCTTTCCACAATAGTATGCTGCCAAGAAGCTACTGTATTGGGAACATTTTGAAAGAATGAAATAAAATCTTCTCTTGAAGAATGTAGGTTGCATTTATATTAGTTTTCAAGAGGAAATGCTAGAGGGATTTCAGGAGACTGATAGGCTGAATACTGGCTACCAAAGATGCCCATATCCTACTTCTCAGAACCTGTGAATATGTTAAATTACATGGCAAAGAAAATTAAGGGGGCAAATGGAATTAAATTTGTTAATTTACTGACTTAGAATAGGGAGAATATCCTGGAGTTTCTGACTGGGTCCAATGTAATCAGAATGTCCCACGTAAGTGGAAGAAGGAGGCAGAAAAGTCAGAATCAGAGAAGAATATGTGATAATGGTAGCAAGATGAGAGTGATATGATGTGAGAAAGACTTGCTGGCTTTGAAGATGGAGGAAGAAAGCCATGAGTCAAGAAATGTGAATGTCCCATAGAAGCTAGAAAAGGTAAGGAAAGAGATTCTCCCTCCAAAACATCCAGAAATAAACAGAACTCTTGAGACCCCTTGATTTTTAGCCCAATGAGACCTGCAGTGGACTTCTAACACAAAATTGTATGATAAAACATTTGTATTGCTTTAAACCACTAGCTTTGAAGTAATGTCTTACAGTAGCAATATAAACGTAATACAGAGATAAAGTCTTGAACAGGGAAGGAAGTTTGCAGAAAAATAGTAGTGTGGTAGTTAAAGTTGTGTGTCAACTTGTCTTGGCCACGGTTTTGAGTCGCTGGGTGTAGTTTTTCCCCATGTCAAATGAGATTGGTAATCAAATCCACAGTGGAAAATGCTGTGAATAGCTTAGTAGCTGCCTTTGGGTTGTGGCCTGCTTCTAATATATAAGCAGATTCCTTTGAGAAGGGTCTCAAGCTTCCTGGCACATTTGGATCCTGCATTTGGCCGAGCCATCGGTGGCCTGTCATGTTTCCTGCTGATCTTGGGACTGTTTCCAGACTTGAACTAGTGGCCTGCTGTGTTGTTTGCTAATTTTGAGACTGTGCCATTTTACTTGTCAATCTTGGGTTTATCAGCTTTAGCAGCCAGCAGCTGCATGAATCAAAGAAAGCCTCCAGCTCTAGGGTGCCAGGAACAGGAGGCAGAGCTGAATCCCAAGGTCCAGGGGCCTTTACCCAGCCCTTGGAGCTGTCATTTTGAACTCAGACTTCTAGCCTCCTAAACTGTAAGAGAAAAAATCCCAGTTTGTGAGGCTGTCAATTTTGATATGTGTGTGATAGCACCTCTAGAGAACCAAGACAAGTAGTGAGTTCATTTTGAGCTGTTTCTCATCAGATGGGAATGGGAGGTTATGAAGAAACCACCAATTTTGACACAGACTAGAAATTTATAGCATGTTTGAGGTTAAAATTTAGAATATCTGACTGAGGAATCATAAAGCATATCTAGGCTAGAAACATATAACTTGATCTTCCTCAGTTTCAATAACTTTCTCATTTGCTCTCTCATCTTTTAGAGAAGAATTAAAAACTTTGTAAAGTATTATTGTGCTGAGAAAAGAACATGGAGACAAAACTCTGTTTAAACTAAGATGAACCGAGGGAACTTTGAAAAAGGTGACTAGAAGAGCAAGGGGCTTAGTGTGGTCTCACCCATCTCAACACTTCTGACTTGCTGTGCCTACTGGGTCATAGAAGAATGTTTAGCTTTCTCTTTTGTGAATCAGTTTGAAAGAGACCAAGAACAAATGCATGTTGTGTCCAGAATTCCACTAAATCTTCTTAGGGAAACTTCAAGGACATGCAAAAGAGAATTAGAAAAATTTTAAGATCACTTATTTGTACTGATTGCCAGATAGGGTTATATTAGGCTGATCTGCGTAGTTTCAAGTAACTGAAGAGAATTAATTGAAAATGAGTAAGTGATTTATTCAAAAGCACCTCATTTCACTTTTATGTCATATCTTACAATACATATTTTTTTTTCTCTGCCATGAAATCTTTTTATTAAGGGTCTAAAGGAATATGGACATTGTGGATGTAATCATTTTAGTATTGCCATAGTGATCATAAAATAGTTCCTTTTTTCAAATATAATTGTGGAAATATAACAAGGATTAATTTCTCTAAAGGGGGAAGAATTACATCATTTTAATCATGCTTGAATCTACACATTATTTTCTTTGGAAAAGCTTTTAGACTCCTCAACACTAATTATTGCAATGATTTTAATTTATAATGATACAGTATTGCCATAATATGGATCCAATAAAGACATTAAAGGTAATGAAACATTTAGCCCATCGTTACTGTGGGAAAAAATACAACTACCTCAAATCAAGCAGAATAAACTAGAAAACAATTTGTTCTACCAAATAGATAGGCTATGATAGGTTGTCTTGAATTTTCACTTATTTATATATATCTGTCCTTGTTGTAGTTGATCTTGAATGTTATATTGAAAAGTTTCATCTTAGCTGTTTAATATGTTTGTTTTTTATTTGGAGGAGCTTAGGTGATATACCAAGGGAGCTGGTAGCATAGTGGCTAAGACACTTGCCTGCTAACCAGACGGCTGGCGGTTCAAACCCACCAGCCACTCCTCGGAAGGAAGGTTGGACAATCCTATTTCCGTAGTGATACTGCCTCGGAAACCCAAGGAGGGGTCGCTATGAGTCGAGTTTGACTCATCGGCACATAACAACAACAACAACAGGTGATATACCAAACCAATTAGAGATTTAGTTTATAGCATTTGCAGATTATAGTCTACTCTATAGAACCATGTCACTGCCAACAAGTTTTTCTAACCTATTTGTGTGAAACTGCAGCTCAGGTAATATACTCTGGTTACACTAGGCTCAAGTGCATCAACCTGAACAAAAATGAAATTTAACTTCATGAGAAGGCTATGCATGTATAAACAAATAATCCTTGGCAAGGCTGGGAAATGGATCATATTTTGCTGCAGCAGAGTCTTGATTTACAAACTCTCTGGATTTATACAAATATGTTCTCTCATTCCTTTGTTTTAGAGCACACAATAGCAGCAAAGGGCTGCTGTGTGTAATTCATCAGAAACATAAGCCTATGAAGTATGCTCTGAGCCTCTTAGCGACTGAATACTAGTTTCTCAGTATCAATGAAAATGTTGGGGTTTTTATTTTCTTCTTAATTACAATCTACTGAATCTGAATAAGGCTGCAACTGAAATTAGACTGACTGTCTCAAGTAAGTCTAGTTAACTTATATCCATTGCCATATTCTTAAGTCATAGCTTCATTTTATGTACAGCTAGGCTGAATTACTGAACCTGGAGGAGTCCTTCCTTTTGTCCAAGATTAATTTCTCCACTATTGTTCTATGTCACATCCCTCTCACATTTTGACTTTGCTTCTTCTAGTTAGCATATAAATTGGTTCAAGCTAATCCCATCTTGGAAAAACAAAAATAAAGCCCAAATCTTCACCAGACCTAATCCCTTTTATAGGTACCTTTTTCTTCCTTTCAGAGTTCTGTATGCATGTTATATCTGGGGTTCAAACTCAAATGTTTGCAGGGACTATATCGGTGATGAGAATGGAACATGTGAAACCTGGAAACCTTGTGGTGGTGGTGGTTGGGGAGGAGGTTGGAGTGAAAGACAGTGGAAAATTATAGTCCATGCCTGTCTAAAGGGAGCAACTATTACTCAGCCCTGCCATAGCTGATCTCTGCCATGCAAGTACACAGATCCAAGGGATAAAACTTCCCATTTTTTAAGAAAACCCCAAACAAAACTCACTGCCGTTGAGTTGGTTCCAAGTCATAGCGACCCCTCCTTGGGTTTCCCAGGTGTTATCTCCATGGAAGTAGATTGCCCAGTCTTTCTTCTGAGGAGTGGCTGGTGGGTTTGAACCACCAACCTTCTGGTTAGCAATCAAATGCCTTAGGCACTATGCCACCAGAGACAACCTGGAAATCTGGATTTTATTTAAAACTTCTTAAATGCGAAATGTTACCATTTAGCTGACAAAACCAACCAACCACCACAAACACCTTGTAGGGCAAAGAAAAGATTCCTAAGGGCTGAATTCAACCCATCACTGGCTCGTTAGTTGTCTTTGGAGTATTCTCATTGTTCTCACTTTCCATCTCCTTATTAATTCTTTAAACCATTACAATACATTTCTACAAAAGTGAAACTGTAAAAGAAACTACGTAAATAAAATTGCTCCTACTTGATCTTGTCAGAAGGAAGCGTTGGGCGATCTACTTCCGTAGTGATACTGCCTCAGAAACCCAAGGAGGGGTCGCTATGAGTCAGGTCGGACTCAACAGCACACAACAACAGCAGCAGCAACAACATTTGAATCTTTTGATTCTAAATATCCAAATCAATGGCTACCTCTCTGAGCCATTTGATATTCTTGATCATTCCTTTTTTCCAGAAGTAATCACCTGGATTAGTGGCCTGAAATCCAGTGTAAAAATGATGTGGTGGAGGCATCTGATTGATATCCTCTAACTTCATGAGAATGAAGAAGAATAAAAAATCAACAGGTCAAGGCTGATTTCTATGAGGCAGAGGTCAGATGTATCTCCTGTCTCCAATCTTTTTACAAATTCTGCCACCAGATGTCCCTCCTTCCCACAACATTCTCTACTTCTCTACGTTGTTGTTGTTGTTGTTATGTACCGTCGAGTTGGACTCGACTCATGGGTTCCATAATTCTTTGCAGTGACCACACAGAACTCACAGACAATACTCACAATTATGGGGCTTATCAGGGAAATAACAGGTTGCAATTCAGCATTAGGAATGACTCAAGATACAGTAGTAATTCACCAGGTTATGAATGTCTAACTTACAGACAATTCATACTTGCCCTTTGTTAGGTTATGTACTGTTGAGTTGCCCTGACTCACTTGCCCTTTAGTGTTATGTAAATTTGTCCTAACTTTGAAATGATTGAGTCAATCCTGTTCAACAAATTCTTTGTCACAATCACCTTCACTAGCTTCACGTTCAGCTTTTAAATCATTGAAAAGGCTTCAAGACTTTTCTTGCACTAAAGTAAGTACGGCTAAGTAAGAACCATATGCACCTGTTCAGACTTGCCTGCAAGATCAATTTAAAGACATACTTATGAATGTATCTCATTCACAACCTGAGGATGACCATACAGCACTTTGGTCAGGGCAGCTTCTTGGCAATGTGTACAGGAAGACCTCTCCCTGGCCTTCAGTGTCTTGGCCCTCAGCCCCTCAATCCCTCTTAGTCCTGTTGGGCTCACTCAACTTCTGTATACTTGGACAAGTGTTATAAAGCTCTTTAGCTCTACTAATAAATGACCAGAGGCACTCTACTCTGCCAGTAAGCCTCGGTTCACAGGTGCCCTGCTCTCTTGCTCCGTGGGTTAGTGAATCTAGCTCTGCCAAGTGCCTGAAGGCACTCCACTCCACCAGCAAGCTTCCTGCTAGAAGGCACTCAGCTTTCTTGGTCCATGGACTGGAAGTCTCCCGCTGGTCTCCTGGTTCTGCTGCCTCTACTGCTGCTGTTTCTCAGCTGTTGCATCTCTGATGTTAGAGGTCTCTCTCTCTCTGTCTCCTGGGCCTATGAGTTTCTCAGCATAGGAATCCAGGGTCCAAAGGATTTGTTATACTCCTAGCTTTTCTTTTTTGGTGGTTGGGAGGTTCCCCCTTCTTACCTCTGGAATGGCTCATATTAAGCCGAGCCTGATGGCAAAAGTGACCAATTCCCTCCTTAGGGTTCCATATGTCTTATTTGCATGGTCCCACTCCCACAAGCGGACCACACATTGTATTTGCATTATTAGCAAGCTGTCCAATTGCCTTGGTGAACCACAAACACTTTATTTTTTTTTTGCTTAGTTTCACCCAATCATTTGGTGGGAGATACAAGATCATGGTCAGAAAGGTCTTATAAAGCTACCCATCACACTGCATCTAGGTTACTCTTCTCAGTATCTTCTCTGGAAGTACTTTCTTATTCTCCTTTGTAGATTTATTTTATTTTTTTCTTAACTACTTTTTTTTTAAAAAAATATTTCCATTGTCAGTCTTCCTCCTTTTCTTCCTCCTTCTCTTTCTTCTTACTGTTATTTTATGCAATTAACCCTGATTAGTTTTAACTAAGTCCTTTACTTCAACTCCTATGTGCATGATTAAAAAACAAAACAAAAACAAAAACAAATCTAAACTAGTTGCAGTCCAGTTGATTTCAACTCATAGCAACCTTATGTGTTATGGAGTAGAACTGTTCCATAGGGTTTTCTTGGCTATAATTTTTAAAGGAGCAGATCATTGGACCTTTCTTCCACAATACTAATAAGTGGTTCAAACCACTGACCTTTACGTTAGTCGTCCACTGCTAACTTTTTCCTCCACCAGGCATCTTATCTGTATTATAGCCACCAAATCCCTCTGCTGTTGAGTTGATTCTGACTCTTAGCAACACTATAGGACAGAATAGAAGTGCCTTCTAGGATTTCCAATGCTATAAATCTTTACTGAAGTAGATTGCCTGATCTTTCTCCCATGGAGCAGCTGGTGGGTTTGAATCACTGACCATTGGCTTGTAGTCAAATGCTTTAACCACTGTACCACTAGAGTTCATTTATCTGTATTATGTTGTTGTTGTTATTTGCCGTCGAGTCGGCCCCAACTCATAGCGACCCTTCCAGTATCACCACGGAAGTAGGATTGCCCAACCTTCCTTCCGAGGAGTGGCTGGTGGGTTTTAACTTCCAGCCTTCTGGTTAGCAGTCAAGTGCCTTAGGCACTATGCTACCAGAGCTCCTTATCTGTATTATAGTGACTTCTAAATGTGTATTTCCAGTTCATATTTCTTTTCTTATTTTCTACATTTACAATTGCCCATGAGACATCTATCTCTAGACATACCTGCGGTGAATTGTTTGATGTGGCTATTCTAGCCATTGTCCTCCATTCTGTGATGTATTGTAATTCCTATTATACATGCTTGTTTGGGGTGGTATGGTAGTTAAGGTCAGGTATCAACTTGGCTGGGCAGCTGGTAGTAGTTGTTCCCTATAACGATGGAAATTGACTCTGTGGTGGGATTTGCCTTGAGCTGCTGATTATTAAAGCCATCCATTTAGGTTATGGCTGTTGGAGCAACACAGGTAGAATTTATCTTGAGTCCTGCCTTGCTGGAGGGTATAATTCAAATCACCACCCTTAGCTCCCTTGAGGGTTTACCTACAAATCTCCTGGGAAGGTTCATCATCCTCTTGCTCCGGTTCTGTGTTGTGGCTCATCCTCATCTCACCCCTGGATTTGGGACAGGAGTCGTCATCTGATCTGTTGATTGAGGTTCATCAAACCCCGAGAATTGGGAGGATCCTCCAGACCCACTCACGGACCTGGGACTCGCCAGCCTGCCGGCCTCCACCACTACTACGTGAGACAATCCCTTGGGTGTCTGTGAGTTCTGTGAGGCGTTACAGCGAAACACAGGACCCTAAGATGGGGGAGATTACTGGGAGGAGGAGGAGGAGTTAATGTCTGAAATGATGGAGTGGCACAGTAGTTTGGGACATCTTTAACCTCTGTCTCATGGGGATTGGCCTTTTGCTAATCTTTCTGTGAGAAATTGTTCAAGCAATACGACAAACAGCTTATGTTTAACTAAATTCTTTTTTTCTTGTTTAAATTATGAATGACCAACCACCCAGATTTGACCAAGACCAAGAGATTTCCAAGGATGTGGGAACTTTAAGTGCCAATACTGGTACTAAAACCAAAAACCAAACTCACTGCCGTGGAGTTCGTGGATCCTGCCTTGGAAACCCAAGGAGGGGTCGCCCACTTGATGGCACAGAACAACAACATCACTACTAAAGTAGATTGCCCAACCTTCCTTCTGAGAAGTGGCTGGTGGGTTTGAACCGCCAGCCTTCTGGTTAGCAGTCAAGCGCCTTAGGCACTATTCTACCAGAGCTCCCTAATACTGGTACAGTCCCACATACATCAGCTAGAATGGTTGCTCTCTCTACCTCTTCTTACAAATGAAAAAAATTGATGCTACCAGACTTTCCAGTTCTGCTGAAACTACCAGTGGTAGCAATCTACTTAAGAGTCTTTTAGCTCTTTTTTGGAGCTCTTTGTTTACATTTGGTAAGAATAGGTGTACCTGTATCATGTTATATTCTCTGGAATTGGCTTCATTTCAGAGTCTCACGCTATTTCAGCTCAATCTCATTTCTTTTTCTTTTTTGTTACTAGTTTGAATAATAAAGTAACATGGCATAGCTAAGATTTCAAGATTTGTGCATTTCACAGTCCAGTAAAATTTCAAAAGACAAATTTACACTTGATAATTTCTAATTTTACCTAAAAAAGACATGAAAAACACCTACCATCTATTCTCATTCCTATTTCACAATAAAAATACATTTTATATGTCTAATTTTTTTAAATTCAAATATGTTCTGCTTTATGAAAAACTTCCTGATTATAACCATTTTTCTAATTTTGCTGAATTTCAGAGAAGATTTTGGTTATTGGTTCATAGACCCAGGCTTAAGGATCAGTGATGAAGAAGGAAGGAAATGGGGTTTGGACTCAGACAGATTTGAGTTTGTATTCCAGTTATATCATGTTCTAGTTGTGTGAATTTGGTTAATTTATTTAACTTCCCTGAGCCTGTTTCTTTATATGTAAAGAAGGAATAATTATCTGCTTTGCCTCCTGCACAAGGTCTTTAGAAACATGAAAGCTAACACATACAAAGCAATTTATTTACTAATAAACATCATGAATATAATTTAAAAATTTTACTGAGGATTCTGAGGGAAGTACAAGTATCTTCCCAACTCTTCCTCATATGAAGGAAAATGAAGAAAGGAACAGAGCTAACTCTTACAAAGTACCTACCATATTTCAGGATTGAGTTGGCTACTTTTCACTTCCTTTAGTCATCACAAAAACATAAAAAAAAAATAATCACATTTTCATGGTCATTTAATAGCTGATAGAAATACACATCTCAGAGAATTAAGCAAGTTGCCCCAATCACACAGCTAGTGAGGGGTGAAATTATTAATTCAGTCCAAAGCATGTTTAACTTTTCACTATTTTGATTTACTGTCTAAGAAAAAAGTTGGGGTACTTTGGTTTGTCAAAAAGCATAACTTATTTTTTGGCTCTAAAAAGCATGAAATGTTAATTTGAGGGTTACCATATAGCAAGCAGTAATACTCCAGTCAAGGACAAATTCTGTCAGTGTAGTTTATCCTTTAGGCATTAATGCCCTAAATTATGTACAGAAAAGCCTGTTCTTTATTATAATTAACTGTCAAATGAATGTTCATGATGAATAATTAAACACAATTATTCACATATACTTTAAGAGACTATTACAAAGAAAATCAGGCAATACCATGACATTTCAAGTGAGATTTCTGCAATTCCTCTTTTTTTTGGCTGAAATGAAGTGATAATACAGTTTCAGAAATTAACTGTATAATTTCAAACTTTGGAACCCTGTTTAAAATGACACTCTTTATTACCAAGTGTAAGAATGGCATACAAAACTAATTTTTGAATTGTTCAAGTGTATGTGAAATATGCTGCTATTTCACAATTCTAATTAATAAAGATGATATAATTCAGGTCAGGTTCACAATGTTTTGTAATATTTTCAATTGATTTTTCTCCTTTGCAACATATGAAGAACTGTGAGTTACTAGAAAATGCAACTTGTTCATATATTTAAGAAGTATAATGATACACAAGCCATGATATCTCCAATCGCCTCGTATGCATGTGAGAGCTGGACAATGAATAAGGAAGACCGAAGAAGAGTTGATGCTTTTGAGTTGTGGTGCTGGCGGAGAATGCTGAAAGTACCATGGACTGCTAAAAGAACTAACAGATCTGTCCTGGAGGAAGTGCAGCCAGAATGCTCCTTGGAAGCAAGAATGGCCAGACTTCATCTCACCTATTTTGGTCATGTTGTCAGAAGGGACCATTCCCTGGAGAAGGATGTCATGCTTGGTAGGGTGGAGGGTTGACGAAGGAGGGGGAGGCCTTCAACGAGATGGTTTGATGCGGTGGCTGCAATGATGAGCTCAAGTATAGCAGGGATTGTTGGGCTGGCGCGGGATCGGGCAGTGTTTCGTTCTGCTGTGCATGGGGTCGCTATGAGTCGGAAACGACTCGACGGCACTTAACAACAACAACAATGATAGAATTTCATCCAATTTCAATTCTACTTTAAAGAAGAAGCTTTTAAATCAATTCAGTGTCCTCCAAAACATGAAACTCACTGCCATTGAGTCAATTTTGACTCAAAGCAACCCCTTTTGGATTTGTAAGGCTGTCAATCTTTACAGAAGCAGACTGCCTTATGTTTCTTCCGGAAAGCAGCTGATGGTTTAATTTCACCGATCTTTTGTTTAACCGCCAAATGCCTTAACCACTACACCGCCACTTCTTTTTAGTGTCCTATAGGTCTTAAAATTAGGGGCAAATTTAGAAGTGTTCTGATTTCCAAGATACTGTCTATACTTATCCTATACTTAAATGCCAGAGTAAAATGAAAAGTGATTGTGAACTGAGAGTGGAAATGAGCTATCGACCCACTGTGGGGACATGCTTTTTTTTGTGTGTGTGCCCCTTGTGCTCTTCCAGCTAATCTCAGAATCAAAGAAAACTTATTTTTTTTGCATTTATCTTTTATTATCTACTACAATGTATGATACAGCGTGAACTCTAAGTAACTCTTCTTAGCAGGAAAGTCCTAATATTTAGCATCATAGAAAAATAATTTTCTGTGTCTAACTGAAGTTTTCTATTTTATGAAAGTTTAGCTTTAACAAAAGTCAGCTACATGGAGTTGAAAAGAAAATAACGGTATTGTAAGTGAAATGGTGATTTATCAGTGTTTATGTGTCTTTACCCTGGGCATACCTTGTACATGGCTTTAAAAGAAGAGAAAAATCAGATGTAGGTTTGATATTGAACTAGTTCTATCAGCTATCACTGTGGCCTTTGGAGCATCACTGACAATAATATCCCGAGGTAGTCTCTTGTGTAAATTGTTGGGTTGCACCTTTATTTTGTAAAAATGGCAAATGTCATTGAGTACCTTTTCTCTCCTGTCTTAGCCTTCATGTGTTGATTCTGAAAAATCATTACTAAGTTGTATTTGCTACCTTAGCGTGGTTTCTCAGAAACCTAGACAGAGGATCTAGAGATAAGTAGGGAACAATTTCATTCTTTACTTCCCACTGAGTTTTGCTATTGCGACTGAAATGGTATATGACCTCTCTCTTGCCTAGTCACAGCAGGGTAACTTTAAAGGATGAGGAATTTGGCAGGAGTTAACACTTCAACTCTTGAACATTCAGGTTATTTTTGATATAAGACCCAGTATATACAAGTGTTATTGTCTGAGCACAGACTGACTTTTTTCCCTTTGTCTCTTTCGTTAGGTTCAAATATAAAATTGATTTTTGTGCAAGAATGCTGTCTTAGAGTAGCAGTGCCTCAATTTATTCATCTTTTCTCTTTATGGCTCTATCAACAACTTAGAACACCTTGTTGTATCTATTAGATGTACTTGGCTTAAATTTTATCACATGGGATCCTTGAGTATGAGACCCACGTGTTCTTTCTTTCCACAGAATTTGGCATTGTACTGTGTACTTTTTAGGTCCTTATAATAAACAGTTTGTGCTCGACTATTAACCTAAAAGTTGGTGGCTTGAGCCCATCTAGTGACTGCAGAAGAAGGGCCAGTGATCTACTTCCTTAAAGATTACAGCTATTAGGACCCTAAGGGGTGGCTCTATTCTGTAACACACGAGATTGCCACCAGTCCACAAGTTTTTTGTTGTTGTTGTTTGGTAGAACATCAACATGACATTTGTTTGATTTTTATGTTACTATAATGCTATGGGTCCCAAGTATCACAGCCAATTTTAAATAATGATATTTTCAAACTACTATGCTGAATAAAATCAGCAACAGATAATGATTCCTGATCACTTTATATATGTCAAGTACTGTTTTAGGGGCTTTATGTGCACTGATTTAATTCTCAGAAGAGTCGTATAAAGTACATACTCATTTTTCAGATAAGGAAGCATAGAAAGATGAAATAACATGCCCAAGGTCATACAGCTAAAATTTTTCAGAGTTAGGACCTAAAATAATTTATTGCCAAAGCTCATCCTTAAGCAATGTTTCTATAATTTTCGGTGGGAAAAACCTCCTCCAAATCTGTTATAAACAAAAAGATTTTATGAAATGTAATATAAATGAATAATTAGAAATATAAGATGGAAGTTTACATATTTGATTTTTTAATTCAATAGACATAAAATTATACTATCAAATTGCTATGAATGTTGTAAACATTTATCCTCAATTCCCATCTTTACTTAATTACAGAGTAACAGAAAATTCAAAGACCAGCATTGGTCCATGGACCACATTTTGAGTATTGCTTTAAACCACAATGATATTCAGGGAACCAGAACTTTTTTTTTTAATCGTGATTTGGGTGAAAGTTTACAGAGCAATTTGGTTTTCCATTCAACAACTCATACACATGTTTTTTTATGACATTTACTGCAATCCCCATGATATAACAGCACTCTCCCTGTTTCCTCTTTTTGGTTACCATTTCCATTCATCATTCTGCCCCATCCCTTCTTGCCCTCTTAGCTTTATGCCTTGCCAAATGCTGTGCTTTTGATCATGTATAGTTGATTGTTCTAATGAGTGCATACTTTTCTGTTTTTCACCTCATAGAACTGTCTATTGTTTGGCTGAAAGTTGAGCTATAGGGGTGAGTTCAATTCTTGTCTTGAAGAGTGTCTAAGTGCTACAGTCTCTGTGGTTCCAGCTATCTCTATCAGACCAGTGTTGTTGTTGTTGTTGTTGTTATGTGCCATTGAGTTGGACCCGACCCATAGTGTCCCCTCCTTTGGTTTCCGAGGCAGCATCACTACAGAAGTAGATTGCCCAACCTTCCTTCAGAGGAGTGGCTGGTGGATATGAACCGCCAGCCTTCTGGTTAGCAGTCAAATGCCTTAGGTACTATGCTTTTTTATATGATTTTGAGTTTTGGTCCACATTTTTCTCCCACACTGTCTAGGACCTTCTATAGTGATCCTTTTCAGAGAGGTCAGTGGTAGTAACCAGGCACTATCTAGTTCTTCTTGCATCAGGGTCATGTGGGCTGGAGCTCACATGGCCCATTAGTCCTTTGGATTAATTGTTTTCCTGTGTCTTTGATTTTCTTCACACTTCTTTACCCCAGATGAGGAGAGACCAGTGGCTGCAACTTAGATGGTGGCTCAGATAATTTTAAGACCCCCAGGTGCTACTGACTAAAGTAGGACGTAGGACATTGTGTTTGTGGACTATGTTATGTCAATTTGCCTTCGTATTCCCTCAAGACAGTGATGCTGAGCCACCCTGCCCAGTGACTCATTCCCTCAAGGTATTTTTGTGTGACTGAAAAGTTTTAATCACTTTGCCCCTGTATGCTCTAATACATCCATAGATATATTTGCAGTACATATAAATACATATATAGAAATATCCTCTGTCAAACCTATGTATGTTTATGGGTTTAGTCCCAATCACCTTACCATCTCTGTTCAACTTGAGTGTCTATCTATGTATCCATTCATAGATTATCATTATTACTGTCATTATAGGATTGTGTATATAATATTATTTATCTTTGTTGGTTTTAACTCTTTTATTCCTCTCTGTGTCTTCCTGTGCCTTGATAGAGACCCCTCCTTGGTTTTCCAAGGCAGTATCTCTATGGAAGTAGATTGCCCAATCTTCCTTCCAAGGAGTGGCTGGTGGGTTTGAACCACCAGCCTTCTGGTTAGCAGTCAAATGCCTTAGGCACTGTGACATCAGAGCTCCCATAATATCATGTATCTTTGTTGCTGTTAACTCTTGTGCTCCTCTCTGTGTCTTCCTGTGCCTTGTGCATTTTGTGCTGACTTCTCCCTATCATATATTGCCTTTCCCTTCACCCAAGTTAATCTGTGTCTACGCTTTAGTTAGTGATTTACATTTCCTTCCCCTCCCACCTCTGGTAACCTTCACAGAATGATTCTTTCTGTGTGCTGGCTTTTTCTGGACTTTTTATAATAGTGGTCATATGCAATATTTGTCCCTTTGTAATTTACTACTTTCATTGAGCATAATATCCTCTAGGTTCATCCATATTATGAGATACTTTGCAGATTCACTGTTCTTTAAAGTTGTACAGTATTCCATTGTGTGTATGTACTATAATTTGTTTATCCTTTCATCCATTGATGGGCATTTGGGATTTTTCCATCTTTTTGCTATTGTAAATAATGCTGCGATGAAAATGAGTGTGTATGTATCTGTTCATGTCACAGCTCTTACTTTTCTAAGTTATATATCTAATAGTGGAATTGCTAGATCATATGGTATTCCTAATTCCAATATTTTAAGGAAGTTCCATACTCTTTTCCACAGTAGTTCCATTTCAGTCCCAATAGCAGCATATGAGGGAGGGTTCCAGTCTTTCCACACTCTCACCAGCATTTGTTGTTTTCTGTTTTTTTGAACTCTGGTGGCATAATGACTAAGGCAGTTGACTGCTAAGCAGAAGGCTGGCAGTTGAAACCCAACAACTGGTCCTTGGAAGGAAGATCCGGCAATCTACTTCTGATAGCGATGTTGCCTTGGGAACCCAAGGAGGGTTTGCTATGAATAGGATCCTACTCAATGCTGTTGTTGTTTGTTGTTATGTGCCGTGGAGTCGGACCCGACTCATAGCGACCCCTCCTTGG
>NW_006922003.1:2353141-2354259 GCF_000298275.1 Orycteropus afer afer | reverse complement strand
GGAAGGAAGGTTGGGCAATCTACTTCCATAGTGATACTGCCTAGGAAACCCAAGGAGGGGTCACTATGAGTCAGGTCTGACTCAACGGCAAATAACAACAACAACAACATAAAAATGTCTATATGCCGTTTAAAGCTAGCAGGAAGCAAAGTTAGGATAACTTCTTAAGCATCAGTGAGCAACTTTAAGGAGTGAGTGGCTGGGCCTGTGGGTTTGGGACTGTGGTTGTGGGCACATCAAGCTCAACTGATACAACTTAGTACATGAAAATACTGTTCTATGTCTTCAGTGAGTGATGACTGGAGCCTTAAAAACTTGTGAGCGGCCATTTAAGATACAACTATTGGTCTGTCCTCATCCAGAGCAAAAAAGAGTGAAGAAAATCAAAGATGAATGGGAACAGTTGGTCCAAGGGACTAATGGACCTGAGAACCTCAGCCTATATGATCCTGAGACCAGAAGAACTAGATGGTGCCTGTCAACAAATGTAACCACTCATAAAAGGGATCAAAATGGGAGATCCTGGATAGAGTGGGAGAAAAATGTGGAAAAAACTCAAAAAAAGACCAGACTTACTGGTCTGACAGAAACCAGTGAAACCTTTGAGACTATGGTTCAGAGTCACCCTTTAGGCCTGGAACTGAACTCACTTCCTTGGGTTAACTCTCAGCCGAACAGTAGACATGCCTACAAACTGAACATCTATACCCAGGAGATGCACTCCTTAGAACAAACAACCATGGGAGATCAGAAGGGCACCATTTGCACACAGGGAAAAAGGTAGGGAGGATACAGTGAAAGTGTAAGGACAGATGAACTGGGAGGAGAACTGTTACAATGTTGGGAATGTAACCAGTGTTACAAAACAAAATATGTATGAACTGTTAAATGTGAAATGAGTCTGCTTTGTAAAATTTCACCCAAATCACAATAAAAAGTTAAAAAAAAAAAAAAGAGTGGTGGTAAGGGGCATCCTTGTGTGATTTCCATTCAGAAGGGGAATGTTTTTATTCCCTCTCCATAGAGAATAATGTTGGCCGTTGGTTTTATGTATATACTATTAAGTATGTTGATGAATTTGTCTTCTAGTCCTAGTTTGGTGAATTTTTTTTTTTTTT
>NW_006922003.1:2351563-2352761 GCF_000298275.1 Orycteropus afer afer | reverse complement strand
TGTCTAGAAATTTGTCAATTTTCTTCTGGATTTTCAAATTTAGTACAGTTTTTCATAGTATTCTGTTATTATTCTATTTCCTATTATCCTGTTTATATGGTGTGACATAGCCTATTTCATTTCTTATTCAAGTTATTTCCATCTTCTCTTTTGTCAATTTTGCTAATTAATTTTATTAATCCATTCAAAGAACCAATTTCTAGTCTTGTTGATTCTTTCTATTATTTTTCTATTTTCTGTTTAATTTATTTCTGCTCAAATCTTTATTATTTCCTTTCTTCTAATACTGTAAGCTTTTTTTTTTTTTCTTTTCTTTTTCTAATTGTTAGACATATTGTGGTAAGGTGTTGAATTTGTTTTTTTCTTTTCTGATGTGTGCATTTATTGCTAAAATTGTCCTCTGACCATGCTTCTGCTGTGTCCCAAAGATTTGGTATGCTGTATTTTCATTAATGTTTCATTCAAGGAGTTTTGTAATTTCATTTTTTATTTCTTCTAATTGATTTCTAAATTTTATAGTACTGTGATCTGAGAAGATGCTTCGCAGAGTTTAGATATTTTTAAATACATTGAGGCTTGTTTTGTGGACTAACATATAGTCTATTTTGGAGAATGTTCCATGTGCACCGAAAATAAATGTATATTGTGCTGCTGTTGAGTGAAGTGTTCTGTATACATCTATGAGGTCTAGTTGGTTGATTGTGTTGTTCAGATCTTGTATATCTTTGTTGAGTTTCTTTTTAGTTCTGTCCTTCAATGAACGTGATGTGTTAAAGTCTACTCTTATTGTGGAGCTGTGTATTTCTCTTTTCAATTTTGTTAAAGTCTAATTAATGTATTTTGGGGCTCTTTCATTGACTGTATAGATATTTATTATGGTTTTGTTCTCTTGTTCAAGTGGTCCTTCAATCATTATACAATGTCCTTCCTTGTCTTTTATGCTGGTTTTTGCCTTAAAGTCTATTTTATCACAAATAAACATTGCCACTTCTGCTCTTTTTTTGGTTGCTATTTACTTGCTATATATTCTTCCATTCTTTGATCTTCAGCTTATTTTTTCTTTATGTCTAAGGTGTGTCTCTTGTAGACAGTACAGTGATGGACCATGTATTCTTATCCATTATGCTGCCATCTATCTCTTGACTGGAGCATTTAATCCATTTACATTCAATGTAATTGTTGGTAGGTATGAATTTAC
>NW_006922003.1:2350127-2351178 GCF_000298275.1 Orycteropus afer afer | reverse complement strand
TTGTTTTATTTTTGATACTTCTATATCTGGGCTGATTTCCAGGTAATGTTTTCATGTGTCTTACTGTTGGCCATTGTTGGCTCTCTGTCCAAAAGATTCCCATTAGCATTTCTTGTAAGGTTGGTCTGTCTTTTGCAAATTCCCTTAACTTCTGTTTATCTGAGAATGTTCTAATTTTACCATTGTATTTGAAGGATGATTTTGCTGGACATACAATTCTTGGAAAACAAGTTTTTCTTTAAGGCTTTATATATGTCATTCCATTTTCTTCTTGTCTGCATGGTTTTCGTTGAGAAATCGGTTTGTTCTTACTGTTTCTCCTTTTTCCTGAGCTGCTTTAAGTATTCTTTCTTTGTTTTTGGTTTTGGAAAATTTGATTATGATATGGTGTGGTAATTTAATTTTGAGATCTATCCTATTTGGGGTTTGTTTAGCTTCTTGAATGCATATCTTCTCACATTTCATGACATTAGGGCAGTTTTCTTCCAACATATCTTTAACAATTTTCTTGGTGATTTATTTATTTTTCTCTTACTGTTTTGGAATTCTGATTCTAGAAAAGTTATTTCTCTTGATGTCTTAAATAATTCTAAGACTTTCTTCATTTTATTTTTGGTCCTTTCTTTCTGATTGTTCCTCTAACCAATTAGTATTAAGAGATTTGTCTTCAATCTAATTCTGTGTTCCATTGATTCAACTCTATTCCTTTGTCCTTCCAATGTGTTATCTGTTTCTGAAATTTCAGTGTTATTAATCTTCTGGGTTTCTGTTCACTGCTTTTGTATGGTTTCTTATTTTCCATTTATTTTGTAAATTTGTTCTTGTAATTCTAAAGTTTTGCCTGTGTTTTCCTTTATTTTGTCTGTGATTTCCTAGAACTTTCTCTGAATCCATTGAAGGTACCAAATACAAATCTTCTGAACTCCTTTTCAGATAGTTCTAATAGCATTTCTTCATCAAGATGATTTTCTGGCCCTGTATTTTGGAAACTTATTTGAGCCATCTTGCCCTGTGTTTTTGGTATGATTTGAACTTTTCTATTGTCTCTGAG
>NW_006922003.1:2322385-2330471 GCF_000298275.1 Orycteropus afer afer | reverse complement strand
AATGTGTCATTGTTCCAAAGTCCTTGTAGTTAGGAAAGATCTTGATGGAGATGGGCCATTGGAGATGGCCCTTGAAGAAATAGTAATAGAAGGATGGTGATCCATAAGCTTTAACCTTTAAACTTACAAGGGTAGTTCTACTTTAGCTTATAACATCCTCAGAAAAAGTGATCCTTAGCTTTTGTGTTTTTCTTTTAATTTATTTATATGTTGCACTCAAAACCAATAAAAGGATGTCATGTTTGGTAAGGTCGATGGTCAACAACAGTGAAAGAAACCCTCAATGAGATGGATCAAAGCAATTGCTGCATCAATGCACTTGAACATGCTGATTGTGAAGGTGGTGCTGGACCTGGCAATATTTGGGCTATTTAACATAAGGTGACCATGCTGGTGACAGTAACTAACAATAATAAAAAGTTAATTATCAGGTGTTTTACTGCTCTTACATGTCATCCAGCTGGTTCTGACCCTATGCTTGAGCCTGTTATTGCAGGCACTTTGTCAGTACATCTCTTTGAAGATCATTCTCTTGTATTGTCAAGTATGCATTATCAATTTATTTATTATTTCTCAAAAAAAAGTAATTTTTGGCTGACTTTATTGAAAACACACATTGCAATCAACACATGTTTATTTGTAACTATTTTATTTAGACTTAGTAAGATAGTCATTGTGTCTTGAAAGCAGTATGGCAAAATAGCAGAGAAGTAATAATCACAGGTAACATTTAAGAAGTGCTTACTGTGTTCTGAGGGAGCTCTGGTAGCATACTGGCTAAGGCACTTGTCTGCTAACCAGAAGGCTGGTGGTTCAAACCCACCAGCCACTCCTCGGAAGGAAGATGGGGCAATCTACTTCCATAGTGATACTGCCTCGGAAACCCGAGGAAAGGTCACTGTGAGTCAGGTCTGACTCCACGGCACATAACAACAAACAAATACTGTGTCCTGGAGATTATTCTAAGTGCTTTATAGGAGCCATCGATTTTATAGCAGCCACGGGAACTGCTATGATGGCCATTAAATTGAGGCTTAGAGGTGTTACATGACTTACTCAAGGTGGCATGATTAGCAATTAGAGGGCTGGGGTTCTAACACAGTTTACATGACTCTGGAGTTAGAGATATTAGTCACTCTGATCTACTCCTTCTTACCATTAAAAAAATTCAAACTCACTGTTGTTGAGTTGGTTCTGACTCATAGTGATCCTCATTGGGTTTCCAAAGTGGTTAATCTTTATGGAAGTAGATTGCCCTATCTTCCTTCTGCAGAACAACTGGTGAGTTTGAACCACTGACCTTCTGGTTAGCAGCCAAATGCCTTATCCACTATACCACCAGAGTTTACCATTAGGAAGTGATAATACTAGCAAATGGTTACATCTGTGAATATTTCTCTTGTCGTTTAATAATGAAAAATGCTACTGCTGATAGAAAATTAAAGATTTGAGCTAAGTACTAACCTCCTGCTATCAACCTTGCACATTATACATTATTATCATTGCTAGCTCTGGTGGTATAGTGCCTAAGGCATTTGCTATCCAGAGGCTGGTGGTTCAAACCCACCAGCCACTCCTCAAAAGGAAGATTGGGCAATCTACTTCTGTAGAGATACCACTATGAGTTGAATTGACTTGATGACAGTGAGGTTTTTTTTGGTAGGTATTGTATGGTGTTTGATAGAAATGATGTTTAACTTCCCATGTTTACCATTACTCTTCATCACTGCTTATCAGCAATCACATTTTATTATCTATTTCTGCTTTTCCTTGAGATGTGAGAGAGTATTCAGAGTCACATAGATTAAGCTTACTTACTCAACACATTTAATTAATGAGCCCATTAAGAAAAAATTAAATCTTTCCTCAAAATAAAGTTAAGATTTTTCATCAGTTTGTATACATTAATTTTACTTATTGAATAGTCAGAACAAGTTAAAAAAATTAAAATAAAAATGAATGCATAAGCATATATTTATTCCTTTCATTTATTTATTTTTAATTTTTGCAGTGTTTTTCCCCCTCCACTCTTACCCCAAGTAACCAACAAAGAAAGTTTCTTTCCATATACAAACCTTTCCTTGACCTTTTACAATAATGAACTAATACAATATTTGACCTTCTGTGATTGACTTATTTCACTTAGCATAATATCCTCCAAGTTCATCCATGTTATGTGGTTTTTTGCAGGTTCTATGTTATTCTTTAGTGTTGCATAGTATTCCAGTATGTGTATTCACCATAGTTTGGTTATCTATTCTTTTGTTGATGGGCACTGAGGTTGTTTCCATCTTTTTGCTACTGTAGATAATTCTGTGATGGACATGGATGTGCATATATCTGTTCTTGTCCTGGGTGTCACTTGTTTAGGATATATACCTAGTAATGGGATTGTTGGATCAAATGGTATTTTGATATTTCTAATTCCAACTTTTTAAGGAACAGATATACTATTTTCCACAGTAGTTGTATCATTTTACAGCCCACCAGCAGTGTACGAGAGTCCCAGGTTCTCCATATCCTCACCAGCATTTGTTATTTTCTGTCATGTTGAACTTTGCTATTAGAGCTGAGGCCAATCTTGTTGTTTCGATTTGCAGCTCTAATGCCTAATGATGGTGAACATTTTTTCACGTGTTTGTTGGCCACCTGAATATCCTCTTTGGTAAAGTGTTTATTTATGTCTTCTGCCCATTTTTTAACTGGATTATTTGTCTTTTTGTTGTTGAGCTGTTGGAGTTTTCTCTAAATTTTAGAGATAAGTTCCTTGTCAGCTTTGTCATTGCTGAATGTTTTTTTTCCCACTCTGTAGGTTTTCTTTTCACTCTTTTGGAGAAGTCTTTTGAAGGACATAAAAATTTAATTTTTAGAAGGTTCCATTCATCTAGTGTATCTTCTGCTGTTTGTGCATTTAGCATATATTTATTCTTTATACTTTCCTGCATTCTAAATTGAAATAATAATTCCTAGAAAACTTCTAGAGGAAAAGAAGTTATTTATTTATTTATTTTGGTATAGTATTTAGCATTCTGTTACTAATTTTTATAGAGTGTCACCTTGTCATTTATGTCTCCCTAAATGATATCTTTGTGAGATTTTTCAAACCTAACACATATGTTCAAGTCAGACTTATTTTTGAAACAGTAAATCAGATCCTGTCATGCCCCTGCTTTAAACAATTTAATAGTTTCTCATCTTGCTTAATGTGAAATCTCATCCTTACTATGGCTGAAACCAGTTGCTTTGAGCTTTGAGTTGATTTTGACTCCTGGAAACCTCAGGTTGAATTGCTCTATGGGTTTTCAAGGCTGTTATGTTCCAGAAGCAGATTGCCAGGCCTTTCTTCTGAGGTCTTTCTGAGTGAGTTACATCATCAACCTCTCAGTTAGTAAATGAGTGCTTAACTGCTTGCACCATCATTTTTTCAGCTGGCTCCTCTGATCTTATTTCTGATTCCCTTCTTTTTTGTTCTGCTTCAGCCAACTGGTCTACTTTTTGTTTCTCAAGCATCACATGGAAGATTCATTGTTAGGGGATTAGAGCTCTTTTTGCATCATCATGGGGTGTTCTTCTTCCAGGTATTGTACATGGTTTACCTTTTCATTTTCTTCTGGTCTGTTCTCATATGTTATCTCCTCAGTGGGAACTTTTCTGATTTCTCCATGTGAAGGGGAATATATCTTTACTCTCTTATTATACTGCTTTGTTGTTTTCATAGAATTAATCATTGCTTGTAATTTTTAATATACATAGAACATGATTTGTTTTGTTCATTATTATATCTCTAGAGTTTAGAAGAGTATCTCCTCAGATAGTACATACTCAAAAGTGAGTTGTTGTATACAATGAATTAGTATGTATTTAATGCATATAATAAATTATATTCAGTTTCCAAATATCTAGTTTAGGCATAAATATTTACTGGGGATTATGAAAAAGGTGGTAGGATTCTGACATTGCATCAACAACCTCTATTCTGGTTAATTAGATGTCTTAGTTTTTTAGTATGGCCATAACAGAAATACAAGTGGGTAGCTTTAATGAACAGAAATTTATCTTCTCACAATTTAGTAGGTTAGAAGTCTGAATTCAGGGCACTGGCTTTAGGGGAATGCACTCTCTGTTGGCACTGGGGGAAAATCTATGCTTTAGCTTCTCTAGTCAGCCATTCTTAGAGTTTCAGGGCTTGTAGAGTGGTCTGCCTCTGTTGTCTTCAGATAGTGTGGGTCTTCTTCCTGTCTCTGCTTCCTTTGGTGCCTAATCTGCTTTTATATCTCAAAAATGACTGTCTCAAGACACAGACTACATTGATATGGACTCATTACCATAAAAATGAAAACCTTATTCCCAAGTCAGATTACATCTGTAGTCATGGGGTAGAATTTACAATGCATATTTTTTGGGGGGCATAATTAAATTCATAACATTAGGGAAATCCTTAGTTATGGATGTTGTTGTGGTTATGTGCCATTGAGTCAGACCCAACTCATACTGACCCCTCCTTGGGTTTCCGAGGCAGTGTCATTACGGAAGTAGATTGCCCCATCTTCCTTTCGAGGAGTGGCTGGTAGGTTTGAACCACCAGCCTTCTGGTTAGCAGTCAAGTGCCTTAGGCACTATGCTACCAGAACTCTTGTCTCCTTAGGTCTCTGATTTACATATTGCTTCAATTCTTTTTCTGGAAATTTCTCTGGGCAACCTCTTCCAACTTTCTGATTTTTGTCTTTTTTATAGGATTCTTGATTCCACATGGTTTTGAATAAGGGGTCATCTTGCTAGAAGTCTTAGCTGTGTGGAGCTTACACTGACTGGAATATTTCCTCCACTTACAAATCAAACCTCTCTCCATGTAAGATAAGACTGGCCTTTAATTGGGATGAATTCTCAGATTCACTTCTAGTATTTGCTCATATATCAGTGCTTATTGCCCAATTTCTGTGGATTATTGAAAGACCAAAAAAGGGGAGACTCAAGTTTTTTCTAATTTTAATTATAAATTTGATAAACACTTGAGTTTAGTTTATTTGGATACACATTTATTGAACTCCTATATGATACGTAGTATGTTCAATGATGGGGTTATGAAGATAAATAAGACATGTTCCCTCACGGGGCTTAGAGTAGTAGAAGAGACAGATTGGTAGATAATTAAAATAGAATTTGCTACAAATACTGGTAAAATATGTACTTACCACTATTAATGTTTTCTTTACAGGTTCAGTTATTCTTCAATCCAGTAAGAAATTGTTTGTTGAAGAAAAATAGCTCTGATTTCTAGGGTTTCTTTTTTTTTTTTTTGTATTTGTTTTGGCTCAGCAAGAAAATACATTTTTTTCCTTACACTTAACTTTACAGTTTAAAAATGATTTATGGATATTAGTGAATATTTTGTGAATTGGGCATTGAATTTATTTTATTTAAATCAGAGGAATAAAATCCATCATAATAGAATATGCTGTGGGAATATGAAGAAGGATTGTCAGGGCTGAATCCATTTCTTTTGACTTATGTCATCAAATTCCAAGTTTTTATCGCACATCTCTGTTTCACAAGCTTTCTTTCACATATCTTTTGGAAACAGAATAATGTTGGTGTTATTTCTCTTGGTCTCAATGCCAGGATGTTTGCCTTCCATCTCATGTGTCTTTGAGTTGGCAGAAAATGAATAGTCGGCTCCAGACATAAAGACCCTTCAGGTCAGTGCTTCTAAGTGGGATCAAAGGAAGAAAAAAACAGTAGTTTGCTTCTTTGAAAGACCTGTATGAAACATTTGATAGTAGCTGAACTGATATCTTTAGAAAATTCTGCATTGAATGAATTAATATTTTTGTGTATAGATAGCAATTTGATGCTAGAGACAAGAATAATGGAAAACAGTTACTTGATTCTATAATAATAATTTTTGCTTTGTGCTTGCTAAATTGAATGTGACATTAATAAAGATGGGATGCCAAGTCCTTCAGCTGCCTGACAAAGCCATGTGTATTTGAAGCCAATGAGGAATAGGATACAGGTATAAGCATAGCTGATATTCTGTAGTAGAAATCACAAAATGGATTTTACAGTGTCTGTTTTTAAGAGTTTAACTTCACATTTATATACACCATCACAGAACATGAAGCTTTTATGCTATTTATCCACAGGGTAAAGCTTTACTTGTTACACTTTAAAGTCCAACGTGATGACTACAAAAATGAACTATGAAAATATATGATGATTTCCTCTTAACATATTTTGTTGTTGTTGTTGCTGTTGTTATGTGCCCTCGAGTCAGCCCCGACTCATAGCGACCCCTCCTTGGGTTGCTGAGGCAGCAGTATCACTATGGAAGTAGATTGCCCAACCTTCTTTCTGAGGAGTGGCTGGTGGTAACATATTTTAAGGAAGGAATAATCATTGTTCTATGTGTCAGATACAACTATGGCAGTGGGTTTGGTTTGGTTTTGGTACAATCATTGTAAGCCATGAACACACATTGGCTATTTTCTTCTGGTGATTATGTCTCAGATCAGCACAGAGAGGGGAAGTAAGTCTAGAGATGCAGTTAAGATAGGAGGATTAATCCACTAGTGTTGAGTGCCTGCCATGTGCTCGTGCTGTGTTAGGTACTATACACTGGAGAAGAAGAACTAAGTGGGAGTTTTGAAGTGGTATTTTCAGTATTCTATGCCAACACCAAAACTCAAAAACACCAACTCTTCTTTAGTCTTCCTTATTCATTACCCAGCTTTCACATGCATATGAGGCTGTTGAAAAATATCATGGCTTGAGTTAGGTGCACCCTAGTCTTCAAGGAGACATCTTTGGTCTTCAGTACCTTGAAGAGGTCTTTTGCAGCACATTTGCCCAGTGCAATACGTCATCTGATTTCTTGACTGCTGCTTCCATTGGTGTTCATTGTGGAGTCAATAATATGAAATCTTTGAGAATTTATTTTTGTATTTTTATAGTGATTTGAGTGAATGTTTACAGAGCAAATTAATTTTCCATACAGCAGTTCACATACATTTTTGTCTCATGACATTGACTGTAATTTTTGTCTCCCTGTGCATACACAGCCCTTCTATTCTCCCATGATGGCTCTCTCCAAGGAGGGTATCTGCCTAATGTAAATGTTCAGCTCATATGCCTGATTTTTGTTTAGTTAGAAGCACATGAATGGATTCAATCCCAGACCTGTAGGGCAGGTAGGGTTCAATTGATCCTTTAATCAGTATATAATGTCCTTCCTTGTCTCTTTTGGTGGTTTTTGTCTTAAAGTCAATTTTACCAGAAATTTTGCCACTCCTGCTCTTTTGTGTTTGCCGTTTGTTTGATATATCTTTTTCCGTTTGATTTTTAGTCTATTTTTGTCTTTGTCTCTAAGGTGTGTTTCTTGTAGACAGTGTATAAATGTGTTATGTTTTCTTATCCATTCTGCAACTCTCTGTCTCTTGAGGGGTGCATTTAGTCCATTTACATTCAGTATAATTGTTGACAAGTATGAATTTGTTGCTGTTGTTTTGTCATGTGTTTTTTTTTTTTTGTGTGTGTGTGTGTGTGTGGTGTTCAGGTTTCTTTGTTCCATATAATTTTCTGTGCTGAGCTTGTTTTGTTTATGAATCGTGTCATTATATTCTTTGTTGCTGTTGCTTTAGTATTTGCTAAATATTTGTGCTTGTTGTCTTTTTTATCATGATGTGAAAGTTTATCATTTTTCTTTGAGGTAACCCTATGATTTATACTTTTCTTCTCGAGTTTAGAAAACTCCATTCTATCTTACAACTGTCTTGACTTCCTCACCGTTTAGAATTCTGTAACTACACAATTTCCCCCCTTTTTTGGTTTGTAGTTGCCCTCATTTGCCAATTGATGTCTCTGGTTCCCTGTTTGCAATCTTGTAAGCTTATTTTACTTTAGATACTTCCATAACTGAGTTGGTTTCTGGGTTATGTCATCATGTGTATTAATGGTCTATTGTTGTTTGCTATTATTGGTTCTCTGTCCAAAGGACTCCCTTTAGTGTCTCTTGTAAGATTTGTCTGGTTTTAGCAAATCCCCTTAATTTCTTATCTGGAAATCTCCCAATTTCACCATCATATTTGAG
>NW_006922003.1:2311768-2314170 GCF_000298275.1 Orycteropus afer afer | reverse complement strand
CCATCTTCATTCCAATCACCAGCAATAATCAATACCCAGAAATTACTTGGTTTATGGCAGCATAACTCCAGACTCTCTGTCAGTCTTCATAGGTGGTCTTTCTTATATCTCTGTGTGTCTCTTTTCCTCTTCTTGTAAGCATATCAATCACAAAGATATTAGGTCTCACTGTAATGATTTTATCTTAACTAATTGCATCCACAATAACCATATTTATTAAGTCCACATGTACAGATCTAGGCAGTTAGGACTTGAACATATCTTTTTGAGGACACAGTTCAACCCAATGGAGGAGACACAATTGAACTTAACAGATGGTTGTACTATCACAGAGGAGGGAGGCTACTAGGATTTGTGTCATGCCTAGAGGCTATCTTACTCTGGCATTAATTTAGACAACTGTCTTTCAAAAGTTGTGCTTCAGTTTGTCATCTATAACATAGTTTACTTTGCCTCTAAGATTTCTTTCAGCTACAACTAGATCATCTGTAATTCTTTCTCCAGTTCTCCTCAGAAAAGAACAAGAAAAGAAGAATTTAGATTATAATACATGGGGTTTGGGGTATAAATAAAATACATTTCCTGGAAGTGAGAATGACTCATTATTGGAAAGTGTTTCTGAGGGAAGCTACAGATTGCTGAAAATGTTTTACTTTCTAGAGAATGACTGCTTGAAAGGAATGGGGACAGACAGGGACCAGATGGCTCCACGGAATCCTTTCAGCCTGCTAGATCATTTGCCAGCTTTGAAGACACACAGCAAAACTACACTATTAGCTTTCAGAGAGTACATATTTTCTCTCTGCGTTGTCCAAAGGTTTCTCTCCCATCATAACTATAGCTATCTTCCCATACCTTTGCTTTTGTTCTTGCAATTCTCATTTGCTATAAAGAAACCAACAAACAAACAAACCATAGTCACTGTCATTGAGTCAATTCCAATCCATGGTGACCCCTTTAGGTTTCTGAGAGGGTAAATCTTTATGGAAGTAGATTGCCCAGTCTTCCTTCTGCAGAGTGGCTGGTGAGTTGGAACTGCCAATATTCAGGTTAGCAATCAAATGCCTTAGGCACTACACCACCAGAGCACCTTTGCTATAAAGAAGCAAGAACATTTGGTCTAATGTACTTGACCACTAGGTGGCATTATAATCATATAAGACCTATTATTTTTTAAAAATCAATACTATTGATTTTATATATGAAAAATATTACTTGCTGTCTTAAAATTGTTTTTCCCCTTCCCAATCATATGAAAAACCCAACTCTAAGAACACTTGAATTTTTTATATGTTAGGTTTAAGAAATTTGTCAAGTTCAGTTATTTTGTTAGACAGTCAATAATTTATAAGGCTTTTTTTTTTTTTCACATAACAAGAAATAAATTCAGTGGATACATGGGTGGTGTGAGATATTAGTGTATGTTTGGTTGGTTGAGTTTGGCTGTTGTAAAGTGAATTGTACACTTTCTAAACATTATAATGTGATGGGGTATTGGAAAAATTGTAGTGTTTCAAAAATCTAAGAGTATGAGGGGGAATGCTACTCTTGTGAAATGATGTGGAAAAATATCTTTTTAATATCTTCATTTCTGTATCTCAATGTATTTGTTGCTTATAATTTAATGGAAATAAATGGGTTTAAAATACTTTTTGTAAAAATCCCTTTCAAAGACTTCAGCTCCAAAGATAAGTATATTCCTCTCTCCTCTACATAATCTTTTAGGAGCCTTTCACTGATGAGCAATGGAATACATACAGAGTATGCTCCCTGCATAGGGTTTACCCCACTATCCAAATGGAGAATGTTCCTACAAAACCTGTCATAAGTGGAAATGAAGTAAAGTGAAGAAACAATTCCCTTTCATTTACATGGGAAATTGTTTTGAGCATGCCCAGACCCAAAAAGTAACCTACCAAATTATACCAAATAATATATAAAACCTAAAATAATACTGACATATAGTAAAAGCAGGAACGGTATAAATACACAAACTACTCTGGTGGCCTAGTGCTGAAGGCATTTGACTGCTATTCAGGAGGCTGGCGATTCAAACCCACCAGCCCTCCTTAGAAGGAAGACTGGGCAATCTACTTCCCTTGACTCCATGGCAGTAGGTTTGGTGGTTTTATATAAGCAGGACATAATGTACCTACAGTGTAGTTCCAGGGGAAGGAGCTTGGTGACACCACCACTCTCACTGCTCCGGATAGTCACTGCCTCTTTAACAGCACTCTGAAAAACAAATGTTGCAATTTAGTTTTCCTTTTCCTTTTTTTAAATAAAAGCCATAATGCTCTTTGGATTTCTTTCAGTTAGCGAAAACACTATTAATATAGGTCTTAAAAGTGAAGTGATGTCAAGCAAACTTTGGAAGAGTGGGGAATAGTTGTATATATAGG
>NW_006922003.1:2310027-2311528 GCF_000298275.1 Orycteropus afer afer | reverse complement strand
ATCAAAAAACGGAACAAAATGAAAGATAAAAAGACATACAATGTGCATTTTTAAAAATAAAATCACTGCTTGAAAAAATGACTCTTTCTATATATGGACAAATTCCATACAATTAAAAAAATACAAACTATAATGCATTCTGAGAAACATCATCTAATTTTTAAAAAATGATGTACAAAATAGATGATTTTTGAAAAAAATTTATATGCTTTGGAAAAGGAATAATTTCAGTAGTCTTTCAAGTAGTGAGTTATCTTAAATCATTTGAAATATGATTGTTTATTAATATTGTACATGTGCAGATATGCCTCAAAGATATTCTGGGTTCAGTTCCAGACCATTGCAATAAAGTGAATATTAAATAAAATGAGAATTCATTCACACATTTTTCAAATATTTACTTCATGGCACATTGAATCTAGCCCAGGAAATTACAATTTTTTCATAAGGAACTAAAAACACTAGCAGAACATAAAGTAAATAAATTGCTCTAGAAGGACAAGAAAAGTATAGGTGCCAATGAATATGTTCTTGTAAGTTAGGTGAGGCTTATCTCGTTTTATTGCACCTTGCAGATAATGTGTTTTTTACAAATTGAAGGTTTATATCTACGATATCAGTTTTTATGGGTTCTATTTCATTCCTGACAACTTCCAATTTTCTGAGATTCATGCTTTGTACATTTCATGTTCCGATTATTAATGAATGTTCACAGCTGTTTCTTCCCATTTTCATTGTGCCCTATCAGCAAATGAAAGACCCCAAAGCTTTACTCCATCCACGTCACTAAGGTTGACTCTACTTTTAGGAGGTACCTCTTCCGCATTCATATTTTGAGTGCCTTAAACCTGAGGGACTCATCTTCCAGCACTATATCAATGTTTCGTGGCTATTTATAAAGTTTTCCAGTAATGCCTCAGACAGTGTTTCACTGCTATTCATAAAGCTTTCAGTGGCCAGTTTTTTTCAGAAGTGGATGGCCCTGTCCTTCCCAATCTCTTAGTCAGGAAGCGCCGCTGAAACCTGTTCACCATGGGTGACACCAGTGGCATAGGCTCCAGCCTCCCAGCAACACACAACTCAACATAGTATGACAAACTGACAGATGAGTGATGGCAATAAAATACCTCAAAGATATTCTGGGTTCAGTTCCAGACCATTGCAATAAAGCAAATACCGCAATAAAATGGTTCACATGAATTTTTTATTTCCAAGTGCTTATAAAAGTTACCCACCACTCGTCTGTCAGTTCTTCATACTGTGGTGGTTTGCATGTTGCTGAGAGGTTGGTGGCTATGTCACCAATATTTCAAACACCAGCAGGGTCACTGATGAGGGACAGGTTTCAGTAGAGCTTCCAGATTAAGATAGACTCTGAAGAAGGAAGGGGCCATTCACTTCTCAGAGAATTGGGCAGTGAAAACCTTATGAATAGCAGTGAAACACTGTATATTACTAGAAAACTTTATGAATAGCTCTGAAACATTGCCCGACATATTGC
>NW_006922003.1:2308406-2309247 GCF_000298275.1 Orycteropus afer afer | reverse complement strand
AGGCTGGTGGTTCAAACCCACCAGCCACTCCTCGGAAGGAAGATGGGGCAATCTACTTCCGTAGTGATACTGCCTCGGAAACCCAAGGAGGGGTTTCTGTGAGTCAGGTCTGACTCAACAGCACATAACAACAACAACACGCACCAACCACCAAAGCCAAAGATGAAGAAATTGAAAATTTTTACCAACTTCTGCAATCTAAAATTGACCAGACATGCAATCAAGATGTGTTGATTATCAATGGTGATTGGAATGTAAAAGTTGGAAACAAAGAAGACTCACTGGTAGTTGGAAAATTTGGCCTTGGTGATAGAAATAACTCTGGAAATTGCTTGCTAGAATTTTGCAAAACCAATGACTTATTCATTACAAATGCCTTTTTTCAACAACATAAATGCTGTACACATGGACTTCACCAGATGGAATACACAGGAACCAGATCATCTACATGTGTGGGAAGAGGTGATGGTGAAGCTCACTATCTTCAGCCAAAATAAAGCAGGGTGCTGACTGTGGAATAGACCACTAACTGCTCACATGCAAGTTCATGTTGAAGTTGAAGATAATTGAAACAAGTCCATGAGAGCCAAAATATGGCCTTGATTACATCCCTTCTGAATTTAGAGACCATCTAAAGAGTATATTTGACATATTGAACACCAATGACCAAAAACCAGAGGAATCATGGGATGACATGAATAACATCATCCATGAAGAAAGCAAAAGGTCATTAAAAAGAGGAAAGGAGGAAAAGATCAAAATGGGTGTCAGAAGACACTGATATTTGTCTTGGAATAGAGAGTAGCTAAAGCAAATGGAAGAAATGGCAAGATAAAAGAGC
>NW_006922003.1:2300712-2308161 GCF_000298275.1 Orycteropus afer afer | reverse complement strand
AAAGCAGCTCGAGAAGACAAAGTCAATTATAATGAAATGTGCAAAGACCTGGAGTTAGAAAACCAAAAGGGAAAAACACACTTGGCATTTCTCAAGCTGAAAGAACTGAGGAAAAAAATTAATCCTTGAGTAGCAATATTAAAAGGTTTTATGGGCAAAATATTGAATGATGCAGGAAATGTCAAAAGAAGATGGAAGGAGTATACAGAATCACTATACCAAAAAGAATTGATTGATGTTCTTCCATTTCAGGAGGTGGCATATGATCAAGATGCAGTAGTACTGAGGGAAGAAGTCTAAGCTGCACTGAGGGAATTGGCAAAGAACAAAGTTCCAGGAATTGATGGAATACCCTTTGAGATGTTTCAACAAATGGATGTCAGACTGGAGGTACTCTCTCACCTATTCCAAGAAATTTGGAAGACTACTGACTGGAAGAAATCCATATTTGTTGTACCCATTCCAAAAAAAGGTGATCCCACAGAATGTGGAAATGATCGAACAATATCATTAATATCACATGTAAGTAAAATCTTGCTGAAGATACTCAAAGATGGTTGGAGCAGTATATTGACAGATAACTTCAAGAAATGCAAGCTGGATTCAGAAGAGAATGTGGAACGAGGGATATCATTGCTGATGTCAGACAGATTTTGGCTGAAAGCAAAGAATACCAGAAAGATGTTTACTTTTGTTTACTATGCAAAAGGATTTGATTGTGTAGATGATGACAAATTGTGTATAACATGGACAAGAATGGGAACACTTAAATGTGCTCATGAGGAACCTGTACATAGATTGGGAGGCTATCGTTTGAACAGAACAAGGGAATACTGGATGATTTAGAATCAGGAAGGGTGTATATCAGGGTTGTATTCTTTCACAACACTTAATCAAGCTGTCTGCTGAGAAAATAATCTGAGAAGCTGGACTATATGAAGAAGAGCATAAGATGAAGATTGGTGGAAGACTCATTAACAACCTGCAATATGCAGATGACACAACTTTGCTTGATGAAAATGAGGATGACTTGAAGCACTTACAGATGAAGATTAAAGGCTACAGTCTGTGGTATGGATTACAATTCAACATAAAGAAAATGAAGTTGTCCAAACTGAGCCTATAAGCAGCATCATAATAAATGGAGAAAAGCTTGAAGTTGTCAAACAAGTTTCATATTACTTGGTTCCACAATCAACACCAATGGAAGCAGCAGGCAAGACATTTCCTGATGTACTGCACTGGGCAAATCTGTTGCAAAAGAGCTCTTTAAAGTGCTAAAGAGCAAAGATGTCTCTTTGAAGACTAAGGTGTGCCTAATCCAAGTGATGGTTTATTCAAACACCTCATAAGCATGTTAGAGCTGGACAATGGATAAGGAAGACCGAAGAAGAATTGATGCTTTTGAGTTGTGGTTCTGGGAAAGAATGGTGAAAGACTGCTAAAAGAACTAACAAATCTGTCCTGGAAGAAGTGGAGCCAGAATGCTCCTTGGAGGTGAGCATGGCCAAACTTCATTTGACCTACTTTGGTCATGTTGTCAGAAGGGACCATTCCCTGGAGTTGGATAACATGTTTGGTAAAGTGGAGGGTCAATAAAAAATGGGAAGGCCCTCAATGAGATGGACTGACACAGTGGCTGCAATGATGGGGTCAGGTATAGCAAGTATTGTGAAGCTGGCACAGGACCAGACAGTGTTTTGTTCTGTTGTACACAGGGTTGGCATGAATTGGAGCTGATTCGATGGCACCTAGCAACCTAACAACAATAAAAGTTATGCTTACATTATATTGTAGTCTATTAAGTGTGCTATAGCATTATGGAAAAGTTTGAAATATTGTGAGAATTACCAAAATGTGACTCAGAGACATGGAAAAGCACACAATGTTGGAAAAATGGTGCCAATAGGGTTGCACATTGCAAGTTTGCTACAAACCTTTAATTTATAAAACACATTATCCACAAGGTGCAATAAAATGAGATAAGCCTCACCTGACTTACAAGAACATATTCATTGGCAGCTATACTTTTCTTACCCTTATAGAGTAATTTATTTACTTTCTGTTTTGCTAGTGTTTTAGTTCTTTGTAAAAAATGCAATCTCCTGGACTAAATAAATTCAGTGTATCATGCAGTAAATATTTCACAAATGTGTGAATAAACTGATAAATAAATATTGCATGAAGAAACAATAGCTCACATATCTAAGAAAAAAGCAATTAAAAGTTATAACATCAATGAAAGGGCAAAAGTTGCTCTTATAAGTTCCATTTTTAAGAATCAAATAAATAGCTATTGTTGTTAGGTTCCCTTTAGTCAGTTTTGACTTATAAGTAACCCCTGTGAAAGACAGAACTTCACCACAGGGTTTCCAAGACTGTGATCTCAGATTACCAGGTATTTTTTCCACAGAACTACTCACAATGCCATTGAGTTGGTTCTGACTCACAGCAACCTCTCCTTGGGTTCCTGAGGCAGTTTCTTTATGGCAGTAGATTGCCCAGTCTTAGGGTTTAAATTGCCAACCTTTCAGTTAGCAGCTGAGTGTTAAAGCATTGCACCTACTGAAAGAAAAACTCATTGCCATCAAGTCGATTCTGAGTCATAGCAGCCCTATAGAAGAATAGAACTGCCTTAAAGAATTTTTTAGGTTGTAATCTTTATAGGAGCAAATTGCCAGGTCTTTTCTTCTGCCCAGCTGCTGTTGGGTTTGAACTAGTGACCTTTCAATTAGCAGCTGGTCCTTAACTATCGTGCCAAACCAAAACTCATCGCTATTGAGCCTATTCCAACTCATGGCAATGCTACAGAACAGAGTGGAACTGCCCATAGAGTTTCCGAGGCTGTAAATTTTTTCGGATGTAGACTGCCACAGCTTTGTCCAGGTTGTACAACCAGGGCTTCTTAAATAACTATTAGAATATAAGGTATGGTATACGAGGCTGCATGAGTGGTCATCTGGTTAATGTTAAATGTTTAATAAACATCAAAGGTGTTTGTGTGATTTTTCCCATGAATATCAATCTCAAATATTTATCATACATTCTAATCATTACTATATATTCCTAAATTCCTATGCTAACATGCTTTGAACATTTGACCATTATTAGTATTTTATTTCTTGTGCATACATCATCAAAACTATTACAATAGATAGTTTCTCCATTAAAATGCTAACAGTGTGTATGTGTGTTGATAGTATATCTGCAATTGATACATTGAGGACCCGACTTTAGGCATTCCAAACAATTGATAGTCACAGTTTTAGTTTTACTTTATTGATTTGGGGCTTGAGCTTAATTGGTTTCTTGAAATAACAGAGTTATGCCTAACTACCAGTTAAGGAATTCTGGTGATGCAGTGTTTAAGGTATTTGACTGCTAACTAAAAAGTCAATGGTTTGAACTCACCACCCGCTTTGTGGGAGAAAGATGAGGCAGTCTACTTCTGTAAAGATTTACAGCCTTAGAAAACAATCTATGAGGGAGTTCTACTCTGCCCTATAGGGTCACTACTTTCTTCATTTTTTCTTCTCTTACTGTAGCTTCAGTCTCTTTTCTAAACACAGTTTGAAAAATTAAAACTATATAAAGGCTTCCATAGGTGTTCATGTGCCTCAGTCCAGCCCTGGGCACACTGGATTTCCGGCCTCTTTAACCTCTGGTTGTGCCTACTCTGTCATTCCCCAGAGACGACTAATGGATCATGAATTTTTGAATCAGAGGTAAAATGAATCAACTGGACAAGACTGAACTCTCTGGAAATAAATTAATGTCTGAAATGACTATAATCTTGCAAAAATCTGACTTGAAGGAAAGCAAATTTTCACTAAAGTTTACACAGATAGATCCTTTCTATGTATCTATCTGTCTATTTATCATCTATCTACCTACCTATCACTTTTCTATCTGAACTAGTTTAATTGAATCTAGCTTGCATGTCTGCTTAAGCCTCTCTATATTAAGTTAACGATTTTAACTCACAGCTTTCTACTATATATCTGTACAAATTATATGTGCTACTTGACTAAAATTGTATTAGTGAAAGATCTTTAGTAGATCTTTCAGTTCTAAACTTGTCTTGTTTAACTAAGAAGTATTTTCTTATTTATATTTTGTCTTATTCCATATAACGTTATCTCTGTGTATTCCTGTTGGTTATTCTCAGGGTCCTGAAATATAAGCATATGTGGCTGTATCCACAGACACAGGTGGTAAGTTTACATTAATATTTTATCATACAGACAGCCAGGAAACTGGGTGATTACATTCTCTGTATCCATTCTAATCAAGAGTGCACAAAAGGAATATTTGGGAGATTTAATCTATTTTCTTTACTTACAAATGATAATAGGAAAGCCTGGAGGAAAAAGAAAAGCTGACTTACCAAAAAAATATTTATGGAGTGTTTTTAGGTGTGAAAGTTTACAATATAGGTCTTGTTCTTTAGTGTGGCTAAATTAGCATAGAAATAAGTCTACAAAGCCCTATGTCTCAATGTTTGGTCCAAGGCACCAGCATTGAAATCAAGTTAATTTGCACTGAAGGCATAGACAGAAAACAAAACTCCAGGAATTCTTGGAATACCAATTGAGATATTTTAATAAACAGATGGAATGCTGCAAGCCCTCACTTGTCTATGCCAAGAAATTTGGAAGAGAGCAACCTGGCCAACTGATGGGAAGGGATCAATATTTGTGCCTATTTCAAAGAAAGGTTATCCAACAGAATGTGGAAATTTTTGAACAATATCATTAATATCACATGTGAGTAAATTTTGCTGATGATAATTCAAATGATTACAGCAGTACATTGACAGAATATCCAGAATTTTAAGCTGGATTCAGGAGAGGATGTGGAACAAGGGATATCATCACTGATGTCAGATGGATCTTGGCTGAAAGTATAGAATACCAGAAATATGTTTACCTGTGTTTTCTTCATCATGAAAATGCATCCGATTGCATGGATCATAACTAATTATGGATAACATTGTGAAAAGTGGGAATCTCAGAACACTCAATTGTGCCCTTATAGAACTTGCAAATAGACCGAGAGGCAGTCATTTGAGGAGAAAATGGGAATATTGCATAGTTTAAATTAGACAAGGTGTGCATCAAGGTTGTATTCTTTCACCACACTTATTCAATCTGTATGCTGAGCAAATAATCTGGACTGATGGACTATATAAAAAAGAACATGACATCAAGATTAGTGGAAGACTCATAAACAACCTGGGATATGCAGATGATACAATCTTGCTTGCTGAAAATGAAGATAACTTGAAACACTTCCTAATGAAGATCAAAGACTCCAGCATTCAGTATAGATTATTCCTCAACATAAAGAAAACAAAAATCTTCACAAGTGGACAAGTAAGCAACATCATGATATATGGAGAAAGTATTGAAGTTGTTAAGGATTTCATTTTACTTGGATCGACAATGAACACCCATGGAAGCAGTAATCAAAAAATTAAGTGATGTATTGCATTGGGCAAATCTCTTCAAAAGATCTCTTTAAAATGTTAAAAAGCAAAGATGTCATTTTGAGGACTAAAGTGAGCTTGACCCAAGCCATGTTATTTTCAAAAACTTCCTATGCATGCAAAAGCTGTAAAATGAGTAAGAAAGACTGAAGAAGAATTGATACATTAGAATTGTGGTGTTGGGGAAGAATATTGAATAGAACATGGACTATAAAAAGAATGAACAAATCTGTCTTAGAAAAGTACAGCCAGAATGCTCCTTAAAAGTGAAGATGGTGAGACTTCATGTCACTTACTTTGAACATGTTGTCAGAAGGAGCCAGTCCTTGGGAAAGGAGAGGGTCAGTGAAAAAAAGGAAAGTCTTCAATGAGATGGATCAACACAGTGGCTGCAACAGCATGTTCAAATATGGAAACAATTGTGAGGATGGCACAGGACTGAGAAGTGTTTTGTTCTGTCGTACATAGAGTTGCTATGATATGCAAATGACTTGTTGTCACCTAACAACAATAACACAGACATAAAAATCAGAGTATTTGGGATAAGAGCCAATACACACTTTAACAGTATCCTTAGATGGTATTTATGCAGGTTAAAGTTTAAGTGTGTTAGAGGTAATTTATATTTACACCTTAGGAACTCATATGCTTTTGGCAAAATCTAGTCATGTGGCCACCTCCATACAAGGGAATATGGGAAACTTAGTCTATGTTTAAAACGGTTCTGCCTCTCTGTGACAGGAAAAGTTGTAATTTTTGATGGATAGCAAACTATCTCTGCCGTAATCATCCTCTCTCTATATTTTAAGTGACTTGGTGAATCATAACTATTGCACTTTGGCCATGTGTGTGTGGAAAAACTACTCCTTTTATTTTATTTTTGGATCTTTAGTATTTAATCAAACAGCTTGCTTTTTTGAGAACAATTGGCGAAGAATTGATCCTTTTAGAAAACAAGTTTGATGAACAGAGGAGAAAATAAATAAATAATTATATCTGTAGAATAGAGGTAGATGAAGCAGACAGGGCAGGGGGAGGGAGGAAAAGGATTTAAAGCCTTCTTATTTGCCATTTAGTGTGGCTGAGTTTGAATTATTTCCCCATATATGTGAGAAAACTATAAAACCAATTACCATAGAGTTGATTCTGACTCGTTCAACCCCATGTGTGCCAGAGTAGAGCTGTCCTCCATATTGTTTTTGATGGATGATTTATCAGAAGTACATCCCTGAGAGGCTCCTCTCAGTGTACTCAGATCACCAACTTTTTGGTTATCAGCCAAGAACATTAACCATTTTTATCATCCAGGGACTCTGATAAAACTAAGTCCCTCTACATTTGTCCTCCCTACCATCATACAATTTCATACAATTCTTTTCTAGGGCAAAGTGTACAGTTTGTAGCTTTGACAGAGGTATATTAATTCACAAGCTTTTCTGACATGCTAAGGTCCTGAACAGTATTCTCTTTCATGTCTGGTTACCCTAGGAATACACAGAAAGATTCTTACTCATATGAATAGGTTCATTTTTAGAACTTAGTCTGTCAAAATATTCATTTAGTTTTGTTCTGATAGAGAAACCTACGCTTCTAAACAAATAATACCAAAAAACCCAACCCAACGCATTGCCATTGAGTTGAATCCAACTCATACCAACCCTATATGGCAGAGTAGAGCTGCCCTATATAGTTTTCAAGGCTGTAAATCTTTATGAATAAAACTGCCTCATCTTTCTCTCACAAAGTGGGTTGTGAGTTTGAACTGCCAACCATTTAAGAAGCTGAATTCTTTAACCACTGTATGCCAAAGCTTCTTCAAATAATAATAATAATAATAATAATAATAAGGGAGCTCTGGTAGTGTAGTGCGTAAGGCACTTGACTGGTAACCAGAAGGCTGGTGGTTCAAACCCACTAGCCACTCCTCGGAAGGAAAGTTGGGTAATCTACTTCCATAGTGA
>NW_006922003.1:2296511-2300612 GCF_000298275.1 Orycteropus afer afer | reverse complement strand
TTATAAGGGAGCTCTGGTAGTGTAGTGCGTAAGGCACTTGACTGGTAACCAGAAGGCTGGTGGTTCAAACCCACTAGCCACTCCTCGGAAGGAAGGTTGGGTAATCTACTTCCATAGTGATACCACCTCAGAAACCCAAGGAGGGGCACTATCAGTTGGGTCTGACTCGATGGCACATAACAATAACAATAATAAAAACCAAACTCACTGCCATCGAGTCGATTCCAAGTCATAGTGACCCCCATTGGATTTCTGAGGCTGTAAATCTTTATGGGAGCAGATTGCTGCATCTTCCTTCTGCTGAGTGGCTGGTGGGTTTGAACTGCTGACCTTCTGGTTAGTAGCCTAATGCCTTACACAGTACACCATCAGATAATTGCTTATGCTAATTTCAATTTTAGTATTTTCCACCCATCCAACCTCTAACTAGTTCATTTTAATGTACATGACCATCTCATCACTTTTTTTGTTCCGCTCTTTTATATACACCTATCGTTGCTGTTGTAAGTTGCCATCATTTTGTCTCTGACTCATGGTGACTTTGTGTATAACAGAATTAAAATATTGCCTGGTCCTGTCCTGTCATCATTATCTTTGATATGTTTGAGTTAATTCTTCTGGCTAACCATATCAATGTAGCCATTTATTAATGCCATACTCAAATTCATGTTGGCTGAAAACATTCTCTTCTTTTATTTTGAGCATCTCTTACATCTGCTTGGCCGACTGACTTTTAAATATCTTCTATTCCATGCAGCACAATACAGACCAATACAACCTGAATGGTGATGCAAATCATAGGTATATTCTAGCTATAACTCAGAAAGACAATGCCATCAAGAGCAATAAAATTTACCATAAAATTTCAGTCTTTTCATCAGTAAAATCAAGATAATAATTTTGCCAAATGTAGCTTTTGACAGAATTAAGGATAAATGAATGTGTAAGATAGTTAGCAAATTGACCAGCATGAAGTTATCAAGTCTTAATTATTATTATTGTCACTATTAGTGTTATTGTAATTAATTGTAATTTCTTATTTGTCCCATCTGCTGTGCTTTTCACTCTCCCACATCTTCCTTTCACATAGTTTCAACTTCCATCATACTGATGACTCTCAAATCTGTATCCGCAGCCCTGCCAATTCTCTTGCACTTCAAATCTAATTTTTCATCTGTCTTGGTCTATCAAGTTTCTCCAGTGAGATTTGTCTGTAGATATTACTACCATCTCAACCAAACTCACCTGAAATTTGTTTTCTCATTAAATTCTTTTTACAAATACATGAGTCATTATTCCCATTTTATTGATAAGGACATTGAAACTTGTTGGTGTCAAACCCACCAAAACACCCACTCCCAATGCACTTAGGATTGAGCTTCCTCCTTTATGCTAAGTAATTTCCCTCTTCCTTATTTTCTTTCCTTCTTCATAGTTTGTAATTGCAAATGCCACCTGTTGTTGTTGTTGTTGTTGTTGTTTGCCGTGGAGTCGGCCCCGACTCATAGCGACCCCTCCTTGGGTTTCTGAGGCAGTATCACTACGGAAGTAGGATTGCCCAACCTTCCTTCTGAGGAGTGGCTGGTGGGTTTGAAAATGCCACCTAGGTTTTCTTTTTCAAAGATGAATTTGTCTTTCATATTTTTGTTGATTTTTGAGGGAACACAGATGTAGAAATTTCTGTATTATACTTTATGAACTTAGAAGCCATAGCTTACTTTCAAAGGATAATTCATCAGCATTATAGTTGCAACCAGAATGGTTAGAAGATTTTGAACAAGGGCAGTCAGAAGGATAGATGGGGCAAAATTTAAGAAACGGCGTATTTCAAAGTACATTCAATGGGCTCTGCAAAATGGAAAAACAGTGAGGAAGAAGTGAAAGGGTGGACTTTGGTGTCAGAATAACAGAGATTAAAATCCCAGCTAGTCATAGTTGTTTATGATCTGGAACAAGTTATTTTATTTTAGAGACTTTGTTCAATAAAGATTAGTTTCCTTTCATTCTGTCCTGTGATTCAGAATTACATATATTTAATATCTTTGCATGTGGCTATTTAACTGTATTATGGGTACAATGATCTACACCTGCTCATAATTAATGCTCTTGTGAAAGTTATCTTGCTGGTAACAGAGTTTGCTCAGTAGATTAGTTGTTCTTAAATGTTCTTCAGACCACCTGCTGGATTTTATGGGTTGAATAGAGTGGTGATTTAAATTTTGATGCATTTATGCACAGTTTGCACTGATATACTATGATTAGTTACATTCATTTAATGGGCACTTAGCAAATGCCCTTGTGAAAGTGAGGAAATGTAGGTGATTGCTCGGTGTATTTTTTACTTTGTAAGAACTTTGGCAATGCTTATGAATAATTAAACAACTAATTGTTTCCCTGTTCACTGTTCTCTGTTTGAAAGTGATATGAGTTTTTTTATACATGGTAATAGGTGTTTTAAATCCTATTTCAGTTGTGAAGTATAGATCTGAATTGTTTTTGCTCTACAGCTTAAGGGCACAGATTGCTTGTACAGAACCTCTGACCTCTAAAAATCACCCAGTTCTCTCTTCTGCTTGAAGACCAATTGCTTTATGAAAAGACTATTATAGTCTATGCATTTCTTATTGTGTGTGTGCTTTTTATGCTCTATTTAAATTTTCTAAGTTTGAATGTATTGATTTTGTCTCAAATGTGCATTCTTAACATTTGTATGTTAAAATGCTATATAATTTAATAAATTGAAATATAAGAACAAAACAATAACCTTGTTTATTTAGCATTACAGATATTTACATTTTATCTAAAATCAACACATCCACAGTCTTATGTTTTGGTAAGCTTTACTATCTGATTTTTTTTTTTTTTTTACTAGATTCAAGACTTGAGAGTTTGTCTCCTTTTAAATTTCCACAGATTGCTTGGGCATGATTCCCTTTTTGATGAATCTGTACATGAGATTTGGGTGGGATAACATCTGCAACACAAATCTGGAACTGTCCAAGTGAAACCAATTTAAACTTATTAAATTGCTGCAACATTCCAGGGGCCCTGATTAAGAGCTCCTCCAGTCCAGGAGTTGAATAATTCCACTGCCACTTCAGGCCATTCGATGTTTTACATTATCTCTAGTGGTGTCCTTTCAGATTTAACATAATCTCATTAAGCAATGCTGCTGGCTTTTTGGGCTGTATAGGGTGGACTGAGTAACGTTCTGCCGTTATTTGAGACTGTGTTTCTGAATTCTTCCTCATGGATGTCTGGCACACTGGCAATATAATTGCACGCAGTAGATGAATAGATTCTTCATTAGTAGGACTGATTAAATAGTCATAAAATATCTATGACCTAAATGTCTTCGAGTCACATCACACTTAAATCTAATTTGTGTGTGTGTGTGTGTGTGCGCGCGCCTCAATTTCAATCTGTTTGCTCAGTGCCCACCAGCTTCTTGGGGAGTCCTAAAGAGGTCTCTTACATGTATTGACAAATCAATTCTGGCTTTCATTTTTAGTCTCCGCTCTCACTATCTTATGATGAGTGGGAACTCCACTTAGCCAAGGTTTGTTTTATCACTGATGAAGTTGGATTAAATGGGAATATATAGGTTTCACCACTACCATCTGGGCTAGGCAGGCATTCTTCAGTAGAAATAAAGATCCTCTGACAATGTTGGTCACTAATACCTTCAACCCTACTGGAATCGTTACATTTGTAGCACTAATGTTTGTGTCAGGTATTGTTCTAGGGCTTTGCATATACTAACTTAGTACTGAAAACCCTATGAAAAGGTTATTGTGATTATCTTCATTTTACAGATAGGAATACTTAAGGCATAAAACACTTATATAGTTTATCCAGTACTACGTCAAACAAACAAACTCTGTTAGCTACTTGTCAACTCTGTAAACGTGAGATGGTTTTGTAAATTCTTAAATCATTGTTATTGTTGTTGTTATGTGCCGTCGAGTCAGACCCGACTCATAGAGACCCCTCCTTGGGTTTCTGAGGCAGTATCACTACGGAAGTATATTGCCCCATCTTCCTTCTGAGGAGTGGCTGGTGGGTTTGAACTGCCAGCCTTCTGGTTAGCAGTCAAGTGCC
>NW_006922003.1:2294018-2294873 GCF_000298275.1 Orycteropus afer afer | reverse complement strand
TGGCTTTGTCTACTCGAGCTGCTCTGAAATCTTCTGTTCAGCTCTTTTACCTTTTCATTTCTTCCATTTGCTTTATCATAGTTGTCCTCATATTTAAATGCAGTTACTGATAATACTTGTCTCCTTTAGTTGTGAAAATTAAATAAAATAATGCATGTCAGATACACAGTAAATGGTAGGCCGAAAACAAATATTGGCTGTTATTACTATATTTTTTTTTTCCTATTAAAATGAATTTAAATTGAATTTTAGAAAATCTGTTTATATCATTATTTTTACTGTCTTCCCAACTCTTTGGCATAGATGAGTGAGCAATTCCAGTGTTACATTTGTTTGTTGAAATAAAAAAAGTATTAGCAATGAGTAAGTCATTGGTCTTGCAATATTCTATTATGCAGTCTCCAGTGTTGTTTCTGTTACCAAGATCTGTTTTCCAAGTACCTCTTCTTTGTTTCCCACTTTCACATCCTAGTGACCAGTAATTATCATGAATCTTGTTTGCATGTTTGATCAACTTCAGACTGCAGAAGTTGGTAAAAATCTTCAATCTCTTCCTCTTTGACATCAGTAGTTGGTGTATAAATTTGAGTAACAGTCTTATTAACTGGTCTTACTTGTAGGCATATGGATATTATTTTGACATTGATAGCAGAAGAAATGCTCTTTTCAACAATGAATGCAATGGTATCCTCTTGTATTATGTCATTCCCGACATAGTAGATCATATGTTTATCCAATTCAAAATGGCCAATACTAGTTCATTTTAGTTCACTAATGCCTAGATATCAATCTTTATGTATTTCATTTCATTTTTGATGACTTCTCATTTTCCTAGATTCTTTGTACATTCCATAT
>NW_006922003.1:2285003-2293642 GCF_000298275.1 Orycteropus afer afer | reverse complement strand
ACAAACTCACAGATAAATGGTGACTTATGTCCCTAGGATTTCCAAAAAATATTCAGTTGACTAGAATTAATTTTGTGCCCTGATTGTAGAGCCCCATTCAAAGTTAGGCTGGGCCATGAGACTGTATACTCCTGTAGAAAAAGGCAAAGCAGAGCTGGCACATTATTATTGGATGAATATCTTCTTGGTTTTAGCTTCATGCATTGCATATTATGTGTCTGGAGAACCCACTCTCACTATGTATTTATCACATATAAGACAAAATACCTTGTCTCCTAGATAGGGACATTCAAACATTTGTTTTTGCAATGATGGAAATCCCAGACATCAAGACTGATTAAAATTATTTTCTTTCATATACACATTCTTAATTTCATATCCTTTTTGTTTACATTGCCTCTTCAAACTTTGTTTTACTATGGCAACATGTGGAAAAAGTGGCAACAAATGTGGACTCTGTCTAGTGGCAAAGCTTTCATACCTAATACAGTAGGTATTTGTAGTATACAATGGCTGCTATTGCTGACTCTGGGAGCTCTGGTAGCGTAGTGCCTAAGGCACTCGACTGCTAACCAGAAGGCTGGTGGTTCAAACCCACCAGCAACTCCTCGAAAGGAAGATGGGGCAATCTACTTCCATAGTGATACTGCCTTGGAAACCCAAGGAGGGGTTGCTATGAGTCGGGTTCGACTTGACGGCACTTAATAACAACACTGCTGACTCTTGCTTTACAATTGCATACATATACAAACCTTCTTTCTTTATTTTTAAAAATTTTCAACTGGAGGATTATTCTCAGTACATTTCTGATCTGAAGTTGATATTTTTGAAATATGGAACGTGAGAACCATAACTTTGCCACATACCCCTTGAAATAATCTCTCCTCAGTTTTTGTATTTGTAGGTTTTGAGAAGCATTCTTTTTTTCCTACATGTTTGTCCAGTGGGATATACCTGCAGTATTTCATTTCCTTTCTTGTTTTCTGTATCTTCTCAAGAAGTCTAAGTCATATTTCTCCCTTTCTCCTTACCTCTAAGCTCTCATTTCTCCTCTCATATATATGCAGCCAGTCTTCTGAGATCTCAATATTTCTTTTAAGGAAATTTCCCTATCTTTCTTAATTATTCTGTATCCCATCACTTTCCTATCATGTCCAACTTATTTTGTTCTGATAGTAAAACAGAAGCATATTTTAACAATCAAATACATTCCTTTTGGATGATTTTAACTAATGCAATTTTCTCAATACTCCTTGTATAGGCTCCTTTTAAAAAAAAAAGAAAATTGTGATTTGGGTGAAAGTTTACAGAGCAAATTCAATTTCCATACAGCAGTTCATACACACTTTATCTCATGACATTGACTATAATTTTCCCCAATGCAAAGGTCACCTCCCACTTCCTCCCAATAGTTACCACTTTCCTGTGTCCATCCCTCCATGCACTCCTACCCCCTGAGCTGTCTCCCTGTGTATAAATAGCCCTTCTTTCTCCCATGATTGATCTCTCCAAGGATTGTATCTATCTGAGGTAAATGTTCAACTCATATGCCTGTCTTTTGTTTGCCTGGAAGCCACAGGTGTGGGTTCAACTCCAGACCTGAACAGCAGCTAGAGGCCATAGTCTCAGTGGTTCCACCAGGCTCTATCAGGCCAGCAAACCTGGTCCCCTTTTCCTTTTCCTTTTATAGGTTCCTTTTTATTTTTTTTTAATTATTTAGTTTGTTTTAAAACTATTCTTTTTTTCCCCCTTCTTCTTCCTATCAATTATTACTATTATTTTAAACTAAGACTAAACTGGAAGATTAACATATGAGTACTTTCGGACATAATGGGAACTTTCTGTATATTGATGTGATAGTCAGTCCACTGATCAAGACCAATGGAATCGAAGGAAGAAATCCAAGCTGCACTGGGGGAATTGGCAAAAAACAAGGGTCCAAGAATTGACAGAATATGCATTGAAATGTTTCAACAAACAGAAGTAGCACTGGTGGCACTTACTCATTTATGCCAAGTAATTTGGAAGTCAGCTACCTGTCTATTCAAGTGGAAGAGATCCCTATTTGTGCCCATTCCAAAGAAAGGTGATCCAACATAATGCAGAAATTATGGAACAGTATTATACACAAGTACAGTTTTGCTGAAGATAATTTAAAAAATGATTGCAGCAGTATATTGACAGGGAACTTCCAGAAATTCAAGTTGGATTCAGAAGGAGATGTGCAACTAGTGATATTATTGCTAGTATCAGATGGATCTTGGCTGAAAGCAAAGAATATCAGAAAGATGTTTACCTATGTTTTATTGACTGTGCAAAGGTATTTGAGTGTGTGGATCATAAAAAAATATGGATAACATCGGGAAGAATGGGAATTACAGAACATTTAATTGTGCTCATGAGGAAACTGTACATAGGCCAAGGAGGAAGCTGTCATTCAAACAGAACAATGGGATACTGCACAGTTTAAAATAAAGAAGAGTTTGAATCAGGTTGTATCATTTTACCATACTTATTCTATCTGTAGATTACCCAACCTTTCTTCTGAGGAGTGACTGGCTGGTGGGTTTGAACCACCAGCCATCTACTTCCATAGTGATATTGCCTCGGAAACCCAAGGAGGTGTTGCTATGAGTCAAGTCTTATTCGACGGAACATAACAACAGCAACAATAACAGCATTCAATCTGATGTTGAGCAAATCATCTGGGAAGCTGGAGTATATGAAGAACAAGGCAGCATCAGGATTGGAGGAAGACTCATTTCTGACTTGAGATATGCAGATGACACAACATTGCTTGCTGAAATTGAAGAAGACTTGAAGCACTTACTAATGAATAACAAAGGCGACAGTCTTCCATATGGATTACTCCTTAACATAAAGAAAACAAAAATCTTTACAACTGGACCAATAAGCAACATCATGATAAATGGAGAAAGGATTGAAGTTGTCAAGAATTTCATTTTACTTGGATCCACAATCAACACCCATGGAAGCAGCAGTCAAGAAATCAGATGTGGTTTTGCACTGGGAAAAAGACCTCTCGTTAAAGTCATAAGGAGCAAGACTGTCACTTTGAAGACTAAGGTGAGCCTAACTCAAGCCTTGGTATTTTCAATTGCATTGTATGCATGTGGAAGCTGGACAACGGATAAGGAAGTCTGCAGAAGAGTTTGCCTTTAATTGGGGTGTTGGCGAGGAGTACCGAACATGCCATGGACTGCCAGAAGAAGGAACAAGTCTATACTTGAGGCAGTAAAGCAGGCATGCTCCATGGAAGCGAGAAGGGTCAGACTTCGTCCCACCTACTTTGGTCATGTGGAGAAGGATATCATGTTTGGTAAAGGAGAGGGTCAGCAAAAAAATGGTAGACCTTTGACAATATGGATTGACACAGTAGCTGCAGTGATGTGTTGAAGCATAGCCAAGTATTGTGAGAATGGCACAGGGCCAGGCAGTGTTTTGTTCTGTTGTATATAGGGTTGATATGAGTTGGGGCAAACCCAACGGCACCTGAGTGCAACAGCCACCTGTGTTTGACAGTCTTACTTAACAGTGTCTTAAGTATTCAGCCCATCTGTCAGGCATTTGGTGCATAAAACAACTTGATTATCAGATTTTTTTTTTTTTTTTTTTTACTTTAAAAGTAAATTGGTATGGACAAGTCAAGATGTACCTTTCACTCATAATCACACATGTCCATTTATCTACACAAATTTTGTATTTAAAAGTTCCACAGGCTCATGGTTCTGTCTTGCAATCACATCTACAAGTATGCTTTTGGACTGGTTTAGTACCTTATTTTTTCTTACTACTAGCTTTCTGTTTCCTGAGGTTCTCATGGAAGGCACTTATTACTGGCCTGATAAAAAATCTATTTCCATTTTGCTGTCATCATTTTTTAATTTTTGTGTCTCTACTGAAAATATATATGAAAGAAAGATGTTAAATCTGTGTGTCTTCACTGAGTTTATATATACCAATTCAATGGTTAGGAGAATTCCATTAGTGCTACCAAGAATTGCTTTTATACTGTAAATCTATTTACATGCACTCCACTTGTTTTTCTTTCAGTTCCACGATTTAAATGATTCCCAGCTCTTTATTTCTCAAACGATTTAGAGGTTAATAATTCTGTTGTAACAGAATGCAACCAATGGAAGTGTGAAAGGATGCCTCCAAAACTCTAGATACTTTTTATGTATGTATTTATTTTTTATGTGAGTTACTTAAGAGAGTCATTGAAAATTCAATTTTTTTATAAGACATTTTCAGAATGTGCTGGTGATTACCTGAGTAGGATGATGAAGCATAGAAACACTAGCTACGATTTGCTGTTTTCTGTTTATTTTTTATCAGTGGAATTATTAGATATTGATTGCTACATAGTCTCAACAGAATAATAGTAACAAAGGTAATGATTATTGTCTTAAGCAGCAGCAAGGACTCAAGATATGAAACACAAGGCTAAAGCTGAAGAGAAAGATGGAATTGCACATTTGAAAAAAGATAATGAGCAATAGATATCAGGAAGTAAATAAACTTAAAACAAAAACTCACTGCCGTGGAGTTGGTTCCAACTCATAGTGATCCCTCCTTGGCTTTCCAAGGCAACATCTCTACAGAGGTAGGTTGCCCAGTCTTCCTAATAGAAACCATAAAAATCAATAACTGTTATTCTTTGATGTTTTACAAATGTAGTTTCATATCAATGTTTACATTGACTCCTCACAACAATTTCCTTAAACTAGGTTCAATGTCATATCTCATTTTTATAGTTAAGAAATCTGAGTCTGGAGAATTTAGATGACTTGTCCAAGTTCACACATGTTTTATGTAGCAGACATAGCACTAGAATTCACATTTTCTCTCCTCTGTATCAGTGTTCCCTTGCATGTTCTGGTCATATGTGTTTTCAAATACTTGGAGACTCATGTTAAAACACTATCTTCGGCTACTCAGAGTCCATAGGGGTAAGTTTATCTGAATACTTAATTACAGCAGTTAGATGAAGGGGCAATTTGTTACTCTAAATTAAATTTTTTCTCATGAAATATTATACTTAAAATCTTCTAATTTTTTTTTCAGTGAGTAGTTGTCACCATTATGATATTCATTATTGTGATATGCTATAATTGCATATATAAAAATACATAAAGATAATGAGCTAAATGAACCACAAGTATAAAACACAACTGATTTAAATTATGTTTGGAATTGATCTAACACTGTTCATCCACTTTTGATGGTCACAGATTTGACCGTCTGATGTATTAATACATCAGTGTGAAACAGATGCATTGCCATTGGCCTCTACTAGTCTTTTCCCATATATGGAAGTTGTCCATTTTCCTTTTGAAAATAACAGTATAATGTTTCACCTAAGAGATTTTAATAACTGCCTAGGAGGTCCTCCTTATCAATTAGTTTATATTTTATAGCTTTTATGTAAACCATTTTGATCTTTGTAGAAAACACTAGCAAACTGAAATACCTCTTTTTTGTTGTTAAGAGTAAACTAGCAGTTATAAGGATGCAGTCATTATCTTTGGGTTTTCAGTTCTTTCACATGTATGTATTTATTGTCAGAGTCTGATTTTGTTTTCTTTTAGTAATTTTACATCCCAAACTATTCACCATGAATGAGGATGTCACAATTATTTGTAGTGTGCTCTTAGGTGCCAGATACTGCTGTAGGTTCTGAGTACTTAGCAATGAACAAAACAGAAAGTTTCCTGCTTTCATGGAATTTACATCGTCTTGTGGGAGAAATAAGGAAAATATTAAAGGGTGTTTTGATAAGAGAATTAGAGTAACCTGTTTGAAGCATGTTGTCATAAATCAGGAATATCTGAGATACAAATACATTAAGATGGTTAACTGGAAATCAACAAATAGGGAAGAAAAGAATATTGTATAATGATTTAGAATGGGTAACTTAAAAGCTTAACTTTGTACAACTTCGATAGGGAAGAGCAAGTTGAGTTCATCCAGTTAGGGCATGGTCAAATAAACTGTCTGATAACACTCAACCAATAATCTTTGAACTCTGAGAAAAAATTCCACCACCCTCATTCTATAGGGAAATATAGTACTTCCCTTCTCGATCTTGTTTTACTGTCATTCTTTCACATCCTGAGTGTTAGATTGTGTGTTGGGTCCTAGCTAGTTCCTTGTTATGATGGGGATTACTGGGCATAATAGTGGGGTTGGAGGGTGAAAGTGTGGTATACACATAATTGTGCAGGTCTAGTTCTAGGGCTGACCTTCAGGGATCATCTGATGCAGTAAACATGTGATGCAGATGAGCTCTGCATCCCTCAAAGTTTGGGAGATTGGGTGCTGAGTGGGGAGGGCAAAGTGTCAATGGTGTCAACAAAGAGATGTGTGACATATCAATTCTGTTGTTTCCTTGTGTTGAGATCTCTAGAGATTGGGAAGTCCTGTGGCTTATAGCCAAAAACATTCTTAAAATTGGACTAAGGAAACATCCTCTCTTATAACATCAATACAGGGTATTTGCTAATGTAATAGACAATATCTCCACCTTTGCACATTCTACCTGTGGCAGTTAAGGTTGTGTGTCAACTTGGCTGGGCTGTGATTTTGAGTGGCTTGGCAGCTGAATGTGGTTACCCTCCATGATGAGATTTGATGTGGTGTTATTATCTCAACCGTGGAATATTATGTGAGCAGTTAATCAGTTGAAGAGGAGTTGCCTTCAAGGTGTGGCCTGTTCCAGTGTATATGGAAAGGATCTTGCCTTTGGTTTGCAATTCATCATCTCTAGTTCCTAGACTTGAACCAGTGCAGCATCTTGTTGCCTGCTGATCTTGGGCCTGTTCCATTTTACCCGCCAATCTTGGATTCATCAGCCTCAGCAGCCAGTAGTTATATGATTCAGGAGACACCTCCACCTTACTCTAGTGGGCTTGAAGCCCAAGGTTGAGGAACCTCCACCCAGCTCTGAGAGCCAGTGTTCTGAATTTGGACTTCTAGCCTCCTAAACTGTAAGAGAATAAATTTCTGTTTCGTTTAAGCCATTTACTAGAGAAGTAAGATACCACTCTTCTGCCAGAATCAGTAGATGGTGCATTTGGCTGCTTTGTAGAAGGCAGGGTCACCCAATGTGCTAAGGGTGGTTAAAACAAATATGACATTTGAGATCTAAAGGGTGCCGAGACACTGGAGGTCTTCTCTACATCTCTATTATTATTACTGCTACAGAGTTAATGTAGTAGTTAAGCTCATGGACTGTGGGTTTAAATTCTAAGTCCTCCATTCTCTGAGAGTGCAATCTTGGACAAGTTATTTGAATTAACAGTAATAGTTTCTACTGATAGGAATGTCCTGAAATTTAATACGTTGGTACACATAAAGCTCTTAGAAGAATACCTGACAAACAGTAAATGCTCATGACATATCTTGATAATTTCTTCTAATCCCCATATCTGTTTTCTTCTTTTTGCCCTGCCAGGTCCCCCAGATAAAAACTTCTTTCCAACCTTTCATACAGTTAGGTTTGACCTTGTGCTGTGAGAAAGTATAACTTCTCAGGAATGTGCTTATAAGGAAATATATCTGATCTCATTCTCTAGGGGTGAGATGTGGAGTAGCTATTTGAAACTACAAGGTGGAAGCTATGTATGGAGCCTGAAGAGCCAGAGATAGCAGGACTCAGGGTCCTTCATGCCCTGGAGCCACTGTATTAGCTCTGGACTGCTTATGCTTGAAACTCTATGAGAGAGAAATAAATTCACTCTTATTAAAACTGCTACAAGTTTGTCTTTATATCCCAATTAGTACAGTGCTTGATGCATGTTAACACGGTAGACCATAATAAGACTGTTTTGGTCTCCCTGTTATACTAAGGTAAAAACTACAGACAAATTGGTAGTCTCAGGTAAGTATATTTGAGCACTCACTCTTTTGTTGTTGTTGTGGGCTGTCGAGTCTGACCTGACTCATAGGGATCCCTCCTTGGGTTTCCGAGGCGGTATCACTACAGAAGTAGATTGCCCCACCTTTCTTCTGAGGAATGGCTGGTGGGTTTGAACCTCCAGTCTTCTGGTTAGCAGTCAAGTGCCTTAGGCACTACGCTACCAGAGCTCCCGAGCACTCACTCCAGGCACTTGCATATAGAACACTAACATCTTGCTGTGCATTCCAGTGATGTGGACCAGCCACACTACTGTGGGAACAGTACTTTGTCAGTCTTTTCTCCTAAACAGGTGAAACACTTGAGGTCAGCTTGGGCCATAGAAATAGTTTATATCTTCCTCCTTAGGCAGAGCGGATTTCCAGGCAATCAGCCCCATAAGATTTTTGGGTAGATGTCATATTTAATTGTGTGTGTGATAATGTAGGGAGTCATAGGGTCACCTTGAGAGGAATACGAAGTTGAGCCTAGTGCTTGACCAAAGTACATTGTCCAGGTATGGGTGCTCTTGCTTTAAATAAGGTATCAGAGTGAACCCGGAGCAACTATAAAACTGGGGTAAATGAAGGAGAGAAGGAATAGAGACAGCAGGAGGGAAAAATTCTGGAAAGGCTGACATGGCTATGTTTGTGAGTGGCTATCTTGTGCTTTTGTGGGCTAGGCTGGGCAGAATTTTAAAAATGGCTTATAATGGTTCAGA
>NW_006922003.1:2282977-2284623 GCF_000298275.1 Orycteropus afer afer | reverse complement strand
CAACTCTTTTCACATTTATTTTTTAAAATTTCATTTATTCACTGTGGAGTGAACTTTGTTTCATCTTTGTGAACAAGAGAGAGTGATTTAACATGGGGAGAAAAATTTAAGTTTGCATGATGAGTGTCCGGGGCAACTTCACGGAGCGTACTTGAACTTCCCCAGATGTTTCTACCTGGTAAACCATTTCATTGCAGGCCTGTGCTCTAGTGTTTTCTTCCAAATTTCCATGATCCTAGTGGGCAACCAGATTACTCCCTGAGAGAGAGATAACAGGTTTGAAATCCTAGAATTTTTAGTTGTTGATATTCCAGGGGCAGGATGTTGCTTGCTATTTATGCTTATGATTTCTCGATTTCCAAGGAGGGATCACTATGTGTCAGATTTGACTCAATGGCAGTGAGTTTGGTTTAGTTTGGTTCCCAGATTCTAACTACAATTGTCTTACTGATGGTAGAGGAATTGCATCAATTTCTTATTTGTTTGTGTCTCCTCAAGGAGGAGTAGATTTTTTTCCCCTAGGTGTGCGCAAAATCCTTAGAATCCTGAGTGTTTATATTCCTCTGTGTACCCTTTTTGACGCAGCATTTCTCTTTGTGCTTTTTATCCAAAGAAATGGAAAGAACACGGATTCTCTTTCTTTTTTAAAAAAATCTGTAAGGCAATAACTTTAATCATTAGAATTCATATGTACTTAATTTTTTTTCAAGCTACATGAATACTTAATATTGTAGAAAAATAAGTACTTAATTTGAATGATCACTTCATAATTTTTTTTTCCTTTTGGAATGTGCTTATCATTCTTTTCTTTTTTTTACCTTTTCTTAGTATAGTAATGCGAAAGCTGTATTCTTGGATTTCAGTCGTAAAAATATTACTAGCTCCTTTCAACTCTTCATCCACCACTAACATTAGATTAGTATTCTCCTTAAGAAAACATTTTAAAATATGATATCCTGTGAAATCTCCTGAGTTCTTCTCAGATGCTGTCCTCTTTTACTGTATACTTATAATGAGAACATATCAGATAGTATCATTTATCAAAAAAGGAGCATCAATTAACATGAATATTAAAACTTGTTTCTACAAATCTATAGAGTGACTATTGTCTGTGAGGACAATAGCTTGAAGTACAATTTTTTGGTAAGAATTCCAAAGAGACTTTTAAAATACTGGCATAAGATACGTCACTTTATTTAAAATGTGTGGTAGCAAGAGAGCAGATTGCCATAATATTAGCCAAATCTCAGAGGGAAATAACTCTTTTCATTATAGATTTTATATCACTATTTTATGGTTTTTAATTGTCCCACTACAGAATAGGAGTAGGCAAACACTGTGAAATATAATGTTTGATAGCTTAGACCTGAATTTTAATGCATTGGAAATGGTGTTCTAAAGGGTTTTGCATCAATAATAGCAGCATAATAGATTGAATATATAGGCTAGCTACATAATAAAATAATAAGTGCTAATAATATTACATCATATTTAACATTGGTTAATGTTAGCATTGTTGTTAGTCATTTTCAAAACCCTGGGAAAATAAAATCCATTTTTTTCCTTTCCTCTTAATTACATTTGGAGGTTGAAGTATAATTTAAAGAATGGTTTGGTCTGAAATTTGTCTGCTGCTGCTGCTGTGT
>NW_006922003.1:2278391-2282826 GCF_000298275.1 Orycteropus afer afer | reverse complement strand
CAGTCAAGTGCCTTAGCCACTATGCTACCAGAGCTCCTGCAATTTGTCTAGGAGTATCTAAAAGGTAATAAATGTTAGACAATATAGATACAGTAGAATCTAAATAGTGTAGAACATATTAATTTTCTTTTACTGTCAGATATTAATTACTGAATCCCAAAAAACACCTAATTGATATGATAAAACTGTATGGGAATAGATCCAAAATTACATGATTGAATAAGAAATGGGGAGAAATAAGCATTTTAATAAGTGCTATCATTGACCAACTTACAAATAACATAAATAGGGCTATATACAATACTATCACCAAAGAATGTAAAATAAGTCTATTTGTCGTGTTTTAGGTTTTTTCTTTTTCCCTAAACTGTAAATTCTACTAGGGCAGGTACTATGCCTGTCTTCTTCATGGTTATATTCTTACTCAGAGTTGTACAAAAGTCAGTCAAAAATATTTGCATTAAGTTTAAAAAAAATGCTGGAGAGAGTATGGAGAGACTAGAACCTTCATACACTCCTAGTGGGACTGCAAGATGGTGCAACAACTATGGAAAGAATTGTCTCTTCCTTAAAAAGTTGAAACTATAAATACCATATGATCATCAATCCCATTACTAGGAATATATCCTACAGAAGTAAGAGCTCTGACATGAATAGGTACAAGCATGCCCATATTCATCACAGCACTCACTATTCACAACAGCAAAATGATAGAAAGAATGTAAGTGCCTATCAGTGGACAAATTTATAAATAAGCTATGATACATACACACAAGGGAATATGATACAACATTAAGGAATAATGATGAATTTACAAAACACCTTATAACATGGATGAACCTGGAGGACGTTATGCTGAATGAAAGTAGGCAATCAAAAAAGGACAAATATTGCATGAACCAGTATTGTAAAAAGTAAAGAAAAGGTTTTTACACAGGTAGAAACATTCTTGAAGTTTACCAGGGGTGGGAGGAGAAGCAGTGTAAATTACTAACTGGAGGGTAAATGTGTACTAACTTGGGTGAAGGTAAAAGCAATAGACAATAAAGGGAAGGTCAGCACAAAATGGTCAAGGCAAAGGAAGATAATGGGAGGAATACAAGAGTTGAAGGCAACAGTAAATACAATTATATACTCTATCCAGAAATAACAGTAATAATAATTTACAAGTAGATACATAGATAGACATACTAGCTGGACAGGTAAAGGAAGGTGCATGGGGCTATACCTATGAATATATATAGATTTAATAGAGAATGTTTCTACATATTTCTACATCCATGAATATATTAGAGCATACAACAGGTAAAAGTATGCAAACTTCTTGGCTATAACCAAACACCTTGAGGGAATGAGTCATTGGGCCTGGGGCTCAGGACCATAGTCTTGGGGGACATCAAGGTTTTGGCATAACATAGTCCACAAAGACAATATTCTACATCCTACCTTGGTGAGTAGTGACTGGGGTCTTGAAAGCTTACGAGTGTCCATCTAAGGTGCAACCATTGCTTTCTCCATCCAAACAAAGAAGAGTGAAGAAAATCAAAGATGTATGGAAACAATTAGTAGCATAGTGCCAAGGCACTTGACTGCTAACCAGGAGGCTGGCAGTTCAAACCCACCAGCCACTCCTCGGAAGGAAGGTTGGGCAATCCTACTTCCTTAGTGATAACTGCCTTGCAAACCCAAGGAGGGGTCGCTAGGAGTCGGGGCCAACTTGATGGCAAACAACAACAACAACAATGGACCACAAAATCTCAGCTTGCATGACCCTGAGACCAGAAGAACTAGATGGTGCCTGGTTACCAGTGCCACCCACTCTAAAAAGGATTACAGTAGAAGGTCCTGTGTAAAGTGGGAGAAAAATGTGGAACAAAACTCAAAATCATAAAAATGACCAGAATTCCTGGTCTGATAGAGGCTATCAGAACTATGGCCCTAGTCACCCATCAAGCCTGGAACTGAACTCATCCTCATGGCTCAACTTTCAGCCAAACAATAGGCAGGCTAATATGGTGGACAGTAATAGTAGGGAGGTATACACCCCTTAGAATTAACCATATGAGATAAAAATGGCAGCATATGCCTAAGGATAGAGCTCAGAAAGCAGGAAGAGATAGGAAAAAAAAGATGAAAGGAAACAACAGACATAGGGAGTCAGTGGAAAGAGTACTATTACATTTGGGGACAGCAATCTGTCATAAAACAAAATATGTATGAATTGTTGAAAGAGAAACCAATTTACTCTGTAAATCACAATTAAAAAGTTAACAATTTTTTTTTTTTTTTTTGCATTTCATCCTGTCATTGTAATCCTGTACAATATACTAACTGCTATTGTTATTGTTGTTAGGTGCCATTCAGTCAGCTCCAACTCAGAGTGACTCTATGTACAACAGAATGAAACACTGCCCAGTCTTGTGCCAGCCTCACTATGCTTGCTATACCTGAGCCCATCGTTGTACCCACTGTGTCGATCCATCTTGTTGAGGGCCTTCCTCTTCTTCATTGACCCTCTACTTTACGAAGCATGATATCCTTCTCCAAGAAATGGTCCCTTCTGACAACATGAGGAAAGTGGGTAAGATGAAGTCTGGCCATTCTCGCTTCCAAGGAGCATTCTGGTTGCACTTCTTCCAGGACAGATTTGTTCATTCTTTTGGCAGTCCATGGTACTCTCAGTATTTTGTCAACACCACAACTCAAAAGCATCAGCTCTTCTTTGGTCTTCCTTGTTCATTGTCCAGCTCTCATATGCATATGAGGCTATTGAAAATACCATGGGCTGGATTAGGCACATTTTAGGCTTTCAAGAGACACCTTTGCTCTTCAGTACTTGAAAGAGGTCTTTTGCAGCAGATTAGCCCAGTGTGATAAATTGTCTGATGTCTTGACTGCTGCTTCCATTGGTATTGATTGTGGAACCAAGTAATGTGGAACCAAGTTATATGAAATATGTAAGAAGTTCAATTTTTCTCCATTTATTGTGATGCTGCTTATTGGTCCAGTCATGAGCATTTTAATTTTCTTTATATTGAGATGTAATCCATACTGCAGATTGAACTCTTTAATCTTCATTAGTAAGTGCTTCAATTCATTCTCACTTTCAGCAAGCAAAATTGTATTGTCTGAGTATCATAGGTTATTAATGAGTCTTCCTCCAATCCTGATGCCATATTCTTCATATATTCCAGCTTCTCGGATTATTTGTTCAGACTACAGATTGAATAAGTATGGTGAAAGGATACAACCCTGACAGACTCTTCCTGGTTTTAAACCATGTGGTATCCCCTTGTTCTGTTCAAATGACAGCCTCCTGGTCTATGTACAGGTTCCTTATGAGCACAATCAAGGGTTCTAGAACTCCCATCTTCTCAATGTTATCCATAATTTGCTATGATACACACAGTTGAATGCTTTTGCACTGTCAATGAAACACAAGTAAACACTTTCCGGTATTCTTTGCTTTCAGCCAAGATCCATATGATATCAGCAATGATATCCCTTGTTCAATGTCCTCTTCTGAATCCAGCTTGTAGTTTTGGAAGTTCTCTGTCAATATACTGCTGCAACAGTTTTTTTAATTATCTTCAGTAAGATTTTACTCGCATGTGATATTAATAATATTGTTTGATAACTTCCACATCTGTGAGATTACCTGTCTTTGGAAAGGATACAGATATGGATATTTTCCAGTCAGTAGGCCAGGAAGCTGTCTTCCAAATTTCTTGGCACAGATGGAGTGAGTGTCTCCAGTGTAGCATCTATTTGTTGAAACATCTCAATGGGTATTCTGTCAATTGCTGGAGCCTTTTTCTTTGCCAATTCCTTTAGCGCAGTTTTAACTTCTTCCTTCAATACCATTGGTTCTTGATCATATGCCACCTCCTGAAATAAATGAGCATTGACCAATTCTTTTGGGTAGAGTGACTCTCTGTATTCCTTCCATCTTCTTTTGATGTTTCCTGCATCATTCACTATTTTGCCCACAGAATCTTTCCATATTGCAATTAGAGGCTTGAATTTTTTCCTCAGTTCTTTCAACTTGAGAAATGCTAAGTGTGTTCTTCCCTTTTGGTTTTCTAACTTCAGGTTTTTGCACATTTCATTATAATAATTGTCTTTGTCTTGAGCTGCTCTTTGAAATTTTCCATTCAGCTCTTTTATCTTGTCTTTCCTTCCATTTGCTTTAGCTACTCTCCATTCAAGAGAAAGTTTCAGAGTCTCTTCCAACATCCATTTTGGTCTTTTCTTCCTTTCCTGTCTTTTTAATGACCTTTTACTTTCTTCATGGATGATGTTCTTGATGTCATCCCACAATTTCTCTGGTTTTTGGTCATTGGTGTTCAATGCATAAAATCTATTCTTCAAATGCTTCTTTAAATTCAGGAGGGATATAATCAAGGTAATATTTTGGCTCTTGTGGACTAGTTTT
>NW_006922003.1:2277167-2277711 GCF_000298275.1 Orycteropus afer afer | reverse complement strand
CTGAAAGCTTTACTCCATCCACATCATTAAGGTCAGCTCTATTCTGAGAGGGCAGCTCTTTCCTAGTCATACTTTGAGTACCTTATGACCTGAGGGGCTCATCTTTTGGCACTATATCAGATAATGTTTCAGGGCTATTTTTCACTAATATATCAGATAGTGTTTCACTGCTATTCATAAGGTTTTCACTAGCCATTTCTTTGAGAAGTGGATGGCCTCTTTCTTCTTCTAAGTTTGTCTTACTTTGGAAGCTCCACTGAAGCCTGTCCACAATAGGTAACCCTGTTGGCATTTAAAACACCAGTGGCATAGCTTCTGGCCTCACAGCAACACACAACCTACCACAGTATGACAAACTGACAGAATACTGATCTACTAACTAGGAGCCAGATAATTTCTATTTATACCATAATTACTATAATCACTATAATCATGATCATGAGGTGTTTTTTTTTTTTTTTTTTTTTAATTAGAAAAGTTAGGCTGTATTGAATGGTGAAAAGAAAATACACATCATGGACTGGATATGGAGGATTGCTTGAAT
>NW_006922003.1:2270058-2276252 GCF_000298275.1 Orycteropus afer afer | reverse complement strand
TTTAAGACCCCAGTCGCTACTCACCAATGTAGGATGTGGAGCAATGCTTTTATGTATTTTGTTGTGCCAATTGAGTCTAGTGTCCCCCAGTACAATGGTCCTGAAACAATAGATCTACTGGATCTCTCTCCCATATTGTCTGGTTGTCTGTGAGGGATTACTCTGTGTCTGTCTTCTACTGTTTCTGTAAGGACTGCAGGTATTTTGTATCACTGGTGTCTGTGCAAGATTAGCCTCAGCTGACTCTATCCTTGATCTAGAGTATACTTCTGTTCATTGACCCCCGTCTGATCATCTCAGGTGTTTATGTGTTTATCTGTATACTGGCCAGTTATTTTAATCCTTTGATTTTACTTAACAGAGACAAAGAGCAGTGCCAGTCTTGATATTTTACTTTTAAAACCAACTATGCCTCTGGGGAAACCATATGAGATTGGTGAGTATATAGACATCAAAATTCTGCCTTTAGTGATATGAGGATGTTAGTTATGAATTTTAGAATTGTACATGCATCCATATGCATGTACATAAATTATATGCGTGTATATAAATTATATATTTGATTACATTTGAGTATATATTTGATTTTAATCCTCACTATGGAGTTCATACATCAGCTCTTACCCATCACAGCTTGTTGTGGAAGTGAGTTAGACCCTTAGAATTACTATGTAAATAGCTTTCATAGCAGTTGAAACCCATTGCCACTGAGTCCGTTCCAGCTCAGTGATGCTGCAGGACGGAGTCGAGCTGCCCTATAGGGTTTCCAAGGCTGTAAATCATTACTGAAACAGACTGCCTCGTCTTTCTCCCACAGAGTGGCTGGTGGGTTCTAACTACTGACCTTTTTGTTAGCAGCTGAATGCTTTAACCACTGTGCTACCAGAGCTTCTTGTCATGACAGTACTTCAGAGACAATCTTTGGGTATATTTCGGTGTTGCAGTAGATGACTTCAGTGATTTTCTTCAACATAGCTAGACACATCACAAAATCTCAGATGCTAGCATTGATAGGGATGAGCCTGAAATAAGATGCAGCAAAGAACAATAAGCATGCTTTGAAAGTGGTTGCATTTGCAAAGTAAAACTAAATATTAATGTCAATAAATTGATGTAATAGAAATTGCAGTGTTTTGTGGTTCCTTTCTGCTTTGTTGCATCATGAAGGGAAAGAGTGTTCCTTAGGAACTCTGGTAGCATAGTGGCTAAAGCACTTGACTGCTAACCAGAAGGCTGGCGGTTCAAACCCACAAGCCACTCCTTGGAAGGAAGGTTGGGCAATCCTACTTCCATAGTGATACTGCCTCGGAAACCCAAGGAGGGGTCGCTATGAGTCGGGGCCGACTCGACGGCACATAACAACAACAACAGGAAAGCAAAAGAGTCTGAAAAATTCTAGAAATAGCAGGATTTAATCTATTGACAGAAGACAGAAACTTTAGAGAATGCAGTATTCTTTATAAGGACAGAGATGACATCTTATATCTACTATTTCTTTAAAAGAAGAAACTATTTAAGTTCTCCGTTTATATCTTAACATTGATTCTTATTACAACCTACTTTTGGCATCTCATTTAGTTACTGGTGAAATTGCTAAATGATGACATGGACACAGAAATTCTGATGTTCCTATAAGTGTTTAACCCTAACTCTCAGCCCAACTCAACATACCTTACCTCTTCATTGCTACTGAAACAGTAAAAATACATTAAAATATACAGAACATTAGTTACACTCTAATTGTTCTTAGTTACCCAGGAGACATTAAATTCTTCATGAATTTCTAGAGATCCAGAGCAAATACTTCAATAGAATATTAACATAAGAAGTGCAGACTGATCCTATAGTCAATCATTACAAAACATCTATTTGAGTTTAAGTAATTCAGTGTAAGGTATTTTTTTACTGTTCTCTCATGATGAATATCCTAAGTTATTAAAGCCCAGCCCATGAAAGTAGCTGGTGTGAGTGTCTCTGCATGTTTCTGTAGGTAGGAACAAGTGAGAAATGATTGAAATCTACCTACCACTTTTTTTTTTGAGAGGGTAGTGTTAAGTCAAAGGTGTCTCACATTGCCGGTGATTTGAGGTAGACATTATTAGTGTTCACCAACATCACCAATTCTCTTCACCTTGTTTCGCTTTATAGAAAACAACACATCCTGGCCCCTTTGAACTGCGTAGGGCCATGTGGCTAGTTCAGTCTTATACCAATGACTAAGAATGATATAAATCCCTTTTGGGCTTAACCACTTAATAGCTAGTATGGGAGTCTCCGTGTTCTCGTCTGTTGCAGTAAAGCAAGAAACCTGGTGTTGAGGAAAAAACACCACATCTTCAAATCCCTACATGGTAGCTTTGAGTGAGAAATAAAGTTTTATTTTATTAAGCACTGAGATTTTGGTGGTGGTTGTTATGATAGCAAAATATAGGCAACCCTGGCTAATACATTTCTTTTAATTCCAAAGCAGTGCTGAATAAGGGTGTATATGTCACAGATGAATCAGTAGTCTGAATTTGACACATATATGGTTTAATCCTCAATTTTTATTTCCAGTGTCTACATTTGTCCTTTTTTTTTTCCTGCAAATGAAATTCAATAAATTATTTATTGACTATATTTATAGTGAGAATTATCTATGGAGATATATTCAGAAAATGTTTGATTAATGTTACCTTTGACACTCTAGAATATGGAAAAATAAAGGTAAAAATTGGTGCTGAGCTCTTAGAAAAGCTATTTGTGTTAAGAGAGTTAGAATATATATTTTTGACATTTAACTATTATAAAATTCCCAGTGGTATCACATTGGCAGAAAATAAGACTTTAAAAAATGGTGTTTCTATATCAAACAAAATTTTGTTGAGCTGTGCTTTAAATCCTAGAACTTAGCTTCAAAAGAAAAGCTTTTATTATTGAAAATAAAAATGGTAATCTATAGACAATCTTACATTGGCTGCAAAGAGTGCTGTGACATTTCAGACATATGTTCAACTTCCAACTCCATAATGAGTTTATTTTTAGTCTATTTATATACAGTTCATTTGAAGGGCAAAAATGAGAAGTTATACACAAATGGCAGGGGTCCAAAACTGATGTCAGTTAAGCAATGATTTTATATGTAATACAACCCCCTGCTGGGGTGTCTGAAGCTCTTTCTAGAATGGTACATAAAAACTCAGGGCTACAACACAATGGGAAATCTCATTTAAAATTGAAAGAATACAGTCATTCTCTAGCAAGAGTGGACTAGAAAATGCTTCAGACAGGTTGAAGGGTAAATTTCACTGACCTGAATATGATGATCTAAGGAAGAGCTAAATCTGACACAGGAGACAGTCTTCGCACTGCATTCCCTCTACAAAGTCAGCTATTAAATAGCTTTATTATGTGTCATGAGGCAGAATGCCAAGACGAACTTCTGCCCTCCAAAGTATACTCTGTCTCAGAATTTCCTCCGAGAATGTCTGTGTGCTCACTGCTGTGGGAGACCTGGAAAGATCAAGATCTGCTAGAAACCTGGAAACCAACTGGTCTCTTGGCATCTTTCAAAATAGAGATGACCTTAAGCCCAGTGAGATATTACATTGCCCCTTCACACAATCAATCCCCAGTATTGTGGACTGGAAGGGTCACTTAAGCTTACTTGATATCATATTATAGTCATGAGATTCAGCCCAAAATTTATTCATTCACTAAATATTTGTTGAATATCTTCCTTGTCTCAGATTGCTCTAAAGTTGGAAATGCAGTGCTGATTAAGGCCGACATAGTCCGTGAGTTCATGGAGTTCATGTCCAAATTGGAATATCAGGCATTGAATAAATAATCAAAACAGTAACAATCACAATCATGTTTTATGACTGCCTGTATGAAAGATAGATATAATGAATGCTGAAGTCATGATTATATCTCCTCACTTCAGATAAAGGAATTCTTGTTGATGATACTTTATAATTTGACAGACCTCTATTTTGATCTGCAAATAGAAAATTTTTAGTTTTGTGTATTCAATCTATCTCTTCTGTCAAGAAAACAGATTTGACCTTTTGAAGTTTTAATTGCTACTATTGAGGAGGTGTGATTTATTTTTTCATAAAATCCTGCTGTTAGTTCTGGTGCATGTTTCCATTTCCAGAAGAAGAAATGGATTATTGCAAAATAACCACATAATCCTCTCCCATGCCCTATTTTATATTTGTTAGCTATTCCAGAGACCCGAGGACATGACTCTATTTTGTAAATCTCTATATCCTTGACATCATCTCACTAAATATCTGTCAATAAGAAGTACTGACTTGTGTGAGTTGCATGGAGAGAGGATATTAAATACTGTATTTAATAAGAAATTATGGGTTAGAAAAATAAATAATAATAGGTAAGCAGGGAAAAATATCTGACTTAGATCCTTGACAGTAACAGAAAAAAGTGGCATATATAAAGATGTTAAAATACTTTAGAATACTTAAGCTGTGTGTATTAAGAACTCAATTCCTGCTAACCTGAGGGATTTCCAGTATTTATTGATGCTATTTGAAAATTCACATTGAATCTTATCACCCCATAAAGAGTTTAATGAGTTACTGTAGTTGAGACATGCAGATTACAAAATGACTAGGTAAATGAGACTTGTCCTATGCTCATATCATCTAGAACTTGGATTTTTACCATTTTTTTAAAAACATATATATGGACACAGGGAAGAGGTGACTATTGGAGGAAGTAGAAGGGGAGATGCTGCATTGTAATCAATTGTGGTCAATGTCATGACACAAAGTGTATGTGAACTGCTGTATGGAAAGTAAATTTGCTCTGTAAATTTTCACCCAAATCACAATTAAAAAAAAAACCAAAAACCCATAGATTTTAATTTTTCTAAATGAAATAGTAAACTGGTTAATAATAATAGTCTGCTTATACCAAAGCTACCTAGAGATTCCTTGCCAGTCCCTTTGGATTCCTGACTTCCAGTGCTTTAGCCTGAACACTGTCCTGCTTAAATCTTGTTTGACTAACATATAACTTGAATCTTCTGATCCAAAGGCAACTCACAAGTTCCTCTTGGTATTCCAGCCAATTACCAAGATTCCCTTACGGTCTGCTCAGACTCTGATTCCATCTCCATTTGCTCCCCAATTTAAGGTACTGCAACCCCTGTAGTAATCCTCACCTCCAGTCCAGTCATGATGGACCTTCTTGGGTTTCAGCCTCAATTTCTTATCTCTCATATCCAGTCTGACTCTCTCAATTAGATCCCAGACCTCTCCAATTACTGTGTAAGACTAATGCCAGCAGTAACCATAGCCACAGAAAAGTAATCATTGTTTCTCAATTGGCCCTTGACAAATCTAGCTCCTGTCCTGATTCTGTAAGAAAAAAAAAAAAAAGGATAAGAAAAATTAATCCTAAATTCTTATCTTACCTTTGCTTCCTAAAACTAATTTCCCTGACGCATGGTGGTTTCTTTTCTGCTTTTGTCTCTGTCAACTTGGAGTTTTTCCAATGACCTACTGGCAGCTGCCATTTCGCTGTTCTCTCTCCTTCTACCATCTAGCTATGAGTTTGTTGAATTTTGCCCTTGTATGTGATTCTAAGTCTATTTTTGCTTTGACCTCTGGTATCTATGAAAATCTGGCTCTTGGCTGTGCTGTCATTATCTTATTTCTCTCCTACGGTCCTTCCCTTGACTCTTTCAGGTTAATGATCTGTTTGTTTCTGTTCTCTACTGATATTTGTAATACTAGAATGATGAGATAATTTAACATTGGTAAAGTAGGGTGGGTCATATAAGCTGTAACTCAAAACCAAACTCACTGCCATCAAGGCAATTACGACTCATAGGGACCCTCATTGGGTTTCCCAGGTGGTAAATCTTTCTGGAAGCATATTGCCCAATCTTTCTTCCATGGAGCTTCTGGTGGGTTCAAACTGCTTACCTTCTGATTAGTAGCCAAATGTCTTAAACACTACACCACCAGAGCTCTTCTATGTAAGCTGTAGTATCTTATTGTGGTCAGGTATGCAAAGTCCTTGTCATCCTTTCCAAGAAATCCAGTGTGTTGTTTAAAAGATACAGGTTTAAAAGTACAAAAACTCCCCTAGTTTATTGCCAAGCTCCATTGTTGTTGTTGTTATTTGCCATAGAGTCGGCCCCGACTCCTAGCGACCCCTCCTTGGGTTTCCGAGGCAGTTAT
>NW_006922003.1:2253665-2255056 GCF_000298275.1 Orycteropus afer afer | reverse complement strand
AAAAAAAAAAAGAACATTCTGGTGCATCAGAAAATAGAGAATACTTGCAAAGTTATGAGGAGATTCCTGTTCTTCAGTTAAGAATCCAGGATAATTCTGGCTGTAGGCGGCCCTGTACATAACTGGTGTGCAACCACTTCAAAATAAGTTGGCCAGTCTCCTGAGTTTTGGCTTTTCTAAGCCACTCATGATTTTTATATGGCTCTTGCCAGAAAAGCTCACCATTGTCCGAGAGAAATGATTTCCTAATAAGGAAAGCTGCAAGAGTCACCCTAGCTAAAACCAGATGGGAGTTACAGTCAGATCTCAGAGATTTGTATGGAAGGATTTGAGGTGAAGTTGGTCGACTGGAAATACTACCAGCAGCAGTGTTTATGCCAAAAGAATGGCCTCTATGATACTAACTATTGTCTTAAGCACCAGAAGACACCGGAGTACCTAGAGTTCAAGAGGAAAAATGGCATTCCTGAGTCCCCAGAAGAGTAAGAACAAGGTGACATGAACACCAAAGCATTTTAATTTCTTTTCCTTTATCATGAGGGAAAACACACCATATTCCAATCATATTTTATTCAAGAGACACTGATTCAAAATAATCTTTTAGTTTGTCCTCTACCCTACAACTCAGAAATGGATGAACTTCTGGAAAAAGGCTAGATTATAGAAAAATATACAGAATTCACATTTTCTCTGTACAATTCAGTTCTAGTGTGAGAATTTTGCAATACGGCTTCAGAGATCTGAAACAGAGCTCATCATTGTATGCGACTGTCCTCATCACTGGTGATAGTGCTAAAGTACTCAATGTCATTCAGCCTCAAAATTCAGAATCACCTTTGATGCTTTTTGCTCTTTCAATATCTAACCAGTGTCAACTTTTCCTGACATTTGTGATGTCCCTTGAGTCATTCTCCTCTATTTTAACACCTTTCTAAAGGATCTCCTTTCCTTTAGACCCTCTGTCTTCCAGTTCTTTCTATGTATGACTGCTGAATTGATATTTTTAAGTAATGATCCTGCCCCTGTTATTCACTTCTCAAAAACATTCAGTAATTTATCATTATATACTAAATTACATGAAGAATTCTCAGTTCTTCATAAAAACCCTTTCAAAATATGACTGTAGTGTACTTTTTTTTTTTTTTTTTGTCTTCCCTTTATCTCTGTTAACATAAAGTGGAATAGAAAAGCAGGGTAATTTTTAGTAAGGTACTGCTGCTAGCTTTTAAGTCATAGTGCTTTAGCTAGTGCTATTCCTTTTGCCTGGGGTGCCATTTCTACTTTACTGTTTTCCTCTTCTTAAAGGAAGTGTTTAATACTTTCTAATATATGTGATAGAAGGTTTGTGATTTTTTTAAATCTTAAATACACAATGTGATTAGTATAGAGAA
>NW_006922003.1:2251442-2253180 GCF_000298275.1 Orycteropus afer afer | reverse complement strand
TGTGCTATCAAAAAAGAAGAAGAAGAAGAAGAAGAAGAAGAAGAAGAAGAAGAAGAAGAAGAAGAAGAAGAAGAAGAAGAAGAAGAAGAAGAGTTTAAGTGATTCAAAGGGATGATATCAGCTATATTCACTTGGTGAACATTGGGGAAAGTATAAAGATTGGGTAACTCCCTGAACTGAAAGATTAGAATTTGATAGGGAGAGGAAAACAGAGAGGCATCTATTCCTGTAGTTTGGTTCCAGTAAGTGCAAGATTTGCTGTTGAAAGTTATTCTGGTTTTCATGTCTTTTGCTTGGGATTGTTGGTGCAATTGTATCTTGGTAACTTTCACAACAGTCCTTTCCAAGTTTGTCAAGGGGCTTTCACTCAGGCCCTGGAACTGGCACTTTGGACTTGAACTTCTAGTCTCCTAATTGTAAGAGAATAAATCCTTGTTTGTGAAAGTCATTCACTGTGGTATTTCTGTTATAGCAGCACTAGATAACCAAGACACCAAGCATATCCTTCTCCAGGGAATGATCCCTTCTGACAACATGACCAAAGTAGGTGAGATGAAGTCTGGCCATTCTCACTTCCAAGGAGCATTCTGGCTGCACTTTTTCCAGAACAGATTTGTTCTTCTACAAGTCTATGGTATTTTCAGAATTCTTTGCCAATGCCACAGCTCAAATTCATCAACTCTTCTTCGGTTTTCCTTATTCATTGTCTAGCTTTCCCGTGCATTTGAGGCTATTGAAAATACCATGGCTTGAGTTAGGCTCCCCTGAGTGTTCAAAGTGACATCTTCACTTTTCAACTCTTTAGAGGTCTTTTGCAGCATGTTTGTCCATTGCAATACATAGTCTGATTTCTTGACTGTTGCTCCAATGGGTGTTAATTGTGGATCCAAGTGAAATTAAATCAACTTGAATCTATCTCCATTTATTTTTGTGCTGTTTATCAGTCCAGTTGTGAGGATTTTCATTTTCTTTATATTGAGGTGTAATCCATACTGTACACTGCTGTCTTTAATCTTCACCAGTAAGTACTTCAAGTTATCTTCACTTTCAGCAAGCAAAGTTGTGCCATCTGCATATTGCAGGTTGTTAATGAGTCTCCCTCGCATCGTGATGCTGCATTCTTCTTCATATAGTCCAGCTTCTCAGATTATTTGCTCTGCATATAGGTGGAATAGGTATGGTGAAAGGATGTAACCCTGACATACACCCTTCCTGATTTTAAACCATGCAGTATTTCTTTGTTCTCTTTGAATGACAGCCTCTTAGTCTATGTACAGGTTCCTCATGAGCACAATTAAGTGTTCTGGAATTCACATTCTTTGCAATGTTATCAATAATTTATTATGATCCACACAGTCAAATGCCTTTGCATAGTCAATAAAGCACAAGTAAACATCATTCTGTTTATTCTTTGCTTTTAGCCAAGATTCATCTGACATCAGTAATATCCTGGATCCATGTCCTCTTCTGAATCCAGCTTGCATTTCTGGAAGTTCTTTGTCAATATGCTGCTGTAATTGTTTCTGAATTATCTTCAGCAAAATTTTACTGCATGTGATATTAATGATATTGTTCAATAATTTCTATATTATGTTGGATGACCTTTCTTAAGCAAGAGCACAAATATGGATTTCTTCCAGTCACTTGGCCAGCTGACTGTCTTCCAAATTACTTGGCATTGATGAGTAAGTTATTCCACCACTGCATCTGTTTGTTGAAACATCTTAATGGGCATTTT
>NW_006922003.1:2242290-2250896 GCF_000298275.1 Orycteropus afer afer | reverse complement strand
TCTTGAAATCATCCCCTAATTAGTCCAGTTTTTGGCCGTTTTTGTTCAATGTGTCAAATCAGTTCTTTGGATGGTCTCTAAATTCAGGTGGGGTATGATCAACATCATATTTTGGTTGTCATGGACTTGTTTTAATTTTCTTTAGCTTTAATTTGAACTTGCATATGAGCAATTGATGGTCTGTGCTGCAGTCAGCTCCTGGCCTTGTTGTGGCTGAAGATATTGAGGTTCTCCAATGCCTCTTTCCAGAGATGTAGTTGATCTGATTCTTGTGTGTTCCATCTGGTGAAGTTCGTGTGGATAGCTGCCATTTGTGTTGTTGAAAAAAGGTATTTGCATTGAATAAGTTGTTGGTCTTGCAAAATTCTGTTATGCGATCTCCAGCATGATTTTTATCACCAAGGACACATTTTCTAACTGCCAATGATTTTTCTTTGTTTCCTACTTATAATTCCAATCAACAGTAATAATCAATACATCATGATCATGTTTGATCAATTTAAAACTGTAGAAGTTGGTAAAAATATTCAATTTCTTTTCTTTAGCTTTAGTGATTGGTGCACACATTTGAATATTAACTGGTCTTTTTTTTTTTTTTTTGTATGTGTATGGATATCACTGACAGTATTGTACTTCAGGATAGATCATGACACATTCTTTTTGGCAATGAATGCACTGCTATTCCTCTTCATTTTGTCATTTCCAGCATAGTAGACCATATGATTGTTCTATTCATGATGGCCAAAGCCAGTCCATTTCAGCTCACTAAGGCCTGGGATATCAATCTTTATGCATTCCATTTCATTTTTGACAGCTTCCAGTTTTCCTACATTCATACTTTGTACATTCCACTTTTCAATTATTAAAGGATGTTCACAGCTGCATCTTCCTATTATGAGTCATCCCCCATCGGCAAATGGAGGTCCCAAAAGCTTTACTCCATTCACATCATTAAGGTTGACTCTACTTTGATGAGGCAGCTATTCTCAATCACATTTTGAGTGCCTTCCTACCTGATGGGTTTGTCTGAGTTTTCCTGTATTCTATGAAACAGTTTTTACTGCTATTCAGAAGGCCACAAAGTATGACAAACTGACAAATGAGTGGTGGTATTTTCAGAGAGAATGACTGTATTTCTATGGGTGTGTGTGTGTAATTTTGAATGGCCTATCAGTCCTTGGAAGGAAGATTGGACAATCTACTTCCATAGAGATACTGCCTCTTCAACCCAAGGAGGGGTTTCTATGAGTCAGAAACCACTTGATGGCAGTATGGATGAAGAATATGAAACCCCAAGTACATGCTCAAGTAGAAAACAGATTGTTAAATTGCTCTGCCTCAGGTACTGAAATTAGTTTGTAGCCTCTTAGGGTAGGGAATGAGGATAGCAGAACTAAATGAAACTAAAAGAGAAGGAAAGCATCTAGACAGGCTCTTAGTGTTAGAAGGGGCAACATAGTTCTTGATGGCATTGTGTCCAAGAAGAAAATTTCACATACAGATATATTCACATGAATTTTGAATTTGTTGAAAGTGTGCAGATATAGACATACTGCTCCAAGTTATCTTTGGAGCCATCATTAAACTGATCACGCCACTAATTTTATTTTTATGTGAGTGTATTATTTTCGGGTAACTCCAAGAAGCTTTTTCTTCTAAACTGGAGTTAACATAAAGGCAACACAGAATGTGGTAGGAATTACAGAGTGAGAAATCTTCTGACACCTTTGTTACAGTATTTTCTTAATCTGGGCCCTTTGGGCTAGTAGAAGAGCACATAGAGCTGAAAATCACTGAAATCCTTCTAACATAGATTTCCTCTTTTATTTGTAGGCTGCTTTTATTTTTTTCTTTGCTTTGATACTGCAGATACACGTCCAAAATCTTTTATTACCTCAGTACAGACTAGAACAGCCTGAATGAGCCAGAACTATGAATAATTCACTCATTCATTTTGTCAAAAATAGTAGATACTTAGTAAAAAATTATTTGTCCTCACTCCTGAGTCCTATAAGCAGAATCTCTTCTGAACTCTCAGCTCCCGTAATATTGCATATTCCTTTGATTGTAGTATTTAGCATAATATTTCATAATAATGTTTCCAATTCTACCTCTGGTACTAGATTATGGGATTCTCAAACCTTATTTATATTTTAATTTAGGGTATCTTATTTCTAATGTTTGACACAGTGAACAATGAGTAAATATCTGTTGAATGGTATTGTATTGTTGTTGTTGTTGTTGTTGTTATGTGCTGTGGAGTCAGACCTGACTCATAGCGACCCGGGTTTTCGAGGCAGTATCACTACGGAAGTAGATTGCCCCACCTTCCTTCCGAATTGCATTGTTGTATTTCACCTAATTTGTCAGAATGTGGTACGCTATGTCCCTCCTCCCCTAACCCTGTCCAGACAATGCTTCCTTCACCTTCTTCCCTCTTGACTGTGAGTTTCTTGAGAGTAAGACAATGTCTTTTCATCTACTTAATGAATCTTTGGCACCTGGCCAGAGAGGCTGCATTGCACAACTAAAAAACTTGTGTAGTGGACATTCTTGTGGCCATGTGCAGGGTCATAGTACCTGGAGCATAATATGTGATACATAATAGCTGCTTTCTAACATATCCTGAATGGATGGATGGATGTTTTCAATTGCTCACTGTTCTCTGAACACCAGCTTTGGTGCCTATATATAATTTACCACTCCATGTATGGAAATTCCACAACATTTTATTTACTCTTTTTCTGGCATCTGCCTTGTATTATTTATGTGTGTGTTTGTGTGTGTGTGTGTGTATGTGTGTATAAGATTATGTCTGCATCTCCCATCCCTAGAGCACACACACACATGTGCACTCCCACACACCATACTGATGCCACTTTATAAGATCTCTCATGAGAGGAACATCATTTCTTTGTTAACTCTCCATTATCCCACAAATACTAATATTAATATTTTAAAAAATATTAAAACCATTAATATTTTTAAATAATGTTAGTAGCCAGAAGTGTGAATTTTTGTCACTAAATGTTTCTTTGATTGTTTAAAGTGGATTAGTTTTGTATTTTCGGTAAAGGAGAAATATCTTGGTTGTCAGTGCAGTGTCTTATCCTTGTCCATGTCCTTAAGATTTTGTGCCATCTTGGGCATAAAATGGCACACTCGGAACACTTTCTGAATCATTAACTTTGATTTCCCAGGTTTATAAATTATTTTTGAGTTGTAGTTTGAACACTGAAGGTTTTGACTTATTTGGCATCTGGATTTGTCTGACAGATGATTTAAAGAGTCTTATAATTATAAAATATGATCGTTTATTGAGACAGATGTACATATGGTGCACCTTTTGAAATTAAATAAAATGTGCCTGAGTCTGACATCTGTGTTTGAAGGCATCCTTCACAGCAGGTCTCTCAGGATCCCGAATGTATATGATACAGTCCTTTCTTCCACTATAAATAGTCTTTCCACATTCTTGTTCTATAAACATTTACTACTTACTTTTAGAGACATATCTTTAATTCATTTCACAATCCTAAATGTCTCTTACTGCCTTAGGTGTATTAGGTTATATTATTGATTGTGTTAGGATTCAGATTAAACTGTTGAAATGAGACATCAAAATACAAAGGCTTAGATTTGAGCTTTATTTCTTTGGTATATAGCAGTCCAGAAGTGAGTAGTCCAGGCTGGTGGAGTACTTCTCCCTTACTCAGTCTTTCAGGAACCCAGGTTCACCCATCCTATTTATCATCATTCCCTAGAATGTTATTCTTGTCCACTTTGTCAAAACTAGATTATCATTTTGTTCACAGTCTAGCTGCAGCAATTGGGAAGAGGACGTCCAAGGCAAACATCTTTATTTTTAAGAAGATAACCCATAACTTCTTCTCACATCCTATTGGCTTATACAGGACCACATGCTATACTTAGCTGCAAGGCAAACTGGGAAATACAGTTTATGAGGTGAGTGTTCAGCTAAAATCCACAAATATTCTAATATTAAAAGGAAGAAATAAGGAACAGATATTGGTGAGCAGTCTGATTTAGTCTACTCTTCTGTCCACCTTCTATGAATACCTCCTTCTTACCTGTAGACAATATTCACTCCTTCCCCAAAGGAGCAGCCAAACTCACATTCAGTTGTCATGTCCATACACAGATTGGGGATGAGTGTTGTATTTTCTTCTCTGTCAAGTTTGAACTTGGCTCTTTGAAATTAGGTAACTCAAAATTAATACCCAAGCTATCTATATCCTGAATATCCAATATCCAGTGATAGAGATGAAACAGAATAATCATCATGATAAACTTCTATTAATAAAATAAGAATGAAAACAGTCATGGCTACACAGACAAGGAAAAAAACAACAGAAAAAGGCTGCATAAAAATTTTAAAAGGTCCTTGTGCTGACAGTGAAGGAAATTCCTCAACTGGGCTCTAGCTCTGATCTCTAAGAGCACTCTGGTTCATTTTCCTTAGTGTCCCCTGGTTCTGCCCTTTGGAGTGGGGAAGGTATTTTTATTTTTTTCTGTCCATTGATTTCCTCTCCCATTACCAAAGTGGACATGGAAGGTATGCCTTCCATGACACATTCTGTTTTGGGGACAATAGCAGACTTTTGCTTATCAAACTTGTGCCTTCTTTGGCAATACAGTCCCCTCAAAAACTTAATAAGCATCCAGCTACTTGCTTTCGATAAAATCTATGCGAAAGTCATCACAGGCAAATTACATTTATACATAGTTCTAAAACCTGTGAGAGCTTCTTGTTTTTAATTTACAGCATCTGTGTTTCACTCCTCATCTTCAAGGTCAAGGAACCTTGGTGGCACAGTGGTTAAATCCTCAGTTGCTAACTGAAAGATTGGTGGTTCAAACCCACCAGCTGCTTCAAGTGAAAAAAGGTATAGCATTCTGCTTCTGTAAAGATGACAGCCTTGGAAACCCTACAGGGTAGTTCTACTATGTCTTAAAGGGTTACTATGAGTTGAAATTGACTCAATGGCAACAGATAGTTAAAGCTCAGAGTCTTTAGGTGGACAACTGGTTAAGTGCTGAACTATTAAGGGCAAGTTTGGTGGGTCACACCCCACAGAAGCACCTTGAAAGACAGACCTGGCAATCTCCTTCCTAAAGATCACAGCATTGAAAATCCTATGGAGTAGTTCAGCTTTGCACTCATGGGATCAACATGAGTTGGAAATGATTGGATGGGAACTATCAACAACAACAGCAACAGTTGAAGGCCAACTAAAACAATGGACTTTGAATAGGATCCTGGGCTTCCTTCTATTGTTTGACTAAAAAGTCTTAATGAGTGTTTTAGTTACTTAGTGCTACCAAAACAAAAAATACTAATGTAGGCCGCTTTAAAGTATGAAATTTATTTTCTCAGAGTTCTGGTGGCTTAAAGTCCAAATTAGTGTCTCAGCCATTTTGATTCTTTATGGGAGACTCTCCCTTAGTTTCTGGTTCCTTACATGGCATCTGTCTTTGACCTGTATATGTGTTTGTGTCTATTCTGTTTCTTTTATGAAACATCACTCAGAAGTGCTTAGGTTTAGGACACATCTCACTCTGGCCTGACCTTATTAGCATAATAAAACAAGGTCAGATTTATGAGTACAGGGTTCCACATTTTATAAGTCCACTTCCATATTTATGAGTCCACTTCTACATTTCTTTTTGGAGGATACAACTCAATCCATAACAATGGAAGATTTTAAAGAAGCCCTTAAGGGCAATCTTAGCTTTTGCTTTGTGGACCACAAGAGCAGTTGGCTTTCCTAGCTCTATAAGACCATACATCTCTAAGTCAAGTGAATAGAATGTCACAGGCAGAAAAAAGAGACACTTGTCCATTAAAAAATCTCATTTTTCTTTAATTTCTGCTCATAAATTGGCCAGTTTATGGATGAGCTCTTTTTCCTCTTACAGAACTTTCCCCAAAGAAGAAAGTACCATTATCCACCAATAGTCGGGGCTCTGCAATCAGTTTTCTAGAGCAAAAAGCTTAGCAAGTATGTTGTCTCTTCTAATTTCTCTCAGGTTGCATTTTTTTTCCTATTGGTTTTTCATGGACTGAAAAAAATGAAAAAGGTCACTAAGCTCCCATAATTGAATATTGTTTTCTCATAACCATACATCTATTGCTTAACTAATGACACGTATTTTGAGTATTTATTATTGTAGCATCCAGCTTCTTGTACCACATTTTTATATTAAATAGGTTATAAGATAAAATAATAAACTGAACCAAAAATACTTTTATTTTAAATAGGACTGAAGACTTTTTTTTTACATTCTCACCAGAGGAAAGAATTCAAGTCTGGTGGGACAGGTCTACTCTAGAAAGTTATTCATGGTTCTAGATTTGCATATAAGATAATTTCACCCATAGGATAATTTCCTTATCACTGATGATATTGTCCTCTTGTGCAAGAATTGAAGGTGGAGGAAAGAGGAAGTTCAGAATAAGTAGCTTCATCTTCAAGGGAGTATTTCTGAAGATGCACATTTCACTTTTATTTATATCCTATGTCATTCAGACTTAATCCCAGTGCCACACATAGCTGCTAAAAAGTCTCTACTTGTGTATTCCAATTCTATGTGCCAAACATAAACTAAAGGGATTCTGTTATTAAATTAAAAAAAAAAAAAAAAAAAAGAAAAAGATGAAGAAGAAGAGGAAGGATGAGGAGAAAAAGAGGAAGGAAGAAAGAAAACAGTAAAAGAAAAAGAAAGATAAAGAGAAGAATGGACTTTTGAGGACCATTAGCAATATACAAGATTAATTTATAAAAAAAGTTTCTTTGTATTCAATTCCAAAGAATCATATTGTCTGATAGTAAGGACTGATTTTGTCTTTTTGTGTTTCAGAACAAAACAATATCTCTTGGTGATTCCTAAAAGTAGGACATAGGAAATTATTCCATCCTCTTAGAATGCCATCAGAAATAACATGATGTAGAGAATTCTTAAGATTCAGAAGAAGTAGCACCATCACATCAATCAAACAATGTACCAAGTAATCCTTATACTTTTGGAAGGAATACAATATGTATTAACTAGATTTTTTATTTTTTTCTTAAAGAATTTATTTAGGTCACTGCACTTTTTATACTACTCTTTAATATATTCTCTACAGAATTCTCAATTGACTGCAAAAATGATTAACAGTAGGTTTCCCTGCTGTTCAACTCAGTCATTCATGACTTCACCAGATGGTTTTGCTTTTTGGGCCAATACTTTTTTTCATACTTTTCCCCCTTCTTTCCCAGGAGCAACCTGCAAGGCAGTCAAGATCCAGAATATGACACTCATTTTTAATTTCATGGCTTAAAAATAAAATACTATGCAGATACATCTCTTCTGTATATTTAAGGCTAATGACCAGATTGTCTGCAATGTTAGTTATGGACAAAAAAAATTTAATGTATACCTATTTTTCTAAGTTACTTTCTTCACATACTCCCTTGCTTATTCTTGTTCTCTAACAATTTACGTGTCATTAAGTTTTATCATCTTTTGCAATCTTCCCTTTGGTTACCCTATTTATTACTTTTATGGATTTGCTTTACTTAATAATTTTATTTAATGTGTTGGTCAAATTCCTGCTAAGGGAAACTCATCAGCAGTTATTTATTTAATTATTTCTAGTCTGTGTAAATGTACATAGCTTGAGACTCAGTTAAACAAAGAAAAAGGTATAATTGCCTGAAAGTGTCTCTCATGTTTTAATCCAGTTATGCTAATCGACCTGACAGAGTATTTATGAGATTAATTCTTTCACTGATCACATAAAATTTTAAGATGCTCTTATGTTTTTCAGAAAAAAGCATATATTTTTAAAATGTGTAAATAATTAGTCTAATTTGGCAAAATTTTCAAAGATCTTCCACTACGTGAGCATATAAGAGAAATTAACCTGAAGTCATTTGCTCTATGAATTTTGATACACTGACCTCTAAAAAGTGATGCTGTGATATACATCTAATTTTTTTATGATACCAAAACCAACCTCACTGCTGGCATGGATCCAATCATAGTGACCACTCCTTGGGTTTCCAGGCAATATCACTATGGAAGTAGATTGCCCAACTTTCCTTCCAGGGAATGGCTGGTGGGTTTGAACTGCCAGCCTTCTGATTATCACTTAGGTCAATTTTGTTATTTTACAAAGTAGAGGGAACCTGGGATTCCAATGGTTTAGATTCCTTGTGCAGGTTCACACTCTCAGATAGTAGGGGACCCTGGGAAAATGTTTAGGGCTCTTCTTATCCACTATTTATCCAATCAATGGCACATAACAACAACAACATCCAATGCTTTCTATTTTTTTCTACACTTTTAAGTTCAGAAAGTGAGTTTCAGTTGCTCTCACTGCACAAATGTCAAATATTGACATAATTTAACAGTCTAAATTAAATACATGAATTACAAATTATTCTCAAGAAACATAAAAACCCTTTGCTTCCATTAGTCACTAATTTCCAAGATACTTCCCTATGATTGTTAGTGAGCTTTGAAATGATTACTTGAATTTATAATTGAAAAAATAAAATAAAATCAATTGAAAAAGAAAGCAAGTTTTATGTATTTTT
>NW_006922003.1:2236444-2241746 GCF_000298275.1 Orycteropus afer afer | reverse complement strand
ATATATATAAATAATATAATCTAGAATATAAATATATTTGTTTTGGTTACCTTATACTGGTCTAACAGAAAATACCACAAATGGGTGGCTGTAACAAACAGGAGTTTATTCTCTTACAATTTTAGAGGTTAGAAGTCTGAGTTCAAAGTGCCAGGCCCTAAGAGCTAGGTAAAAGCCCTTTGGCCTTGGGCTTCAGCTCTGCCTCTTGTTCCTGGCCCATAGGAGCTAGAGGTGTCTCTTCACTCAGGCAGCTGCTAGCTGCTGAAGCTGACAAACCTAAGGGCGACAAGTGAAAAGTCACAGTCCTAATATTACCGAACAACATGCAGACCACTAATTTAAGTCCAGAGACAGTCCCAAGATCAGCAAGAAACATGCCAGGCTGCTAAATGAAGACATGGCTACATGCAGGGTCCAAGTATGCCAAAAAGCTACAGACCATTCCTAAAGCTTCTCCTTACATAGTGGCAGCAGATCACATCCCTAAGCCTGTTAGATTTCACCATGGAGTTGATTACCAGTATCATCATGGAGAATAATACATCCACCTGCCCAGCCACTCAAAACCAGGCCCAGCCAAGGTGACATATAACCTTAACTACCACAATATTCTAGAATAAGTTTTCTTTGAAGATACGTATCATATTTTAAGTATTTTACAAGGGGTCTAGGAGCTCTGGTGGTGTAGTGGTTAAGGCATTTGGCTATGAACCAGATTGGTAGTTCGAACCCACCAGCTGCTCTGCAAGGGAAAGATAAGACAGTCTGCTTCCATACAGATTTACAGCCTTAAAAACCCAATGGGCGTTGCTTTGATTCAGAATCAACTCAATAGCAGTGAGTTTTGTTTTGTTTTGTTAACAAGGGGTGTAGTATGAAGCAGAATAAATGTTTGTGAATAGAATAAATATTGGTAAATGAATGTGTGTGTGTGTTTATGCTTGCTAAGTTAGTCTGTTTAAAAATATCATTACTCCCTCTTATTAAAAAAAAGTGTAGGGGTGATATCTGAGCAGTCTTGAAGCAGGGAAAGAGGTTTCTCAGGAAAGTGTGATGAGAGGAACAGAATAGGACATTCTAGGCAGAGGAAAGTCATGAGCAAATAAAAGGAAGGGATAGCTATATCAAGAGAGCACATCACTATCAATAATTTGTTGTGCTTGTATCACAAAATGCATGGCAACAAGTGTTAAAAGACAAAATTGGAGATTGACTAGAAGGCAGATTGGAAGTGCTCTGACAGAATTTTAAAGGACAATTCTTCATTGATCAAATCACACTATCAATGGCAATTTTTTTGTTGAGGATTTGCTGTATGTTGGGCACTGCTCATGGTGTTTTGCCAACATGGACAAAGTGATCCCTGCATAGAAATAACTCTTCTGTATTTTGCTTTAGAAAAATATTTTATATGTGCACATTAGTTGTATGATTCAAAGTTTTTATTTCTCATTTCTTTAGAGTTCTTGTAAATATATATTGCAAAGATTTATGGTAAATTTGAAGTTACTGTGCATAAATTGGGAGGTCTGGTGGAGTAGTACCTAAGGCATTTGACTGTTAACCAGAAGGCTGGTGGTTCAAACCCACCAGCCACTCCTCAGAAGGAAGGTTGAGCAATCTACTTCCATAGTGATACTGCCTTGGAAACCTAAGGAAGGGTCACTGTGAGTAGGATCCAACTCAATGGCAGTGAGTTTGGTTTGGTTTTGCATAAATTAAGGACAGACTCAAGAAAGCTTTATGCTCCCCAGATCAGCAGAAAAGCTAGAAATTTTCACATTGACTGACAGATATTTTCTCCCTCTGTAGGACTCCAGAACAGAAAACAGACCAATGCCCTGATAAACATTTGCATGACATCTGAATTTCTTGAACACCAATATAGGCTGAAGGTACTGGGTTCTAAGAAGTCTAACACATTTTCCTTCCTTTTAGTCTACAATGGTTATAAAATAATGGGATATGAGTGGACATCTTCACAATGGGGCAACAGAAGACAACAGCTTCACTATTGGATTTTGATTACTCTGGGTTACTTTAAATCTTGCTCATCAATTTCAAAATAGAAGTGTTTTGTAACTTTATCAGAATTTCTTAAAATTGGCACTATTGAAATTTGGGGCAGGATGATTGTTAATTGTGTTGGCCTGCTTTGTGCATTGTAGGACACCTACTAGTGTCCTTGGCCTCTACACACTGGAGGCCAATGGCACCCTTCCAGTTGTACCAAGCAAAAATATTTCCAGTGATCACCAAATGTCCCCTTGGGGGCATAATCACCTTCACTTGAGAATCACTGCTTTAGTTTGAATATCTAGATCGTACTTTTTATGTAAATTAATTATGTGAGATTTTAAAAGAAGGTCACCTAAGTGTGCATCTGCATGAAAGAATCACTTTTCCTGTCTATATGTAAACTAGTTTTGCTGATATCAAGGATTCAGTTTCTTTTTTTTGACACTTTATTATTGGTTGAAAAATAGTCTAATTATAGTCTTCTTCTCTCAGAGTCATAGTTCTAATTATTAGTCACATTGACCTTTTCTGTTGAATAAAAAAAAAACAAATGTTATATCATAAGCCATAAAAGCACTGGAATTAAATGCTAGCTGCAAAGAAATATATTAATTATGTACTCCCAAATTAGAATGAGACATCTTTGCAAGGCCTCTATTTGAATATCTTTGAGATTCTCTTTAGAAGATTTCTTTATTTTTAATGGAGCAGACAGCAGGCTTTCATGACCAAAGCTGCCTCTTTATAAAAAAATAAAATCACACTTTATTTACTGCTTAATGAAAAGATTTCTGTGGAGTTACAGCCAATCTCAAATCCTCTCTGCATTTTAAAATCTGCAAAAGTCAAATTACCCAAATCATTTTTTTGGATTGGCACTGACAATGTAGACAATTTCTGCAAATCTTCATCAAGGCAGAATTCTGTTAGAGAGGAAGTCAACGGAAGGGGATGTGTGTCCGCGGGAATCTCTATACTTTGGTATTGGAATATTTTTGATGTGTCACATCCAACCTGCAGTGTTTCCTTAATGAAACAGCTCAGATTCAGAGTCTTCTTTTGCCAAATTGGATCTGCGTAGTGAAATAGCTATCACCTTATTTTAAAATTAAATATCAAGAGACTCCTTTAGACTCCTTCTAGGGTCTGTCTCTGAATATGAGGGATTTTCATATTGATCATTTGGTACTTACCATGTCGTTAAGGTGGTTGGTTGTTGTCGGGTCAATTCTGAGTCATGGAGACCTCTGCATTACAGAGTAAAACTGCTCCATAGGGATTTTTTTTTTTTTTTTTATCTGTGATCTTAATGGAAACAGATCATTAGATTTTTTTCTTCTATGAGACTGCTGGGTATGTTTGAACTGCCAGCTATTAGGTTAGTAAAAAAAAAAAAAAAAACTCACTGCCATTGATTTGATTTGGACTCATAGTCACACCCCACCCCCCGACAGGTGGTAAATCTTTACAGTAGATTGCCCTATATAGGAGTGGCTAGTGGGTTTAAACCACCAATCTGCTAGTTAGTAGTCAAATAAATGTCTTGGCAATGTGCCACCAGAAGTCCTTGGGTTAGTAGTTGAGTGCACATCATTTATGCTATCTAGGGGATTTTAGTTATAATGTATTCTTCCTCCTTTAACAGTTTTCATTGTTAAAAATATATGGTTTCATTGATCTGCTTTCAATATTGGTTTGGGTTCAAAATATTGTTGATTAAAAAACTAAGTTCTTATTTAAGAAGCAAGGATTATTTAAGAAATCCAGAAGGATATTTGAATGACTATCAGAATTCAAAAGGATTAAAGACTCTGGGTTTAAAGTCCACAGGGCTTGTGCAGGGTGTGCTAAATGAATGAACTTTAAGTGGCAAATATTATTTTAATTTTCAGCGTTGTGTTGAGAGAATTAGAAAGAACAGAGAACACACGGTTGCTAACAGAATCATTCTTTACTGTAGGTGAAATAAATCTAGACTATTGATTACCAATGTTTCTTAGAACCCTCTTTTGAAAATAATGATAAAATAAAATTACTGTCCTATTCCATTCATTAATGCACTCAGCAATGCATATTTATTGAGTACCCATTATGAATCATATAGTTTTGTAGGCTTGGAAATGGAGCAGTGAAGAAAACAAAACAAAACGAAAGTCTGAGCCTTCATGTAGTTTACCTTGTATTGGAATAAAGAAAATAAACAAACACACTTTTTTTTTTTTTTTTTTTCAGAGTTTAAGAGTGGTTACCAAGGGCAGCAGGGAAGGGGAAAGAGGGAAATCTTTGTTTACCTGACATTAAGTTTTTGTATATGTGGATGGGAAACATGGCAACAGATATTGGTGATGGTTATACAACATGATTACTAATTGGTTTCACTGAATTATACAAGTGACATCCTTAATTGGCAATGTGTTAACTGTATTTTTTACAATAATAGAAATATGTATGTTGTGCAGTATGATGTTAGGAACTGTGGAAAAAAAAAAGTATATTAAGGTAAAGGAGATAGAGTGTTTCTGTATGTAACTGGACAGGGAAGACATATATAGCTAGGTTGGTTTCCTAGAAGTGCAGTCTCGATGGGGATTATTGTTCTGGAGATTTATTTTGGGGCAAGGTAGGTGTTCTCAGGAGAAGGAAAGTGAAGAAAGAAGGAAACTGTTGGATGAAAAGTTTAGCTGAAGCATTTCAGGGTGGTCACTGGAAGCTTTGGAGAACAAATTGATTTGATTTGTAGACTTGATTCTATCATGAGGCAGGGTTTGGCCATTTGTAGCTGTGGCAGTGGTATAGTTGAGTAGGGTGCTGTGACAGGTAGCTGTCACAAATGAGGCAGGGAGGCATGGCTTGAGAGGAAGATACTTCCATATGTCCAAAACCAATTTTCTGGAGAACAAGGGGCAGTTATGAGTTCTCATACAACCAATGATAACAGCAGGTGGGGATGGATACATCAGACTTAACAAGGATCCGAGAGGGGCTCTAACAGTGTTCACTAACATCTCCAAGAAGGTGATGAGGAAATGAGGGAATTTGATGGTCAAATATCTTGGAGGAAAACCTCCAAGAAGGGAGAACTGTGACCGTAGAGACTCTCAGACAGATTTTTTTTTTTTTAATTTTTATTTTTATTGTGATTTGGGTGAAAATTTATAGAGCAAATACACTTTCCATACAGCAGATCACATACACTTTGTCTCATGACATTGACCACAATTTTGCACAATGCAACATCTTTCCCACTTCCTCCCTATAGGTACCTCTTCCCTGTGACCATCCC
>NW_006922003.1:2230725-2231584 GCF_000298275.1 Orycteropus afer afer | reverse complement strand
AGCCTTGAGCTTCTTGACCCCTGCAGGGAAAAGCCTCCAGCCTGACATTTCCTCCAGGGACTTTGGACTTGCCAGCTTCTATAAGTTTGTGAGCCATTTTCCTAAGAAAAAATTTTTCTCTCTCTTTGCTGTTTTTTGTTTCTCTAGAGAACCCAGTCTAACACACACATTTGGTGTCAGGAGTGGTACCAAATTCTAGAGAGACAAAATCATAAGAATGGGCCTCCTAGATTGGTTCTCCAGTTTGATTAATTTCGATGACACTATCAACTCTACATCTGCTCGTAAAGAGGGCCCTACTAATCCGTGGCATGAGGTGGCAAAATTAAATGTGAAATAGCACCACCAATAGATCAAATACTTGTGAGAAGTGATGCTCTGGCTGATTGGATATTTGATACTTTTCTGCAATTTTTTCAGAATGAGGAGTATAAGGAAGCTGGTTGGTTGGTCCTACTTACACTGGATAAATTGGTGGAAGAGCAAGAAGAGCTCAAAGCTATTGAGTCTCAGCTTAAGCAGCACATAAAAGACTTCAGTGCTTCCAGCTGTGCTCTGAAAGAAAGCCTTAAAGCTTCTACTAAAAGAGCTGATATAGTTGAAAACAAAACCCAGAGTCTTATCGTAAGGGTGGCTGAATTACAATGCCAGCTAAATTGCCAGTCTAGAATGGTGTCTGCCATTAAAGTGAAGACATTGATTGGGAAAAAATGGGATTCTGAAACCTGGAATGGGGACATATGGACAGATAACCAGGAAGATCAGGATATGGAGCCTGTAAATTCTGTTGAATTCCTCCCATCTGAATGTATTACTCTAAAACCATCATCCCCTCCACCTCAGTTTGATGGGATTAACT
>NW_006922003.1:2226995-2227495 GCF_000298275.1 Orycteropus afer afer | reverse complement strand
GGAGTAAGGGCTATTATGGTAGGAAAAGCCAAGTGGAAGCCATTAGAACTGCCTCTACCTACAAAAATAGTAAACCAAAAGCAGTACCACATCCTGGGGGGGGGGTTTGTAGAATTACTGCCACCATCAAGGACTTGAGGGAGGCAGGGGTGGTGATTCCCACCACATCCCCATTTAATTCACCTATTTGGCCTGTGCAAAAAACACATGGATCTTGGAGAATGACAGTGGATTGTCGTAAACTTAATCAGGTGGTGACTCCAATTGCAGCTGCTGTTTTTGATGTGGTTTCATTGCTTGAGCAAATTAGTACATCTTCTGGTACTTGGTATGCAGCTATTGATCTGACCAATGCCTTTTTCTTGATACCAATTTCAAAAGACCATCAGAAGAAGTTTGCTTTCAGCTGGCAAGGCCAACAGTATACTTTCTCAGTCCTTCCTCAGGGGTATATCTACTCCCCGGCACTATGTCATAATTTAGTCCATAGGGATCTTGAT
>NW_006922003.1:2223582-2224580 GCF_000298275.1 Orycteropus afer afer | reverse complement strand
CCCCAGCTACTCCTGTCATTGCTCAATGGGCTCATGAACAAAGTGGCCATGGTGGCAGGGATGGAGGTTATGCATGGACTCAGCAACATGGACTCCCACTTAACAAGGCTGATTTGGTTACCGCCACTGCTGAGTGCTCAATCTGCCAACAGCAGAGACCAATACTGAGTCTGCGATATGGAACCATCCCTCGGGGTGATCAGCCAGCCACCTGGTGGCAGGTTGATTACATTGGGCCACTTCCTTCATGGAAAGGACAGCATTTTGTTCTTACTGGAATAGATACTTATTCTGGATATGGTTTTGCCTTCCCTGCATGCAATGATTCTGCTAAAACAACCATCCATGGACTTACAGAATGCCTTGTCCACCGTCATGGTATCCCACACAGCATTGTTTCAGATCAAGGGACTCATTTCACAGCACAAGAATTGTGGCAATGGGCTTATGCTCATGGAATTCACTGGTCTTACCATATTCCCCATCATCCTGAAGCAGCTGGCTTGATAGAACAATGGAATGGCCTCTTAAAAACACAAATATGACACCAACTAGGTGGAAATACCTTGAAGAGTTGGGGCAATGTTCTCCAGGAGGCTGTATGTGCTCTAAACCAGAATCCAATATATGGTTCTGTTTCTCCAATAGCCAGGATTCATGGGTCCAGGAACCAACGGGTGGCTACAGTAGTGGTACCCCTCACTATTACCCCTAGTGACCCACTCAAAAATTTTTTGCTTCCTGTCCCTGCTACCCTATGCTCTGCATGTCTTAAGATCTTATTCCCAAAGGGAGGAACACTCCCGGCTGGAGACACAATACTGATTGCATTGACCTGGAAATTAAGAATGCCACCTGGCCATTTTGGCTTCTTTGTGCCTCTGGATCAACAGACAAAGAAGGGCATTACTGTATTATCTAGTGTGATAGATCCTGATTACCAAGGGGAAATTGGATTGGCTTTACATAATGGAGGTAAAGAAGAATATGTCTGGGAT
>NW_006922003.1:2221510-2223292 GCF_000298275.1 Orycteropus afer afer | reverse complement strand
GGAAATACAGAATGGGTGGTGGAAGGAGGTAGTTCTGAATATCAGCTATGACAACATGACCAGCTGCAGAAATAAGGACTGTGATTGTTATATTTCTTCATTGTATATGTGCATCAAATATTTTTGTTTCCTTCTGTTATGAACTGTGAAATATAAATAAGGTTAATGCATTTTGGTTGCTTGTGTGTTAGCATATCATGTAGGTACAAATATGACTTTGTAATTGTCCTTATTTAGAGATTATATATGGTTAAGAAGATGTGTACAACTGCCAAGTTGACAAGAGGTGGACTGTGATAGTTGGAGTTGTGTGTCAACTTGGTTGGGCCCCAGTTCTGTGTGGTTGTTCCCATGATGGGATTGGATGACTATGACTGTGTTCTGAGTGTCCAATCTATTCAAGGGGAGTTTCCCTAGGGATGTGGCCTGCTTCCAGGATATCCAGGGACATCTTGGGAAGAGAGACATTCTTCTGTGAATTGAGTTTCTGTTGTGCTGCCTACAACTGTCTGTGAGTGAGCAGTCCACCGTTTGGCTTGGAGATCTTGGATTAGTCATTCATTGGAGACAACAGCCAGTATACTGCCTGCCAGCCTTGAGCTTCTTGGCCCCTGTGAGGAAAAGCCTCCAGCCTGACGTTTCCTCCAGGGACTTTGGACTTGCTAGCTTCTATATATTTGTGAGCCATTTTCCTAAGATAAATTTCTCTCTCTTATATATATATATATAAGCTTTGCTGGTTTTTGTTTCTCTAGAGAACCCAGTCTAGCACACCTAATAAATCCCATAATCTGTAAATTCTGTGTAGCCATTGCAGCAAATTATCGAAAACAGAAAAGAGGTGGTGGGTGTCGTGGGAGGGACGGTTGGTGGCAAGTTTGGTAAAAGGGCTGGAAGGTGGAGGCATGTCTGGCCTCATAGGAACAGGCCTTGGGCTGCTGATGGTGATTCTGTTTTCCTCTTGTATAGTTAGAGGAGGACAAAAAATGCCTCCTTTTTGCCCCTTTAGCAAACACCTTTCTTTCTCAGGTGTTCTAGTTTCATACAGAAGATGGCACTTTTTGGCCTACTCTGGAAAAACAATGGAACTCCCTCTTAAGCTAGAGGTGGTGATAATCCATAATGGGAGGTAGAGCTTGTTGCAAATGCTGCACACCTCTGAATTCTAATGCAAGTCACTCTTGCATTTTGCTGAGATCTCCAAATGACTTGTCCACTTTTACACACTCTTGTTGCCACAAACTATCACGGGATTCTTTAAAAACAAAACAAAACAAAACAAAACAAAACAGTTTGTGTAAGCTACCTTGTAAAAGCTCTCCTAGAAGATAAAATACTTAGGAATAAATCTTATCAGGGACACAAAAGACCTATACAAAGAAAATTACAAAACACTACTACAAGAAACTATAAGAAACCTATGTAAGTGGAAGACTATCCCATGCTCATGGATAGGAAAACTGAATATTGTAAAAATAGCAATACTACCCAAAGCAATTTGTAAAGTCAGTGTAATCCCAATCCAAATAACATCAACATTTATTAAAGACATGGAAAAATCAATATTAATTTTATATGGAAAGGAAAAAGTGCAAGGATAAGCAAAACACTACTGAAGAAGAGAAACAAAATAGGAAGTCTCACAGTCCCAAATCTCAAAAGCTTCTATATAGCCACAGTTTTCAAAACAGCCTGGTACTGGTACAATGATAGACACATAGACTGGTGAACAGAATTGAGATTCCAGAAATATATCCACCCACCTATGGACAGCTGATCTTT
>NW_006922003.1:2215562-2221015 GCF_000298275.1 Orycteropus afer afer | reverse complement strand
TCTGGTTAGCAGTCAAATGCTTTAGGCACTATGCCACCAGACCTCCAGGCAAATTTAGGGGCCCTAATTTATGGTTTAAATAGACTATCAAGCATGACACAAAACACACAAACAGCAGAGGAGAAACTAGAAGACTGGCACCTACTAAAAATTAAATTCTGTGTGCATCAAAGACATCTCCTAAAAAGTAAAAAGAGAACTTACAGATTGGTTGGGAGCTCTGGTGGCATAGTGCCTAAGGCATTTGACTACTTAACCAGAAGGCTGGCAGTTCAAACCCACCAACCACTCCTCAGAAGGAAGATTGGACAATCTACTTCCATAATGATATCACCTTGGAAACCCAAGGAAGGCTCGCTATGAGTCAAATAGACTGGATGGCAGTGAGTTTGGTTTAGGAGCTCTGGTGGTGTAGTGCCACAGATTGGTGAAAAAGTATTTGGCAACAACATATCTAACAAAGGACTTATCTCTAAAATTTATAGAGAACTTCGATATCTCAACATCAAAAAGACAAACAATCCAATTCTAAAATGGGGAAAGGATATGAACAGACATTTCAACAAAGAAGATATTCAGGCAGCCTAAAAGCACATGATTAAATGCTTGGAATCATTAGCCATTGAAGCAAATCAGAATAACAATGAAATATCATTTCACCCCAGCAATAATAGCAAAGTTCAACAGGACAGAAAACAGCAAATGCTGGCAAGAATGTGGAGAGGTTGGAAATCTCATACACTGCTAGTGGTATTGTAAAATGTTACAACCACTGTGAAAAATGGTATGGCACTTCCTTAAAAAGTTGTAAATAGAAATACCATTTGATCTAGCAACACCATTAGTAGGAATATATCCTAAAGAGGTGAGACCCAGGGCACAAACAGACACATGCACTACCATGTTTATTGCAGCAAAGAGATGGAAACAACCTAAGAGCCCATCAATAGATAAATGGATAACCAAACTACAGCCATATTCACAATGGAATACTATGCAACATTAAAGAATAATGAAGGATCAGTAAATCACCTCTTATTGTGGATGAACTTGGCAGACATTATGCTAAGTGAAATAAATCAACCAGTGAACAGAAATATTGTATGAGTCCATTATTTTAAAAAGTCAAGGAAAGGTTTACACAGGGAAGGAAACTTTCTTTGTTGGTTACAAGGGATGGGAGAAGAGGGGAATGGAGGGAAGACAGATGGATAATTAAAGGACAGTTTTGATATAGGTAAAGGGATTAAATAAATAAATAGATAGATAAGATCAGCCATTAGTTGATAGTTTCTGAAGCTATGTTATGGACACATGGGGGTTCATTGTACCAATCTTTGTTTCTGTTTGAATATTTTATAATAAGAATAAATAAATTTTTTAAAAAATAAAAACTCTCCTAACGATCTTCTTATACTTAGAACAAAATCCAATATCCTCATGATTGTCTCACAGCTTTGCACCTGGCTCCCTCACTAATTTTACCTTTAACTATCTGTGTTAGATGGGGTTCTCTAGAGAAACAAAATCAGTAAACTTTATATATATGTATATATATAGAAATTTATCTTAGGAAAATGGCTCACACGCTTATAGAAGCTGGCAAGTCCAAAGTTCCTGGATCAAACATCAAACTGGAGTCTTTTCCACCTCAAGCTGGAGGCTTTTCCCAACTCTTGCAGCCACAGGGGCTGGAGAGCCCAAGGCTTGCAGGCAATACACTGGCTGTTGACTCCAATGAATGACAAATCCAAGATCTCCAGGCCGAATGGTGGATTGTTCACTCACGGACAGTTGTAGGCTGCACAACAGAATCCCGATCCACAGAAGAATGTCTCTTTTCCTGGAATGTCCATAGATACACTGGAAGCAGGCCACACCCCTAGGGAAACTCCCTTTCAACAGATTGCCTGCTCAAAACATAATCGTCTGATCCCATCAGGGGAATAACCACACCACAACAGCTTAAACGACGCAGAATTGTGATCCAGCCAAGTTGACACACAGCTCCAACTATCACACTATCCTCTCCATTGCAGGATCCGTTATGACAGTACCATCCTTCTTGCTATTCTCTTGGAAGTTCTATATTGTTTCTTGTTGGAATTTGGATCTGTACCCTCCATTGACTAAGATATTTTCCTCCATAGAATTGTCTTGTTCACTCGTTTCAATAAAATTACTGCTTGCAAAGTCATTGTTCATAATAGCCTATCCTAGTCAAACAGTTTGTGTTAAAATGTATACACATTCTATAGCTCCACATCTCTTTTGCTTGCTTTATTTCTTCTTCATAAAGCTGACTGATTTTGTATTATACATTTATTTGTTTAATGTATTTATCCCTATTAAGATGACGTTTCCCTGAGAGGAAGCTCTTGAGTCTCTTGTTTAGAGTTTAATCCTCAGAGTCTAGAATCGTGCCTAGTAACTCTCAGGCTCTAAAATATATGTTGGGTGCCACTAGCCTTTTTAGGGTCAAACCTTCATAGACACTTTCAGTGTTCTGGCCTGGTGAACAAAAGCTTGTTTAGTTCTGAGAAATTCTTCCATCCTTTGAGATCTTTCTGTCTTTTAACTTTCTGTGTATGTGTGTGTATGAGCATACATGTGCTTGTGTGCTAGGATTAAAGCTATTATTTCCCACAGATGCATTTGCCATCAGTTTAGAAATACACATTCTTACAGTCTTCTCTGAAGTATGAACACTTCCTGCAAGCCTCCAGGCTTTGAGTAATGCAAACCATTGGCAACAGAGGAGCCATACTCCACCATGCATTTTTAGAGTAGCTGTGCCAATTGATCCATTACAGACAGTTGAAAGACAGACGAAGGGAAGCTGAGTTACACTTAAGGGTTAGAGTTTATGAGGAACTGCATTAAGTACTCTGTGTTGCAGAAATTACTATGGCTAGTTTTCCTAACACTGTATCATTTACTTACAGTAACTTGAGGATGGACAGGAATGAGGATAAACTGGAATGGGAAAATGACAACATATATTGGCTGCAAATGACTTGAGTGTTTCAAACAGAATTTTAGATGACTTCAGTGTCTTTTTCATATCCAGAGGCACTTACTGTTCTTTTCAGTGAAGAGTCTAGAGAAGCAAATATACATGATTGTATGTGAATTTACAAAATTATGCAGGATATCCTCATCAAGCATTGCTTTTTTTCAAAATCTCACACGTTCTTTCCTCCCTTATTTCTTCTTTTCTTGTTTTACTATTAGCTGGACATTATGACATATAATGTATTTTATTATATTTCTTGGCTCTAGGTTATATTTACAAGTTATTTTATATTCTATTTGAAAATTGTGGATTGTACTTCTACAACCAACTTAAAAAAATAATATTTTTAAAAGAAAAATGTCACAGACTATAGAAGAAGTAAGGAGCCCTGCTGACACAACAGTTATGCAGTTGGCTGCTAACCAAAAGGTCAGCAGTTGGTACGCACTGGGGGTTCCATAGGAGAAAAGACCTGGAGAACTACTTCTGTGAAGATTACAGTTTAGGCCATCTTATGGGACAGCTTTACTCTGTCATCCAGGTGGCTATGACTTGTAATCATCTTGATAAAAAAAAAAAATCACTGCTATTGAGTTGATTCCAACTCATAGAGACCCCCATTGGATTTCCGAGGTAGTATCTCTACAGAAGTAGGCTGCCCAGTCTTCCTTCAGAGGAGTGGCTGGTGGATTTGAACCTCCAACCTTCTGGTTAGCAGTCAAATACCTTAGGCACTAGGCCACCAGAGCTCCCTTCTCTTGAATAGAAATATAAAATTATAAAAAATAACACCTTTCTTGGGAGATTATTTTAAACAATTTATAATGAGAGTTTAATAGTGATCTTTTCTTTTGTTGGTTTTGTTTTGTTGTGGTGGATCTATGTTCATTTGTTTATTTCTGTAACAACTTTGAGATATAACTCACATACCATACAATACACACATTTAAAGTATATAATTCAATGATTTTGATATAGTCACAGAGTTGTGCAACTATCACCACAATTTTAGGACATTTTCAATATCCAAAAAGAAACCTTTCAGAATTCATCCTCCATCTAGTTATCCTACCTGTAACTCTCCTCTGCCACTGTCTTGTTGTTGTTGTTGTTGTTATGTGCCGTCGAGTCAAACCCGACTCATAGCGACCCCTCCTTGGGTTTCCGAGGCAGTATCACTACCGAAGTAGGATTGCCCAACCTTTCTTCCGAGGAGTGGCTGGTGGGTTTGAACAGCCAGCCGTCTGAGGCAACTGTTAATGTACTTTCTATCTCTATAGATTTCCCTATTTTGTATATTTCATATACCTGGAATCATACAACATGTGGTCTTCTGTATTTGACTTCTTCTAGATAGTATAATATTTTCAAGGTCCTTCTATTCTGTAGCATGTAACAGTGCTTCTGTTTTTACTACTAAATAATATTCCAGAGTATCAGTATACTGTATTTATTTATCCATTCATCAGATTCTGGACATTCGGGTTGTTTTCACTTTTTAGAGCAAATTTTCATTATTTTGGGTATATACCTAGTAGTGGAATTTGTGTGTCATGAAGTAACTCTATGCTGAACCTTTCTAAGGACTGACAGACTTTGTTTCTCCAAAGAGGTTGCACCACTTTCCATTTCCCCCAACAGTGCATGAGAGTTCAAATTTCTCAATATCCTCACAAACACCTGTTATTATCCTTTTCATTATAGCTGTCTCAGTGGGTAGAAAGTGGTATATCTTTATGGTTTGATTTCCAGTGCCCTAGTGGCTAATGATATTGAGGTCTTTCGTATGCTTCTTGGCCCACTTTAATTTCAGTGGTTGTTTTTTTTTCTGTATTGCAATGTACTTTCCTCTGTTACTTTTTTGATATTTCTATCTTGTTGTAAACCTGGAAACCACATATTTAAATATGTTGGAAGTATACAGAAAGCAAAGTGTGTGTGATCATATGTGTGACTGTGAAGGTTTATTGCATGTTATTTTTAGATATATGTGGTATACCTCGATAACATTTTTGATTATTTTTAGTTCTTAATTGTTTTCAGATAAATTTCTAGATATTGAAGACAACGTGCCATTATTTAAATAGTATGAATTGATTATAGATTTGATAAACTTACTGATAATTTGTTATATATACACTTTAAATAGCTTATCCTTCAAAATATACTTTTCTCATTGCAAAACAATAGATCAGAAGGAAATGCTTTAGAGTGATAAAGATGATTCCAAACTTACAAGAAAAAGAGCTTAAAATTTGACTGAATCAACTTAATATTCCCTGTGAGTTACTTAAACTTAATTTTGATAATGAAATTATGTACTGAGAAGAAAAAAAAAGCTTCAAGTTAATGAATCCATGGGGACAAACCTGCTTTCCTATATGAAATTTAATTCTAACTAATATCTGGATGTTGGGGAATGTACATTTATTTTTAG
>NW_006922003.1:2213802-2214844 GCF_000298275.1 Orycteropus afer afer | reverse complement strand
GATTATTTGTGCAGCATACAGATTGAACAGCTATGATGAAAAGATACAGCCCTGACGTACTCCAGTCCTGATTTTAAACCATGCAGTATCAACTTGTTCTGTTCAAATGACAGCCTCCTGTCTATGGACAGGTACCTAATGAGTACAATTAGGTGTTCTGGAGTTCCCATTCTTCTCAATGTTATCCATGATTTGTTGTACTCCACACAATCGAATGCTTTTGCATGGTCAATAAAACACAAGTAAACATCTTTCTGGTATTCTTTGCTTTCAGCCAAGATGTATCTGACATCAGCAATGATATCCCTTATTCCACATCCTCTTCTGAACCCAGCTTGCACTTCTGGAAGTTCTCTGTCAATATACTGCTGCAATCATTTTTGAATTATCTTCAGTAAGATTTTACTTGCTTGTGATATTAATGGTATAGTTTGATAATTTCCACATTCTTTGAGATCATTTTTCTATGGAATAGGTACAAATATGGATCTCTTCCAGTCAATTGACCAGGTAGCTATCTAACAAATTTCTTGGCATAGATGAATAAGTGCCTCCAGGGTGACATCCATTTGTTGACACATCTCAATGGGCATTCTATCAATTCCTGGAGTCTTGTTTGTCACCAGTTCCTTCAGTGCATCTTTAACTTCTTCCTTCAATACCATTGGTTGTTGATCATATGCCACCTTCTGAAATGGATTAACATTGACCAATTCTTTTTGGTAAAGTGACTCTGTAGCAATCTTCTTTTGATATTTCCTGCATCATTCAATATTTTGCCTATAGAATGTTTCAGTATTGCAACTAGAGGCTTTAATTTTTTCTTCAGTTCTTTCGGCTTTGAAAATCTTGAGGATTTTCTTCCCCTTTGATTTTCTAACTCTGGGTCTTTTCACATTTCATTTTAATAATTGACTTTGTCTTCTTGAGCTGCTCTTTGAAATCTCTGTTCAGCTCTTTTATCTTGTCATTTCTTCCATTTTCTTTAGCTATTCTCTATTCAAGAGCAAGTTTCAGAGTCTCTTCTGACATCCATTTTGGT
>NW_006922003.1:2209228-2212062 GCF_000298275.1 Orycteropus afer afer | reverse complement strand
GAGTTCCAGCATTATTTCTGTCACCAAGGCCAAATTTTCCAACTACTGGTGATTCTTCTTTGTTTCCAACTTTTGCGTTCTAGTCACCAGTGATAATTAACACATCCTGATTGCCTGTTAGGTCACTTTCAGACTGCAGAAGTTGATAAAAATCTTCAATTTCCTCATCTTTGCCTTTGGTGCTTGGTGCATAAATTTGAATAACAGTCATATTAACAGGTCTTCCTTGCAGGCGTATGGGTATTATCCTATCACTGACAGCATTGCACTTCAGGACACATCTTGAAACATCCTTTGTGATGATGAATGCCATGCCATTCCTTTTTAAACTGTCATTCCTGGCATAGTAGATCATATAGTTGTCTGATTCAAAATGGCCAAAACCACGGTTCTCATGGACTTGTTTTAATTGTCTTTAGCTTCAATTTGAGCTTGCATATGAGCAGTTGGTTGTCTGTTTTACAGTCAGCTCCTGGCCTTGGTTTGGCTGAAGATATTGAGCTTCTCCATCACCTCTTTGCATAGATGTAGTCAATCTGATTCTTGTGTATTCCATCTGGTGAAGTCCATGTGTTTGTGTTGAAAAAGGTGTTTGCAATCAGTCAGTTGTTGGTCTTGCAAAATTTTATCATGTGGTCTCCAGCATTATTTTTATCACAAAAGCCATATTTTCCAACTATTTGTGATTCTTCTTTGTTTCCAACTTTTGCATTCTAATCACCAGTAACAATCAACATATCTTGATTGCATGTTTGGTCAATTTCAGACTGCAGAAGTTGGAAAAAACTCTTCAGTTTCCTTGTCTTTGGCTTTGGTGTTTGGTGTGTAAAACTGAATAATTACCAGTATTACCAGTCCTCTTTATAGGAAAAGATTGTAGATTCCTAAATTTATGATATCATAGATGTGATGCAAGTTCAGTGTGTACAGCTGGGTTACTCTGTGTCACCTCCATAGGACTGGGGGAGAAATGATACCAATATGAACATGAGGCTTATGGTGCCTAGTTTTCTGTGATTAATGATATACTTTTTTCTGACCCAGAGGTCTCATGTCTTCTGTCAGCCTTCATGGAACTGGAAGATTAACTTGTTAGCTTGCAATTAGGGTAAAATTTCAGACTCTTTAGTTAACAGTTAAAAAAACCCAAAAACTTCTATATGAAAAAAACACAAACCAAAACAAAAACACAGTAATCATCTACTGAGTTGCCTATAAAACACTGAATATGAATTTGGCTGCAATTTTTTCCCCAATGAATGAATCAATATTGTCTTGACAATTATGATTTTGTACTGTCTTGCTCTAAATTAGCTTTGCAATTCAAATGCATATAGGAAGCCAAGAAACACAGAAGCAAAGAGCAGACGAGGAGAAATTGTTATCAACTGCTAGTTGATAAACTGTTGTTTTTAAGAAATAAATCTAACACCTGCTTTCTTATATTGCTTTTGAAGACACTATGTACACCACACTGATCAGCAAATTCTTACTACTTGGTTCAATTTGGTGTTCTTCCTTAACAACAATTTTAGCCCTTGGATTAAAACATCAGAAACAGAAAAACACTGTGTATTTTACTGATACTATGGAACATGAGAAGAAGCTTTGGTGGAGTAGTGGTTAAAGCATTTGGCTGCTAATCAAAAGAGCAGCCATTTGAACTCACCAGCTTCTCCATAGGAGAAAGATGGAGCAGTCACTTCTGTAAAGATTCACAGTCTTGCAAACCTTATGGGGCAGTTCTACTCTGTTCTATAGGGTCATTATGAGTCAGAATCAATCGATGGCAGTGGGTTTGGTTTGGTTTTCAGAATGAGACTTGTGAACCAGATTCAGAACTACATCAACCCTCTCACTCATTAACTAGAAAAAGGAAGAAATTTCATTAACCAGCTTCACAGGACAGATTTGTCCATTCTTCTGGCAGTTCATGGTATTTTCAATATTCTTCACCAACACCATAGTTCAAAGTCATCAACTCTTCTTTGTTCTTCCTTACTCTTTGCCCAGCTTTCCATATGTCCATGCAGATGAGATGATTGAAAATATCATGACTTCAGTCAGGCACACCTTAGTCTTCAAAGTGATATCTTTGCTCCTTAACACTTTAAAGAGGTCTTTTGAAGAAGCTTTGCCCAGTGCTTTATGTCTTCTTATTTCTTGACAGCTGCTTCCATGGTGTTGATTATGGATCTAAGTAAAATGAAATCCCTGAGAACTTCAATCTCTTCTCCATTTATCTTGATGTTATTGGTACAGTTGTGAGGATTTTTGTTTCCTTTATATAGAAGTGCAATCCATAACAAAGACTGTCATCTTTGGTCATTAAGTGCTTCAAGTCATTGTTCAGCAAGGAAGGTTGTGTCATCTGCATATCTCAGGTTGTTAATAAGCCTTCCTCTAATCTTGATGCCATGTTATTCTTTAGTCTTGTTTCCCATATTATTTGCTCAGCATAGAGATTGAATAAGCATGGTGAAAGAATAAACCCTGACACACACTGATTTTAAACCATGCAGTATCCCCTTGCTCTGTTTGAGTGACAGCCTCTTGGCCTATGTACAGAATCATCATGAGCACAATGAAGTGTTCTGGAATTCCCATTCTTCACAACATTATCCACAATTTGTTATGATCTACACAGTTGAATGCCTTTTTGTAGTGAATTAAACATAGATGAACATTTTTCATCTTCCTGGTATTTGCTTTCAGCCAAGATCCATCTGATATCAGCAATGCTGTCCCTCACTTCACATCCTCTTCTATGTCTAGCCTGAATTTCTGGAAGCTCCCTGTCAAAATACTGCTACAACCATTTTTTTTTTTTTTTT
>NW_006922003.1:2206294-2208458 GCF_000298275.1 Orycteropus afer afer | reverse complement strand
GTTATTGTAACTTTGCTCCTGTTAGCATTATTATATATATGGACATTCTTATAGCATATGCAAATATGTATGTAGGAATATCATCTGCCACACTTATATATGATCATGTGTATATTCCCTTTCCCCTAGACATACCTCATTATTCAGTTTGTGTAACTATGTATCCACCTGTAGATTAATGTTTGTTAGTACTGATAATGCAGTATTATTTATGTAAAAGTACTTGTCATTGTGCACCTCTCTGTGTCTTCCATTTCCTTAATGTTATTTAGTTGGTCACTCACTTTTGGTATATTGCCTTTACCTTCACTCAAATAAATACTTTCCTCTTATCTATCTAGCAGTTTTCCCTCTCCTACCCTCCCATCCCTGATTAGTACAAAGGAAGTTTCCTTCTATATTTAAACCTTTGACTTTTTACAATAGTGAACTCATACAATATTTGTCTTTCTGTGATTGACTTATTTCACTGAGCATAATGTCCCCAAGTTCGTCCACATTCTGAAGTGTTTCCCAGATTCTGCATTATTCTTTAGTATTGCGTAGTATTCCATTGTGTGTATGTACCATACTTTGGTTACCCATTCTTCCATTGATGGCCACTTTGATTGGTAGGGTGGAGGGTCGACGAAAGAGGGGGAGGCCTTCAACGAGATGGATTGATACAGTGGCTGCGATGATGGGCTCGAGTATAGCAGGGATTGTGGGGCTGGTGCGGGATCGGGCAGTGTTTCGTTCTGCTGTGCATGGGGTCGCTATGAGTCGGAAACGACTTGACGGCACTTAACAACAACAACAACAACAGTCCTTTGTCAAGGATCAGCTGACCATAGGTGAATGAATCTATATCTGGGTTCTCATTTCTGTTCCACTGGTCTGTCTGTCATTGTGGCAATACTAGGCTGTTTTGACTACTGTGGCTGTACAGTAGGTTTTGAGATCTGGGAGTATGAGACCTCCTACTTTGTTCTTCTTTTTCAGTAGTGCTTTGCTTATTTGTGGTCTCTTTCCTTTCCATATAAATTAATTATTGATTTTTCTATGTCCTTAAAGAATATTGCTGGAATCTGGATTGGAATTGCATTTAAGGTATAGATTGCTTTGAGTAGTATTGATATTTTCAAGTGTTCCATTTTCCTATCTATGAACATAGTAGTATTGTTTCATTTATGAAGATATTTCATAGTTTGTTGAAGTAGTGTTTTTTTTTTTTTGTCTAGGTCTTTTGTGTCACTGGTAAGATTTATTCCCAAGTATCTTATCTTTTTGACAGCTATTTGTAAATGATATTGATTTCCTTATTTCCTTTTTAGAGATCTCATTGCTGGTGTAGAGGAACCCAACTGAGTTCTGTATGTAGATCTTGTATCCTGCCACTATGCTAAATAATTCAATTAGTTCCAGTAGTTTTCTTGCTGATTCTCTTGGGTTTCCTATATATAGGATTACATCATCTGTAAGTAGGGATAATTTTACTTCTTCCTTGCCAATTTGCATGTCTTTTATTTCTGTTTCTTGCTTTATTGCCCTGGCTAAAACATCCAATACAATGTTGAATAGAAATGGGGATAGAGTGTGTCCTTGTCTGGTTTTTATGGGGAATGTTTTCAGTCTCTCTACATTGAAAATAATGTTGATTTTAGGTTTGGCATATATGCTCTTTATTATTTTGGGGAATTTCCCTTCTATTTCTATTTTTCTGGAATATTTTGTCAGGAATGAGTGCTGGATTTTATCAAATGCCTTTTCTGCTTTGATTGATATGATCATGTGGTTCTTTTCCTTTACTTTTCTTATGTTATGGATTATGGTGATTGTTTTTCTAATGTTGAATTACCCTTTCATACCTGGTTTCAATCCCACTTTGTCATGTATTATTTTGTTGAAATAATGTTGGAGTCTATTAGCTAGAATTTTGTTGAAGATTTTTGTGTATATATTCATGAGGGTTATTGTTCTGTACTTTTTCTTTTTAGTGGTGTCTTTGCCTGGTTTTGGTATCAGGGTTATGCTTGCTTCATAAAATGAAATTGGAAGGGTTCTATCTTTTTCTGTGTTCTGGTATGGTTTGGTAGGATTGGTGTCAGCTATTCTCTGAATGTTTGGTAGAATTCTCCAGTGAAACATCTGAGCTTTTTGTTGGTAGTTTTTTTTTTTTTTTTTT
>NW_006922003.1:2203294-2205324 GCF_000298275.1 Orycteropus afer afer | reverse complement strand
CAGTATTTCAGTGTTTTTAAATTTCAATTGAAATTGCAGTATTTCAATGTTTTAAAATGTGTTCAGGGTTGCTTTGTGGCCTAACATATGGTCTATCCTGGAGATTGTTCATGTATACTGAAAACGAATGTATATTGTGCTGTTGCTGGGTGCCATGCTCTGTAAATGTCTATAACATTATCATTGTTGTTAGGTGCTATCGAGTCATCTCTGACTCATAGCAACCTCGTGTACAGCAGAACAAAACATTGCCCAGTCCTGTGCCAGCCTCATAATCCTTGCTATACCTGAACCCATCGTTGCAGCCACTGTGTTAATCCATCTTGTTGAGGGCCTTCCCCTTTTTTGTTGTCCCTCCACTTTGCTAAGCATGATATCCTTCTCCAGGGAATGACCAAAGTAGGTGAGATGAAGTTTGGCCATTCTTGCTTCCAAGGAGCATTCTGGCAGCACTTATTCCAGGATGGATTTGTTAGTTCTTTTAGCAGTCCATTGTACTTGCAGTTTCCTTCTCCAACACCACAACTCAAAAGCATCAACTTTTCTTCTGTCTTCCTTATTCATTGTCCAACTCTCACATGCATCTAAGGCGATTGGAAATACCATGTCAAACGCACCTTAGTCTTCTAAGACATCTTTGCTCTTCAGCACTTGAAACAGGTCCTTGGCAGCAATCTCTCTTTTTTTTTTTTTTTTTGCCAATATCTTTGTTTCATATAATTTTCTGTGCTGAGCTCTACAACGTCAAGTTGGTCAATTGTATTGTTTAGTTCTTCCACCTTTGTTGAATTACTTTCTAGTTTTCTTTCATTGAAAGTGGTGTATTAAGTCTCTTACTATTACCGTGGAGTCATCTATTTGTCTTTTCAATTCTGTTAAAGCCTGATTTATGTATTTTGGGGCTTTTTCACTGAGTGAGTAGATTTTTCTTATGATTATGTCCTCTTGTTCAATTGATCCTTTAATATGTATATAATGTCCTTCCTTGTCTCTTTTGGTCATTTTTTTCTTAAAGTCTATTTCATCAGTAATTAATATTGCCACTTCTGCTCTCTTTTATTTGTCATTTGCTTGTAATATCTTTTCCCAGCCTTTGATTTTTAGTCTATTTTTTTCTTTGTGTCTAAGGTGAGTCTCTTGTAGACAGCATATTGATGGGTCATGTTTTCTTATCCAGTCTGCCACTCTCTGTCTCTTGAGTGATACATTTAATCCATGTACAGTCAGAGTAATTATTCACAAGTATGAATTTATTGCTATCATTTTGTTATGTGTTTTCTGTGGTGTTGCCAATACCTTTGTTCCATATAATTTTCTGTGCTGAGCTCATTCTGTTTATGAATTTTGTTATCATTTCCCTCATTGCTGTTGTTTTAGTATTTGCTAAATATTTGTGCCACTCCTCTTTTTCATTTTGATACAAGTTTATTGTTTATTTATTTATTTATTTGAGATTACTTTGTGATTTATCATTTTGTTCCCAAGTTTAGAACGTCTGCTCTATCTCACAATTTTTTTGACTTCATCTCCATTGGGACATTCTGTACCTATACTATTTATTCCCTCTTTTGGCTTATAGTTGTCCTCATTTACTGACTGAAATCCTGAAAGCTTATTTTACTTTGCATAATTCTATAACTGGCTTGGTTTCTGGGTTATGTCATCATATGTGTTAATCAGTACTTGTTGTCTGCTTGTGTTGGTTCTCTGTCCTAAGGATTCCCTTTAGCATCTCTTGTAAGGTTGGTCTGGTTTGAACAAATTCCCTTAATTTCTGTTTATCTGGAAATGTCATAATTTCAGCATCATATTTGAGGGACAATTTTACTGGATATATATTTCTTCACTGGTAATTTTTTCTTTCAGGTTTTATATATATCATCCAATTGAGTTCTTGCTTGCATGGTTTCTGGTGAGAAATTAGAGCTTAGTCTTATTGGTTGCCCTTCGTAGGTAACTTTTCATTTTTTCCCATACAGCTTGCAGGATTCTTCCTTTGTCTTTGGTTTTGGTGAGTTTGACTATGATAT
>NW_006922003.1:2193617-2202657 GCF_000298275.1 Orycteropus afer afer | reverse complement strand
CAGAACAGGGTGTACTCTGTTTCATATTCATTGAACTTGAATAGATATCTTCTCTCTTTCATCATATTAGGGAAATGATCTTCCAACAAATCTTTGACAATTTTCTCTGTGGTTTTATTAGTCTCTTTGTGTTCTGGAATTACTAGCACATGTAAGTTATTCCTTTTGATGGTATTCCACATGAACCTTAGGCTTTTTTCATTTTGTTTTGATCTATTTTTTTCGAATTGTCCTTTAACAAAGTAGTATTGAGGTATTTGTCTTCAATGTTGCTAATTCTATCTTCCATTGATTTGATTCTACTTCTTTGCCCATTCAGTGTGTTATCTATTTCTGAAATCTTAGTATAAATCTTCTGGATTTCTATTTTTTGTTTTTGTATGGTTTCTAATTTTTTGCTTATTTTTTCAGTATGTGCTTATACTGTTTTCCTAAACTGTTTTAGAGTTTTGTCTGTGTTTTCCTTAATTTTATCAGTGTTTTTCCTGATCTGTCCCTCAATCTGTTGAAGACACCTAAATATAATTCTTTCGAATTCCTTATCAGGTGTTTCCAGTGCTGCTTCTTCCTCAAGGAGGTTTTCTCAGTCCATACTCTGGTCCCTTATTTACATTGCTTTATCTTGCTTCTTTGTGTGGACGGGGATAGTCAGTTGTCTCTGAGACATTGTGATGGCATTGTATTTAAATTCAAGTGGGGATTGTATGTTGGTGTGATTTTTTTTTTTTTAATCTCTATTTTGTATTGATATATCTGAGTGATCAGGACTCTTCTGCTCCTCTATTCATTAGTTGGCAGCACTTAGGCATTCATCACCTGTCTTCTGGTGGTTGTGATAGAGAATGAGAGTGCAGGCACACATCTCTGTTAACTGTTTGTGAAAAGCAATTGAGGGTGAATGCTAAAGGGGTAGGGAGGCAGCAACTTCTAACCTTCTCTGGCTATACAAGAGGAAGACAATCCCCATCAGTAGCCCAAGGCCTGTTCTTATGAAGCCAGACTGGCCACCATCCTCCAACCCTCTTACTAACCTTGTCACCAACCATTCCTCCTGTGGCTCCCACCACCTCTCTGTTGGGTTCAATAATTCACTGCAGTGGCCACTCAGTACTTACAGATTATGAGGTTTATTAGGAAAGAAACAGACTGAAATTCAAGTTCAGGAACAGGCTCAGTCTCTCTTAGCCAGCCTTCTCACTCAGCAGATGGCTGTCTCTCTCAGTAGCACTCTCTCTTTCTCTCTCAGCAGTATGTCTGTTTCAGCAGCACATCTCTCTTGGGGAACAGTCAGAGAGACTCCTTCTGCCTCCAGGAGGGCTCATTTTGAGCCTGGCAGAGTGGCAAAACTAACCAATCTAAACATCAGAATTCTACACACCTCAAAGAGAGCAAACTTCCCAGAAAATTGCTTTGTGTTGCTCCAGGTGGAGGTCTTTAACAAGCAGCTACTCCGTTACTCATGGCAAAGTGGAAGTTACAAATACTATGGCTAGAAAAGCCATATCATGCAATTTACTAAACTGCAGTGAGTTAGGTTGGTATTGGCCATCACTTATTATTGATCAGTTGGTGCAGAGGCAAGTGATCACCCTCAGTGAGTGGGGACTTCTGCAACAATTTTTGAATTATCTTCAGCAAAATTTTACTTGGTGTGATATTAATGATATTGTTTGATTAATTTCCACATTCTGTTGGATTACCTTTCTTTGAAATGGACACAATTATTGATCTCTTCTAGTCAGTTGTCCAGGTAGCTGTCTTTCAAATTTCCTGGCATGAACAAGTATGCACCTCCAGTCCTTCATCTGTTTGTTGAAACATCTTAATGAGTACTGTCAATTTCTAGAGTATTGCTTTTTGCCAACTTAAAAGATTAGAGTTTCCTAAACTCATATTATCTCAGCTGTGACACAAATCTACTGCATATGTAGTATCCACCTAGGCTGTTTCTGATTACCCTCAAGGGACTTGGGAGGCAAGGGAACTCAATGCAAACATGAAGATAATGCTGTTTACTGAGCTCTGAATAATAAAGGCCTGGGTTTTTGACCTTGGACTTCCATGTCTTCTGCCATTGTCTATGAAATTGTGGCAGAAATAATTTGTTAACTTGTAATCTCAGGCCGTTCACAGTGCTTGAAATCCATGTGAGTTTTAGGACTTTACATAGCCCTTCTCCAAATGGGTTCTATGGGAGATTTAAATTCTCATATCTTAAGATAATTATTATATGCAGTGAACTATCTTCTCTCCGATTCATCTGAGTGACTGTACATACATTGGAAAATTTAGAACACAGTCATTCAAATCATTTCTTTAGGGTTTAATTCTCTAATGAAATCCAGTAGAAGAAAGTCATGTATTCCCAAAGATAAACATTTGGCTTTGTATTTTCTCTGACTATTTGGCTCTCTAGTATATTTTTCAAGCACAAAATTAGGACTAGACCTTCAGATGGTAATAAATACTAAGAATTTTCCCTTCTGAAAAGATTAAATATGTTATTGTCAATATCAGTGGTTTGAGGAAGCAGTTTTCATGATCTCTACTCCCTACTTCTGGTAAGTAAAATATGGAGAGAAAATTCATAAAGTTAGTTATACGCTCCTACCTGATTCAGTGGAAGTAGATCTGAGGAAAGAAAATGAGGAAATTTACTCTCAGACATAATATTAGATACTCTCAGGGATCATACTTTGTTCTCCTTTTCTTTCTCAGCTAAGGAAGAATAAACACAGTACTATTAGATTTACAGAATGAAGGGAATTTAAAGTAGCCTCAGGAAATTGACAGAGTGACATTTCTAAGCAGAATAAGTTCTATTGTATCCCCTACAGTTAGATAGTAAAGTTTACAACCTGATCTCACCCACCACACTATAAAGCAAACATTAACTGATGATGTACTGCTGGCAATAGTTCCCCCACTGAAGTGTAGGAATTAAAGAGAATGACTAGGATCTTACTTTTCAGCTTGCTTTCACTTTAACAGTTCATGATCAAGTTCTATCTACATGACATAATTTAATTCTCAATGGCGTGGTTCTTTGCGTATCTTTGAATAATTCACAATTTAAGTCTCTAGACAAAGATGCTAGCTCCTGGAAAGAACGAATGAGAGTATAACTTATAAAGGATGGAATTAGCATTTTCTGGTTTCTCAATTTTCATCTGAAAACCCTGGGTTCTTGTCTCCTAAAGATCCTAAAAGATAAAGGAAGTGTTTTTTTCATAATGAAACCTGCTCTCTCTGCTTCTTCTTCTTCTTTTTTTTTTAATTCCTCTGACTCTTTGCTTGGTATCAATCATTTGTACTGGAAACTTTTTTGTCTTTTAGGATGCAATGAATCTCTGCAAGCCAGCCTGCTTGCTCTTGCTCCATTCTTCCTAAGCTTAGTGATGTTTGGAATCTTGATCCTCTTTTTTTTTTTCCCCAGTATTTCTTTACCTACCTCACTCCCTGGGCCAATAAGCAGCATTACAATAGATGGAGAAAGGATTGAAGTTGTCAAAGACTTCATATTACTTGATTGTACAATCAACACTAATGGAAGCTGCAGTCAAGACATTAAAACACATATTGCATTGGGAAAATCTGGTGCAAAAGAACTCTTTCAAGTGCTGAAAAGCAGAGATATCTCCTTGAAGAATAAGATGTGCATAACTCAAGCCATGGTATTTTCAATAGCCTCATATGCATGTGAGAGCTGGTCAATGAATAAGGAAGACTGAAAAGAGTTGATGCTTTTGAATTGTGGTGTTGGTGAAGAATGCTGAAAGTACTATGGACTGCTAAAAGAACTAACAAATCTGTCCTGGGGAAAGTGCAGCCAGAATGCTCCTTGGAGGTAAGGATGGCCAGACTCTATCACCTAGTTTGGTGATGTTGTCATTCTTTGGAGAAGGATATCATGCTTGGTAAAATGGAGGGTCAATGAAAGAGGAGAAGGCCCTCAATAAGATGGATTGACACAGTGGCTGCAGCGATGGACACAGGTATAGTAGGGATCATGAGGCTGGCACAGGACTGAGCAGTTTTTTTTTCCATTGTACATAAGGTCACTACGAGTCAGAGATGACTCAATGCCACATAACAACAACAACTACAGCAAGCTCACTCCCTGATACTTCACTAGTGCAGACTATGGACACTTTTACCTTACAGTATACATTATATATTTCTTGAAAAATCCCTTTCTTCACCTTTAGTTATTGTCAATGGCTGGTTTGATACCATTTCATTATTTTAAGAATGCTCTGATATTTTTTAAATCAAATATTTTCCCTAAATATACTCTTCAACAATAGTTTAAAGTGGCACACAATTGAAATTAATGTTAAGCTTTGGCAACTCTTCTATAGAAGTTCTATAAGCCTCCTTGTCAGGTATAATATAGATACAATTCTGAACATATTTCTAAATCCTGAGGTTTTAGTAATATATAAATATCTTTGAAATGATGAAATATTACATACATTTGTCTATGTGTGTATGTTTGTGTATGTGAATGTTCTATATTGTAATTCATTTTGTTACTTAGGTATAGAGAACAAAAAAGTATCTCAAGGACTTCTTGAAAATGTGTTAGGGCTTTTTTTATATATTTGTCCTATGTTATTGGAGATGTTAAAAGTGAAAGTGATTCATGACAATACTATAAAATGATTCAAAATTGACTATAAAAGAAAACTTAACAGGAATTACAAAATGAAAGAAAGAGAGGAAGGGCAGGTACATAAGAAACAAATGGTGATGTAAAAGACCTGTGAAATGTTAAAAAATATGAGCATTTTTGCAGGTTATTTAGTAATGGAGAAACACCAGAAGCAAACATTTGGATCTAGTGGGATTATATTGAGAGTTTAAGGTCACCAGAAGTAAAAGTAGTCTAGTTTTCTGAAGCAGTTAAATATTTGAAGATGTCAGTGACAACACACAAAACATCCATAGAAAGAATCTATTTTGGTATTCTGCAAAGTGTACATCTGTGACAGTAATGTCACCACACTGTAATTCCCAAAATGATACTCAAAGGCAACTGAGATTGTATGATATCACCACAGGGAGACAGGGGATAATAATGAAGTAGCAATGCATGATGTATCAGTTTGGAGACTGTCCAGTGAGTTTAAACATATTTTGGGGACATAACAGTTTCAAGGTCAGGCAGTAGTGGGAGAGAGGAAGTGAGAACTAACACTTATAATCTCAGAGATACACTTGTAATTTGATTTGATCCAGCATTCTTCACTTAGTTAGACTTTGACATCAACTGCTTGTTAAAAATAGAGAATGCACAGAGAAGAAAGGTTAACTATAAGGATAGGAGTAAAGAGATATTAGTGCTTCATGCAGAGGGATATATGTTTTCAGGGGGGAAAAAAAAAGATCCAATAGAGGTAGTTATGAGAATTTTGTGACTGAAATTGATCCTCACAGTGTTGATACTTCTGAGTTACTGAATTCTTGTGAGTTGTCACAGAAATGCCTGTGTAGACAAGTATCTATAATTAGTAACTTTGCAGACTAGATCACGTCAAAGGTTAGTAGTAGTTTTCCTTATTTTTTTCACTCCCACATGTTATTTAGTTTATTGTTTGGTCAGTGCTTTACTAATGGAAACAAGTGTCATTTTATGTTTTAAATAGATTGCTCCATAAAAAAAATCTCCACTTTTAATTGAAATGTTTTGATGTCAAATTATTTCTGGAAGACTCATATCTTGGCAGAGTCAGAGCACATTGCAGTTTTTCATTTTCATGGAACTTTATGGAGTCTAGATAAACTGTAGATAAAACGTAAACAAAACACCAAAACCAAACTCACTGCTGTTGAGCCAATTCAACTCATAGCGACCCCTCCTTAGGTTTCCGAGGTGGTATCTCTATGGAAGTAGATTGTCCACTCTTCCTTCTAAGGAGTGGCTGGTGGGTTTGAACCAGCAGCCTTCTGGTTAGCAGTTAAATGCCTTAGGTATTATGCCACCAGAGCTCCCAGATAAAACATATTATTTCCTATTTTAATTATAACAGGGTAATTTATTGATGAACTTCAGGATTCTAACACCAAAAATAAAGCTAAGGCTTTATTTTTTAGGCACAAAACTTTCTGAGGTAAGTCAGAGGAAATGCACTGAACCACAGAAGTATCCCCTAAGAATCAGGAAAAGGTATGATGACATTCTAAGACTTGACTCCAGGAAATATCATTTGTTGGCTTTTCTGTTCATTCTGAATATTGAGAAAGTGATAAATATAATCTTAACTTTATTTTTTCTAGTTAGTAATTATTAACAAGTAGTTTTACTACATTTCCTTTCCTGGAAACGCAACTCAATCTTCTCACTTTTTTGTTAAATTATACTCAGTTGAAACAAGAAAATATTTCAAAAACATTCAAATAATCTTTGGTGCAACAGTCAAAGAATAGAATCTGTATAAGATCAAATACTTAACAAAAATATCTTGATTTTTCGATCCCATATTACTCTTTTCTTTAAATAATTTCCACCTTTGGGAGAATATTGTTCTTAAAATGTAAATGACTTGGAAAATCTTGTAGGTGAAGGCATTTAGAAACACAGCATAAATTGATTTTTAGAAACAAAGGTAAGACAAATGCACTTGGATATGGAAAACACAGGTACTTAAATTACCTCTATGACTGGGAGGCTGTGTGAACTTGAGCAAATCACTTAATCTTACAGGGTTTTCAAGTCTTCATCTGTGGAGTAGTTTAATCTTCTGGTTATTTAAGTAAGAGGATACATGTAAATACTCTCTGATGAATGACATTCAGAGAAAAAGGGGATATTATTTTGGATGAATAAAATTTATCTTATCATTTTCTTATTTTCTTGGTCAAAAAGTTCTTACCAATAATGTATTAGATTTATTAAAATCTTTTCTTTTAATTCAGTCATTGAAATTTTCAAGGAATTTATGGACAATGTATATGCTTATCCTTGTAAACAAATGCTTGCCTAATATTACATTTTTACAAGTCCTGGTTTCTATTGTAAGTACATTTTCTTACTCTCTTCTTGGACTCTGATTGCAGAGGATATCTCTGCAGTGATAAGTCTTTATATGCCATTTTGAGGAACTGTTATAGAATTGTCTAAATATATTAGAAAAGCAAAGATTATAGTTCCATTGATTCTTAAAGAAAAATATCTTGGAAAAATTATGTTACATAAATGAGGAGCTATTTCTTAGGCACGATGACCTTTTGGATTGACAATAGCAGAAACCATTTAAATTAACTCGCTTAAAAAAAAAAAGTGAGTTAATTTAAATAGGCAGGATGTTTTGGTGACCCAATGAGACTAGGGTAAGGCATGGGATGTCTAAGAGTAACTAGGGCAATTAATCTCTCCATGTCTCTCTGGGGCTACATGACCTTCACTTTTTATTACTGTGCACCTGTGGCACCATATTCTTTGCCTCTGTACAAAGGGGGAAAGGTGATCATCCCACATGTCTCATGTCCACATGTCTTCAATTCAAGAAGACAGCAGGCACTGATCAATGTTTGGGGATCCAATTTATGGAAAAAAGAAACTGATCAGCTTGGTGTGGGTCAAATGTCCAACTTAAGTACAAATAACTGAAACTAATGTAATAGGGGTAAACAAGAGTTACCTGGCTCCCTGTTCCCAGTTCTATGGTTGAGTGAACAGTTCTGTGTTGGGAAGTCGTTAGCTGAGCAGTCAGTTTACAATATATCGAGTATAATCAATACAGTTGATTTTAAAGGAAACATTGTGTTGGTTGGAATATTTAAATAAAATTACTTATTTAAAGGACTCTTGGATTTACTCATACATATATCCACCTTTCTGAGACCAAATTAGTCAAAACTTTTATGATAAAGCATATTGTATAATGTAAATAAGTTGAAAGGCTATTTAATTGACAACTAAAATTGTTCAGTAAAACACTATTAAGGAAACTAGTTGTGTGTCCTAACCTTGTTAGTTCAGGACCATAAAGTGTAATTCCTATGCATTTACCACCCCTCCCTCACCTAATGTCCCTTGAGATATTGATGTCAGAGACATAAATTGCACCTTTTAGTATCTTTTTGTTTATGTCTCAATAAAAATTATAAAATATTTAAACTGATCTCAAGGAAGTTGCCGTATATCAAAATGTGTGGGACCCAACAAAAGGAAGTTTAAATAAAAATGGATAGCTTTGTGTGCTTTTAATAAAAAGAGCAAGAAAGAGTACAGATAAATAAGTTACCTATTCAATTTAGGAAACTGGAGAAAAACAACATAATCAACCTAAAGAAAGTACATTAAAGGGAATAATAAAAATAAGAGCAAAAGGAACAAAACAAGAAGCAAAGAAACACAGTTAATCAACAAGAGCCAAAGTGATCTATAAAAAGCTATTCTAAAACCAAACTAAAATAATGGTAATAATATTAAATCTTTAGCAAGACTAATTTAAGTGTAAAGGGCAGCACAATGAAATGAAGTATAATTACAGATATATTAATCATTAGATCACTATGAAAAACAACATGCAATATATATATGGAAACTTTGGTTGAATTGATAATTTTTTACAAAAAATTATTACAAATATTAATTTGAGGAGATAAAAACAAATAATGAAATAAATAATTGAAAATTTTAATTTCAAGTAGTCTCTTTTGTCAAGCCATCATACATACGTATATTGTATATGTAAAAATTCTGAAAATATCATATATATATGTGTGTGTGTATAAGTAGGTCTGGTAGTGTCGTGGTAAGGCATTTGACTGCTAACCAAAAGTTTGGTGATTTGAACCCACCAGCCACTCCACTGGAGAAAGGTAAGGTAATCTGCTCTGTAAAGATTTTAGCCTTGGAAACCCTATGGAGCAGTTTTACTCTGTTCTATAGGGTCACTACCTGGCCACCTGACTGGAAGAGATCCATATTTGTGCCCATTCCAAAGAAAGGTGATCCACACAATGTGGAAATTATTGCACAATATCATTAATATCACACACAAGTAAGATCTTACTGAAAATAATTCAAGAA
>NW_006922003.1:2175151-2175920 GCF_000298275.1 Orycteropus afer afer | reverse complement strand
GAAAGCTTTACCTTATCCATAGGAGTAAGGCTGGGTTTACTCTGATGATGCAACTCTTTCCCAGCCCTTTTGGGACCCTTCTAACCTAACCGGACTCTTCATAAAGTTGCACGGTAATGTATCAAATAGTGTTTCTTTGCTATTCATAAGGTTTTCCCTGTCCAATTATTTGAGAAGTGTATGGTCCCTTCCTTCTTCCTAGTCTTTCTCAATCTGCAAGCTGGGCTGATATCTGTGCCCCATGAGCATCCCACTGGGTTAGAAACACCAGTGGCTCAGCCTCAAAACTCACATCAACACATCACCACGGTAGGATAAACTGACAGACAAGTTTGACTCCCTATTGGAAACCTATCATACTACCCTCACCTGGGTCCCTGCAGCTGACTCCTCCTCTGTCCAGATTCCTAGGCCTTTTAATCCCCTTTCTCCTGCTCTCCTTCCCTGCTGCTTTGGGCATGCCCGATTTGCCTCTCTTCACCTGGATCCCTGCGGTGGACTGCTACTCTGTAATGGAATAGCCGGGTCAAATGGTATTTCTAATTCCAACTTTTGACAAATCACCATACAGTTTTCCACAATGGTTGTACCATTTTACAGTCCCACCAGCAGTGTATGAGAGTCCCAATCTCTCCACATCCTTGCCAGGATTTGTTAATTTTTTCCTTGTTGAATGGCTACTAGTGCTGGAGCAAGATGGTATCTCATTGTTGTTTTGATTTGCATCTCTCTAATAGCTAATGATCATGAGCATTTCTTCATATGTTTG
>NW_006922003.1:2167206-2173711 GCF_000298275.1 Orycteropus afer afer | reverse complement strand
TGTTGAGGAATGTCCCTTCTATTCCTATTTTGCTGAGAGTTTTGATCAGGAATGGGTGTTGGATTTTATCAAATGCCTTTTCTGTATCAATTGATATGACCATGTAGTTCTCCTTTGTTTTATTTATGTGCTGGGTGATATTGATTGTTTTTCTAATGTTGAACCATCCTTGCATACTTGATATGAACCCCACTTGGTCATAGTGAATGATTTTCTTGATATGTTGTTGGATTCTATTGGCTAAGATTTTGTTGAAGATTTTTGTATCTATATTCATGAGGGGATATTGGTCTGTAATTTTCCTTTAGAGTGATGTCTTTGCCTGGCTTTGGTGTCAAGGTTATGCTTGCTTTATAAAATGAGTTAAGCAGGATTCCATCCTTTTAGTTGCAGCTTATCTGGAAATGTCCTAATTTCACCATCATATGTGAGGGACAATTTTGCCAGGTATATAATTCTTGATTGAAAATTTTTCTCTTTTAGGGTTTTATATATACCATCCTATTACCTTCTCGCTTGCATGATTTTTGATGAGAATCAGAGCTTATTCTTACTGGCTGTCCTTTGTAAGTAACTTTTTCTTTTTCCCATGCTGCTTTCAGGATTCTGTCTTTGTCTTTGGTTTTGATGAGTTTGATGATGATACGTCTTGGTGATTTTCTTTTGGGGTCTATCCTGTTTGGGTTCATTGGACTTCATGAATGGATATAGTCTCATCTTTCACCATATCAGGTAATTTCTCCTCTAGAAAATCTTGGACTATTTTCTCAGTGGTTTTATTTTTCTCTTCCTGTTCTGGAATTCCAATGACATGTAGGTCATTCCTTTTGTTGGTATCCCACATGAGCCTTAGGCTTTCTTCATTTTTTAAAAAATGTTTTTCTGATTGATCCCTTTCCAAGTAAGTATTCAGGTATTTGTCTTGAATCTCATTAATATTGTCTTCCATTGCATAAATTCTATTCCTTTGCCCTTCTAATGTGTTATCTATTTCTGACAATTTAGTATTATTCTTCTGGATTTCTATCTGTAGACTTAGAATCATTTCTAGTTTTTCATTTATTTTGTCATTTTGTTCTTGTATTTTCTTCCAAAATTCTTCTCAGTTTTTTCCGTGTTTTCTTTGGTCTGTCTCTCAATCCTTTGAAGATACTTAAATATAATTCTTTTGAATTCCTTATCAGAAAGTTCCAATGCTGCTTCTTCCTCAGCGATGTGTTCTGGATCTGTGTCCTACTCCCTTGTTTCTACCACTTTATCTTGCTTCTTTGTGTGGACTGTGATGATCTGTTGTCTCTGAGGCATCATGGCGTTGTTGTATTTAGATCTCTGTTAACTGTTTGTGAAGAGCAGTCAAGGGTGTTTCCGGCTCTTCTTGGTGGTTTTTTATCATTGTCCCATTGGTGGAGAAGGAGGTAGTGGCTCTCACTCAGTAAGTGAAGTTGTAGGAGGTGTGGGTGTAGTTGTGTCTTATGGGGACTGTTGCTGTCTCCCACTCAGTTAAACACAATTTACAAGTGGATAACCATCAAAGAACTTTTCAGTCATGCAGATCTGGAGTGTCCTTGGGGTTACTGGCAAGCAGAACCTGTTCTTAAGCCCCTGGAATCTGAGAAAGTGCTGTCTCTTTAAATATCCAAAATTATCAAGCCACTTGTAAACATTAAAAATGGCGGCACCCTCTGGACAGGCAAAAGTCCACAGCTCAGCCTGCCCTACTCTTTGCCACTGCTTTGCCTTATATTCCCCAGCCACCAGAGCAGTCCTTGGTGCAGTCCCTTGCTAGCAGGGCTGATTTTTAGGTTAATTGTTAGGTCCTAGCCCCACCAGCCACTCCTCGGAAGGAAGATGGGGCAATATACTGCCTCGGAAACCCAAGGAGGGGTTGCTATGAGTCAGGTCCGACTTGACAGCACATAACAACAACAACGACAACCACTCGGGAATCTCCAAGGTGTCTGTGCCGTTAGGATCACTCAGATTGCTGCCAGACTGCAGCTCTGTGTGTCTCCTTTTTTGATGTGTGTCACAGTAGAACTGTGGTCCATAGGTTTTCAATGGCTGATTATTTTCATGCAAATTCTTCTGCTAGTTGAGGTTTAGTCCACTTCCATATCCTTCCCTTCAGGGCTCAGGGGTCCAGGATTATCTTCTGTGTCTGTGTTAATTGGTTCCCCTTTTCTTTGTTGAAGAGAGTCTGTGCAGTCTTTCTGCCTATTCTGCCATCTTGGAATACCTCCGTCACACAGTCCCACTACTTCTAACCACGAGTTATATTCAGTGCAGTTGTTAGTCTCTTCTAGCTATTTCTTCTTGTAGCTTTGTCTGTTTTCTAGTAGTATTAAACTCATACTTGCATTTATTGAATTTAAAATATTAGTTATTTTATAACAGAACACAAGTTACATATCTCCCATCCTCTCAATACCACTATACAATGATATACTTTTACCTTCATTGTTTAATTTGGCAACTTTAGATATTAGACCTTCATTTCTTCTTTATCATCTGAAGACAGTGTCTTTGCTCCTGTTTTGTATGGTGAGGGTATTAATACATGTACTATTGTCTGTACATCCCTGTTCCTTTTCTATTCCCAGTGTGTGGATTTACTCTTTTATATTCCTAGTTTTAATGACATTTTCATTTCTTTTGTAACCATAATTTGATTTTTGGTGCTTTCATTTAATCAATTTATTCATTATTTTGGCAAATACAGTTCTTGTTTTCCTGCAGTGTTTAGGTACTTTTACATCAGTGAAAAATGCAAAGCTCATAACTTCCGGAAATTTTTATTTAGTAGGAAAAGATAGAACATAAACAAAGAATGAACCAATTAATATGCAGCATGTCAGATGGTGATAATTGCTATGGGGAGAAAATAAAGAATAATGAGGGACGTAAGGAGTACCAAGAGGTAAGATGTGGTTAATACACTAAATCCAAAAGTTAAAAATCAATAATTAGTTTTATTTTTATCTCCCTAAAGACAAAAAATAAGACAGAAACCTAATCCTACCTTTCTCTGTTCTGAATGCTTAGACAGATATACATACCCACTCCCATAGATCTACTCTCATATATCATTAAAACAACACATACACCAGTTGCTATTGAGTAGATTCTGACTCATGGTAATCCCATGTGTGTCACAGTAGAACTGTGGTCCATAGGTTTTCAATGGCTGATTATTTGGAAGTAGTTAACCAGGCCTTTCTTCTGAGGCATCTCTGGATGGAGTTAAACCACCATGGTTTTGGCTAGCAGCTGAGTATGCTAACTACTTGCATCATCCAAGGACTCCTACAGTTACATCAATGATCTCAATAACAAGGGAAAATTCTCAATAAGTGAGAAAATGAAAGAAAACCCATATTTTGCATAAGAATTAATTGTATGACCGATAAGAAAGAAAGATTTGATTCAAGAATTGAGGGAAGACACTTCAAGAACAGCAATAGAGCTGTATACTCTGATTACATACCTAGCTGTGAACCAGATCAGAACTAACTCCTCCTGACCACTCAAGACCAGCTGATACATTGTATTCACTATTTGGGGAGATATGAGAGGCTATCACCTAAAACTAAGAGCGTGGCCTATGTTTGTGCAGAATTGCCACCCAAAACATTATTGCCATTTTCACCTGGAAAGACGGGCCAAGTTAAATATGATACTGCATGGAAGGAAAGGCTTGTGTTTTAAAGCCCCCAAAACAATAAACATTTTGATGAAAGTTCTAACACGTCACTAGGTGAAGGTCTACAGAGAAACTAAATATATTAATTAAAACTTTCAGAAGTAGAATTAGTGAAATTATGGAGAAAAGCATTAAAATGAATGTTTCAAGTTTTCAAAATAAAATGCTACTCTGACAATAACAGGAAGTTTCCAAACAAGGTTAGGCAGACGTGCTAAAGAACCAATTGTCTAAGTCTTGGATGTATGCATATGTATATATATATATATATATATATATATATATACACACACACACACACAAACACACACAATCATATATATATCTTACCTCTTACACACAGATACACACACACTTTCAGTTGGGGAAAATAAAGATCTCAGGATGAATGGTAAACTATCCTCAGTTGGAGAGGAGGAGAGAGACTTAGTATATTTAAAGATATAGCCAAGGAATCTACTAAACATAAACAACACAGAGATAAAGAAGTGCAATATATGAAAGAAAAATTGAGAAACAAGATAGACTAATGAAGTCTAATAAATGCTTAATTTGTTGTTGTTGTTGTTGGTATATACCGTCAAGTCAGACCCGATTCATGGCGACCCCTCCTTGGGTTTCCGAGATGGTATCACTATGGAAGTAGATTGCCCAACCTTCCTTCCGGGGAGTGGCTGGTGGGTTTGAACTGCCAGCCTTCTGATTAGCAGTCAAGTGCCTTAGGCACTACTCTACCAGAGGTAATTTTTTAGAATGATAGGGAAAGAAATATTTGAAGAAATAATTTCTTATTTCTAGGGTCAAATAAACATCTGATCCTTCAAGTTGAAAATGTTCACTGAGAGCTGATCAGGATGATTAAAAAAGATACACAATAAAAGGAAAATAACTGTAACATCAATGTTAGTGACAAAATCGTAAAAGAAACAAGAGAGAATTCAAATTTCTTATAAAGGAAGGAATATTAAATTGACAGTAGACACCTCACTCACAAAAATAGGCACATGAAAACAGAATTGCAGGAAAATGTCTGTCAGCTGGAATTCTATTCTCAATTAAACCATCACTCAGGAGTGACAGGAAGATAAAGCTATGCAAAGTCTAAGAGTTTGTTTCTTACAGACAGACTATTACTGAAAAAAAAAAATGCTAGAAGATTAATTTCAGTATGAAAGAAAATGAATCAAGAAATACATGGTGAAATACAAGGAAAAACAGTGTGCAAATAAATTAATAAAATGAATAGAAAACTTACATATTTATTGATTACATGATTAAAAGTAATAATACAAATACATTTAGACAAGAATAGAAAACAAAATGGTATGATTGTGCAGGGCAATTGAGGGCCACGTTAAATTATGTCAAGCTCCTTGTTTTGTTTGGGAAGGAGCAGAGGAAGTAACTAACTTTAGGCATTGTTTACAAATGAAAATAATTCACCTGATTGATGAGGTACTATTCAGTGGGTAAGAAGAATGAATTAGACCTATAACTATAACCATGAGTAAATCTTGAGAACATGTTGAGGGGGACAAAAAAGTGTTATTTTACAATGTGATGGCATTTATGTAAATACGGCACTCAATATAACATTACAGTATGTAGTTTGTTCAGCTATAAATCACATTTCTTGTCAATTAGCACACATGAGATTGGTGGCTAAAAATAATATGGATGTTGTATTGATTCATAAGTGATTATTTTTCTCAACATATTGTTTTCTGCCAGCATCTGACAGTAGCTGATTACAAGTGTATTTATAGTCAGTGCAAGAGGAAAATAATGCAGGACTTTGCCCGATGCCTTTTCACTCTGTGTTCTTCTCTTGGCCTAATTTGGCCGATTTAGAGGTGCTGATCTCACAGTTCTCCTCAATCCCCATTTCTGTAATTCAGCAGTCTCATCCTTCCCTTGTATTTTCTCCCACAAACTACTTTTACATTTTATTTTAAAGAAAGAGGTATAACTGGGATATTGATTTTTTAAATTCACTAGTATTTCTCTGGTGATTATTATTGTTTTGTTGATGCTTTGATTACAAAATGGCCTGGTTTTCAGTCATTTGTCCCTAGCCAGGTCCATTTTCCACACAAGCCCTATTATTTGCAGTGTGCCATTTGTGGAGACCATCATTTGCAAACAGTGAGTCTCTTCACACACACACACACACACACACACACCATTAAAGTTGAAATGTTTCTACAGTTCAACAGTAAATATGCTTATGTGAGTAAACCATATGAATCATGACTTGAAAAGACAAATTTATGTTTGTGGTAGTTTCTGGGAATTGGAAAAGGCGATAAGATCAATGATAACATGAGAAACCAAGAGTACTTTAATTCCTTCCACAATATTTAATTTATTTAGTAAAATAAGTAAACAAATAGATACTTGAAGAAACATGGCAAAATTTGGAGTGATGACAATGTTTGCTGCTATATTACCTTTGTACTTTTCTATATATTTTAAATCCTCAAAATTAAAAAAAAAATCAGTAAGCTTTGTTCACATTTTTATTGGTTTGTAAATATTGTTTACTTACAGAGGAAAATAATGCACTTTGAAGTTATTTTCTTCTTTGTAATTTTCTTATTTTAAATTGCTTTTTTACTTCTTATGCTATTTGTATTTATTATAATCTACTTTTTTTCTTAAAACTTCTTATTATGTCAGGGATTCTACCCACACCCTTTTGTCTCTGAAAGCCTCCCCCTAGGGCCACCTTCCACTTTGCTGTAATGGGCACTTTAGGACTGTCACACAGTTTTCTTGTTAATTTCCTTCACTTATTTTAGATGG
>NW_006922003.1:2147064-2167106 GCF_000298275.1 Orycteropus afer afer | reverse complement strand
AGCCAACTACCCAGAGGGACCGAGTAGTGGAACCTGTGGGCTTGGGACGATAATCACAGGTGACATCAAGCTCAATTGGCATAACATACTATACAAAATATTGTTCCACCTCCTACTTTGGCAAGCAGTGACTGGGATCTTAAAAGCTAGCAAGCTGCCATCTAGATGCAATGATGGGTCTCTCCTTGTCCAGAGCAAAGAAGAATAAAGAAAACCAAAAATTAATGGAAACAACTAGTCGTAGCAACTGGTACACCATCTGATCTGCAGCCTATATGACTATCAGAGCAGAAGAACTAGATGGTGCCCGGCTACCACTCTCATCCACTTGGAAGGGGATCTATGTAGGAGACCCTTGATAGAGAGGAAGAACAATGTGGAACAAAACTCAAAATCATTTGAGAAAAAAAAAGGGGAGGGGACCAGGTTTGCTGGTCCGATAGAGTCTGGTGGAACCACTGAAACTATGGCCCTTAGCTGCCCTTCAGGTCTGGAGTTGAACCCACGCTGGTGGTTTCCAGCCAAACAGAAGATAGGCATAGGAGTTGAACATTTACCTGAGGTACATACACTCCTTGGAGATAATAATCATTGAGAAAGATGGGCTGCTTATGCACAACGAGACAGCTCAGGGGGCAGTAGTGTATGGAGGGGTGGACACTGGGAAGAGGTAACTATGGGGAGGAAGTGGGAGGGGAGCTATTGCATTGTGGCAAACTGTGGTCAATGTCATGAGACAAAGTATATGTAAACTGCTGTATGGAAAGTGAATTTGCTCTGTAAATCTTCACCAAAATCACAATAAAAAATAAATAAATAAATAAAAGAACTGCCAGAAATGCAAGCTATATTCAGAAGAGGATGTGAAACAAGTGATATTATTACTCATGTCAGATGGATCTTGGCTGAAAGCAAAGAATACCAGAAACATGTTTACTTGTGTTTTATTGACTATGCAAAATCATTTGATTGTGTGAATCATAACAATTTATGGTTAACATTGAGAAGAATGGGAATTCCAGAACACTTGATTGTACTCATGTGGAACCTATACAAAGACCAGGAGGCTGTCATTTGAACAGAACATGGGGACACTGTATGGTTTAAAATCAAGAAGAGAGTGTGTCAGGATTGTATCATTTCACCATACTTATTCAATCTGTATGCTGAGCAAATAATCTAAGAAGCTGGACTGTATTAAGAAAAAAATGGCATCAGGATTGGAGGAAGACTCATTAACAACTTGTAATATGGTGATGACACAACTTTGTTTGCTGAAAATGAGGATGACTTGAAGCACTTACTGATGAAGATTGAAGACTAAAGTCTACAGTCTACAGTATGGATTACACCTTAGTATTAAAAAAAAAAAAAAAAAAAAAGGTGTGGTGTTGTTATGGCGCAGTAGTAAAGTGCTCCGATGCTAACTAAAAGGCAAGCCTTTCAACCAACCAGCTTCTCTACAGGAGAAAGATGCGGTAATCTGCAGCCTTGGAACCTTGTGGGGCCAGTTGTACTCTGTTCTGTAGAGTTACTGTGAATCAAAATCAGCTTAATGGCAATGGGTTAATATTGCTACTACAGAGAAATAAAGCACAAAGAAGTAGGAATTCTGTTACAAAAAATATGTTTATGGATTTTACATCCATTTATCCTCCATGCAAACCTTCCACTGAATTTGCTACAATACAGTAAGTCCCATTGAGCAGGTCTAAAATGCTCAAGCTTTTTTTTTTTTTAATTGTGATATGGGTGAAAGTTTACAGAGCAAATTCACTTTCCATACAGCAATTCATACAGGTGTTGTGTCATGACATTGACTGCAATTTCCCACAATATTAAAGCTCTCTTCTCACTTCCTCCCCATAGTAAACTTCCCTGTGTCCTTCCCTCCCATGCCCTCCTGCCCCCTGAGCTGTCTCCCTGTGCATACACTGCTCTGCTGTTCTCCCATGATTGATCTCTCCAAAGAGTGTATCTACCTGATGTAAATGTTCAGCTCATATGCCTGTCTTTTATTTGGCTGGAAGCCACAGGAGTAAGGGGCCATAGTCTCAGGAGTTTCACCAGGCATTATTGGGTCTATCGGGTCAGAAAACCTAGTCTTTTTTTTTTTTTTTTCCATGATTTCAAGTTTTGTTCCATATTGTTTTCCCACTCTATCCAGGATCTCCTACACAGATCCTCTCTGAGTGGTTAACAGTGGTAGCTGGGTACCATCTAGTTCTTCTGGTCTCATGGTCATATAGGCACAGGATTGCATGGTGTACCAGTTCCTTGGACTAATTGTCTCCATGGGTCTTTGGTTTTCTTCATTCTTCTTTGGTCTGCAGGAGGAGAGACCCGTTGTTCCATCTAGATGGCTGCCTGCAAGCTTTTAAGATCTTAGTCACTACTTGGAGCATAGTGCCTACGGCACTTGGCTGCTAACCAGAAGTCTGGTGGTTCAAACCCATCAGCCACTCCTCGGAAGAAAGGTTGGGCAATCTACTTCTATAGTGATATCTCCTCAGAAACCCAAGGAGGGGTCGCTATTAGTCAGGCCTGACTTGATGGTGCACAATGACAACAACAACAACTCACCAAAGTAGGATGTGGAACAATGTCTTTGTGTAGTATGTTATGCCAATTGAGCTTGATGCCCCCTGCTGCCAAGGTCCTGATCCCACATGTCCAACTATTCGCTTCCTCTGGGTAGCTGGCTGTGGCTAAGAAGTCACCACAATCTTGTCCCTTGTCAGTTCTATTACATACCTGGATATTCTTACAGAACATACAAATATGCTTGTAGAAATACAGTCTGCCAACTGTACACACGGTCATGGACACACTTCCCACTGCCTAGCATACCTGATCATTCAGCCTGTCCTGTCATCTATCCACCTGTAGATCAATGTTTGACATCACTGACAACACACATATGTATGTGCAAAAGGGTTCATCTTTGTTGTCTGTATCACCCACGTACCTTTCTATGTCTTCTTCTTCCTGAAAGCCACCGTGTTGATCACTCACATTTGGTCCACTGCCCTTCTCTTCACCCAAATCAATACTTGTCTCTACCTGTCTAGCAGTGTTCCCTCCCCTCCCTTCCCACTCCTGGTAACCAAAAAAGGGAAGTTTTGTTCCTTGACTTTTTACAATAGAGGACTCATAAAATATTTGTCCTTCATGTGATTATTTCACTTAGCATAGTATTCTCCAAGTTCATTCACGTTATGCTGTGTTTTGCAGATTCTACATTATTCTTTAGGGTTGCATAGTATCACATTGTGTGTATGTATCATAGTTTGGTTATCCTTTCTTCTGGTGGTGGGCACCTATGTTTCCATCTTTTTGCTATGGTAAATAGTGCTGCAATGAACATGGGAGTACAGATATCTGTTCTTGTCCTGGCTCTCACTTCTTTAAGATATATACCTAGTAACGAGATTGCTGGGCCAAATGGTATTTCTAATTCCAAATTCTTAAGGAATCACCATACTGCTTTCCCAGTGATTGTATCATTTGACAGTCCCACCAGCAGTGTATGAGAATCCCAATCTCTCCACATGCTCACCAGCATTTGTTATTTTCTGTCTTGTTGAACTTTGCTACTAGTGCTGTGGCAAGATGGTATCACATTGTGTTTTGATTTGAATCTCTAATGTATATATATTGGGAGCTCTCTTGGCATAGTGCCTAAGACATTTGACTGCTAACCAGAAGGCTGGCGGTTCTAACCCACCAGTCACTTCTTGGAAGGAAAATTGGGAAATCTATTTCCATAGTAATACTGCCTCGGAAACCCAAGGAGGGTCACTACGAGTCGGTCCCACTTGATGTCAGTGAGTTTAGTTTTTTGTTTCAATGGCTAGTGATTGTGAACATTTCTTCATGTGTTTGTTGGCTACCTGAATATCCTCTTTGGTGAAGTGTCTATTCATGTCTTCTGCCCATTTTTAAATTGGATTATTTGTCTTTTTGTTGTTGAGGTGTTGGAGTTTTCTATAAATTTTAGAGATAAGTCCTTTGTCAGATGTCATTGCCAAATATTTTTTCCCAATCTGTATTTTCTCTTTTGATCTTTTGGAGAAGTCTTTTGAGGCACATAAAAATTTAATTTTTAGAAGGTCCCATTCATCTAGTTTATCTTCTATGGTTTGTAAATTTAGGGTTATACCTAATAGTCTACTTATGTCATATATACGCACTGCTGTGAAGTTAGATCTCACTCATAGTGACCCCTCCTTTGGTTTCTGAGGTGGGATCACTACTGAAGTAGATTGCCCAAACTTCCTTCAGGAGTGGCTGGTGGGTTTGAACTGCCAGCCCTGTGGTTAGCAGTCAAATGCCTTAGGCACTACACTATCAGAGCTCTTTATGTCATATATAAGGGCTCATAAATTTGCCCTTATTTTTTCTTTGAGGAACTTTATAGTTTTAGGTTTCACATTTAAGTCTTTAATCCATCGGAAGTTAGATTTTATGTATGGTGTGAGATACAGATCTTCTTTCATTTTTCTGCAAATGGGTATCCATTTTTGCCAACCCCATTTGTTAAACACACAATCTCTTCCCCATTTAATGTATTTTACCCTTTGTCAAAGATCAGCTGACCATAAGTCAATGGATCTATTTCTGGGTTCCCAATTCTATTCCACTGGTCTATGTGTCTGTCATTGTACAAATATCAGGTTATTTTTACTACTGTGGCTGTATAGTAGGTTTTGAGATCTGGGAGTGTAAAAGACCTCTCACTTAGTTCTTCTTGAATATGCTTTGCTTATCTGAAGTTTATTTCTTTTCCATGTAAAATTAGTGATTTGTTTTTCCATATTCTTAAAGAATGTTGATGGGATCTGGATTGTGATTGCATTACATGTAGATTGTTTTGGGTAGTATTTTCAGTGTTCAATCTTCCTATCCACAAGCATGGTATGTTTTTCCATATATGTAGCTCTCTTATGGTTTCTTGAAGTGGTGTTTTGTAGTTTTCTTTGTACAGGCCTTTTATATCCCTAGTGAGATTTATTCCCAAATATTTTATTTATTTATTTATTTTTTGGTAGGTATTGTAAATGGTATTGATTTCATTATCTCCTTTTGTGTTATCTCTTTGCTGGTATACAAGGATCCAACTGACTTTTATACATTGATCTTGTATCCTGCCACTATGGTAAATCTTAGTTTAGTTTCAGTAGTGTTTTTTTTTTTTTTTTTTTAACTGAGTCTCTTGGGTTTTCTAGGTATAGGATCATATCATCAGCAAATAGGGATAGTTTGACTTCTTTCTTACCAATTTGGATGCCTTTAATTTCCCTTTCTTGCCTTGTTGCCTGGCTAAGAATTCCAATACAATATTGAATAGAAGTGGTGATAGAGGACATCCTTGTCTGGTTGCTGTTCGCAAGGGGGAATGGTTTCAGTCTCTCTCCATTGAGAATAATGTTGGCTGTTGGTTTTGCATAGATGCCCTTTATTACATTGAGGAATGTCCCTTCCATTGATATTTTGCTGAGAGTTTTGATCAGGAATGGGTGTTGGATTTTATCAAATGCCTTTTCTGCATCGATTGATATGATCATGTATGTGGTTTTTCCTTTGTTTTGTTTATGTGGTGGATGAAGTTGATTGTTTTTCTAATGTTGAACCATCCTTGCATACCTGGTATGAACCCCACGTGGTCATAATGTGTTATTTTTGATATGCTGTTGGAGTCTATTGGCTAGGATTTTGTTGAAGATTTTTCCATCTATATTCCTGAGGGATATTGGTCTGTAGTTTTCCTATCTAGTGGAGTCTTTGTCTGGTTTTGTTATCAAGGTTATGCTTGCTTCATAAAATGAATTTGGGAGGATTCCATCCTTTTCTATGTTGTGGAATAGTTGGAGTAGGATTGTTGTCAGTTCTTCTCTGAACGTTGGGTAGAATTCCCCGGTGAATCCATCTGAAGTGGGACTTTTCTGTTGGTGATTTTTTTATGACCTGTTCAATTTTCTTTTGTTATGGGTCTGTTCAACTTTTCCACCTCAGTCTGTGTTAGTTTAGGTAAGTAGTGTGTTTCTAGAAATCTATCCATTTCTTCTAGATTTTCAAATTTGTTGGAGTATAGTTCTTCATAGTATGCTGATATTATTCTTTTTATTTCAGTTGGTTCTGTTGTGATGTGGCCCATTTTGTTTCTTATTAGTGTTATTTGTAATCTCTCCCTCTTTTCCTTTGTTAAATTTGTCAGTGGTGTGTCAATTTTATTAATCTTTTCAAAAAATCAACTTCTACTCTTGTTGATTTTTTTCTATTGTCTCTATTTTCTGTTTCATTTATTTCTGCTAGAATCTTTATTATTTCTTTTCTTCTGGTGATTGTAGGCTTTTTTTGCTGCATTATTCCTAATTTTGAGATGTTGTTTTAAGGTGTTGACATTGGCTCTTTCTTCTCTTTTGATGTGTGCATTTATTGCTATCAATTGGCCTCTGATCACTGCTTTTGCTGTGTTCCAAAGATTTTGGTGTGTTGTGTTTTCATTCTTGTTTTATTCAAGGAATTTTTGAATTTCATTTTTTATTTCTTCTAGTATCCAGCTGTTTTTAAGGAGGATGTGATTCAGTTTATGTGTTTGCTCTTTTTCTGTTGAACTTCCTATTGTTGATTTCTAATCTCATAGCATTGTGATGTGAGAAGATGCTTTGAAGTATTTCAATGTTTTTAAATTTATTAAAGCTTGCTTTATGGTCTAACATATGGTCTATCATGGAAAGTGTTCTATATGCACTGGAAAAGAATGTATATTGTGTTGTTGTTGAGTGGAGTGCTCTGTAGATGTCTATAAGGTCAGGTTGATGGATTGTCTTGCTTAGTTCTTCTGCATCTTTGTTGAATTTCTTTCCAGTTGTTCTATCTTTCAATGAAAGTAATGTATTAAAGTCTCCTACTATGTCTGTGGAGTTATCTATTTGTTTTTCAAATTCTATTAAAATTGGATTTTTATATTTTGGGGCTCTTTCACTGGGTGCATAGATATTTATTTTGCTTATATATTCTTGTGGAATTGATCCTTTAATCATTATATAATGTCCTTGTCTCCTATGGTGTCTTTTCTTTTAAAGTCAATTTTAACAGAAATTAATATTGCCACTCTTGCTCTTTTTTGGTTGCCATTTGCTTGATATGTCTTTTTCCAACCTTTGATTTTTAGCCTATTTTTCTCTTTGTCTCTAAGGTGTATCTCTTGTAGACAGCACATTGATGGGATATGTTTTCTTATCCTGTCTGCAAATCTCCAACTCTTGAGTGGTGAATTTAATCCATTTACATTCATTGTAATTATTGACAAGTATGAATTTGTTGCTGGCATTTTGGTATTTGTTTTTTCATGGTGTTGCTGATTTCTTGTTCCATACAATTTTCTGTGCTGAGCTCATTTTGTTTATGAATCATATTATCATTTCTTTCATTGCTGTTGTTTTAGTATTTTTTAAATATTTGTGTTTGTCCTCTTTTTTATTTTGATGTAAAGGTTTATCATTTTTCTTTGAGGTTACCCTGTGATTTGTAATTTTCTCCCAAGTTTACAACTGTCCATTTTATCTTGCAATTCTCTTGACTCTCTAGCCATTTAGAAGTTCCATTACTGCACTAATTTTTCTCTCTTTTTGTTTTGTACTGGTCCTCACTTGCCAATTGATGTCTCTAGTTCCTTGTTTGCAATCTTGTGAGCTTATTTTACTTTGGATATATCCATAGCTGTGTTGGTTTCTGGGTCATGTCATCTTGTGTATTAGTGGTCAGTTGTTGTTTGCTATTATTGGTTCTCTATTCAAAGGACTCCTTTTAGTATCTCTTGTAAGCTTCGTCATGTTTTCACAAATTCCCTTAATTTCTGCTTATCAGGAAATCTAATTTCACCATCATATTTGAGGGACAATTTTGCTGGGTGTATAATTCTTGGTTGGAAATTTTTCTCTTTCAAGGTTTTATACATACAATCCCATTGCCTTCTCTCTTGCGTGGTTTCTGCTGAGAAATCAGAGCTTAGTCTTATTGGTTGACCTTAGTAAGTAACTCTTCATTTTTCCCATGATATTTTCAGTATTCATTCTTTGTCTTTTGTTTTGGTGAGTTTGATTATGATATGTCTTGGTGATTTTCTTTTGGGGTCTATCCTGTTTGGGGTTCATTGAACCTTCTGAATGGATATATTATTGTCTTTCATCATATCAGGGAAATTCTTTTCCAACAACTCTTCCATTATCTTCTCCATGATTTTATTTGTCTTTTCCTATTCTGGAATTCCCATTACACATAGGTTATTCATTTTGATGGTGTCCCACATGAATCATAGGCTTTCTTCATTTTGTTTTGATCTTTTTTTCTGATTGATCTCTTTCTGAAGAAGTATTGAGGTATTTGTCTTCAATCCCACTAATTCTGTGTTCCATTAATTCAGTTGTACTCCTTTGGCCTTTCAATGTATTATCTATTTCTGATAATTTGCTATTAATCTTCTGGATTTCTATTGTTCCATTTAGTATCATTTCTAATTTTTCATTTACTTTGTCATTTTGTTCTTTTAATTTCTTCCAAAATTGTTCTAGGATTGTCTTTGTTTTTCTTAATTTTTTCAATGTTTCCATTGATCTGTCTCTCAATCTGTTGAAGGTACCTAAATATAATTCTTTTGAATTTCTTATCAGGGAGTTCCAATGCTACTTTTTCCTCAGGGGTGTGTCCTGGGTCTGTATCCTGGTCCCTTGTTTCTACTGCTTTATTTTATTCTTTTTGTGGACTGAGGGGGTTTATTGTCTCTGAGACATTGTGAAATTGTATTTATATTAGTTGGTGATTGTATATTTGAATGATTCACCCAAGATTTTAGTTTTATTTGCTTTGTTAGGATGTATCTGAGTAAGCTGGGTATTGTGCTCCTCTATTTGGTAGTTGGCAGCACTTGTTCACTCACCACCTGTCTCCTGGTGGGTGTGATAGAGAATGAGAGTGGCTTCACAGATCTGTTTACTGTTTGTGAAGAGCAATTAAGGGTGAGTCAGGCTTGTATTGGCTGTCATGTATCATTGGTGCATTTATCATTGGTGCACAAGCAAGTGGTGGCCCTCAATCAGTAGCTGAGGCTGCAGGAGGTGTGTGTATTGTTAGGTTGTATGTGGATGGTTGCTGTCTTCCACTTGGACAAAAAGAACAATCAGAAAACCACCAAAAAAGTAAAAGCAAGAGGACATAAAACACATACTGTATAAACACACAGGAACAATCACTAATAAGGAAAAAAAAAAAAAAAGAGGAAAGGCAATAAATGTGAGGAAATATTTAAATAAATACTTTAACAAGACAAAAGAAATATGAATAGAAAAAGAGAAAGAGAAAAACCCAAAAAATCTAGGGAAGGGAGAATAAGAGAAAAGAGATAGAGTAAGATAATAATGAAGGAAAAATGGGAAAAAAGAAAAACAAGGGATGAGGAGAACAAAAGGAAAGAAAAAAAAAATGGGAACCAGGAAAAGGGAAGAGAGAAAAAGGTAAAAACAAGAACCTGGGAAGGGAATGAGAAAGAATATAAATAAAAAGGACATGGAAAAGAAAAAAAAAAAATAATTTTAAAACATACCAACAAAAACCAAAATGAAAAAAAATGCAAATGTGGGGGGAGCAGGCACCAGGCTCTGTTAGAATACACAAACTGGGATGAATTCCTGCCAGCCCAGAAGGTGGGTTGGGGTGAGGGATGGCCATATTTCCATTCACCAAGAGGGTGTGGGGTATAAGATTGACAAGACGAATATTGCACCTTTCCAGTCCTCAGTGTCCAGTGTGTTTGTGCTGTCCTTGGCAAGTGGAACCTATTCTCTCAGGAATCTGAGAGAATGCTGTAGCATTATATATCCAAAATGGTAAAACTGCTTGTAAGCATTCAAAATGACTGTGCCTTCCAGACAGTCAAAAGTCCACAGCTCGGTTTGTCTCCTTCTTGGCTGTTTCCTTTTTTAGTCACCAGCCACGAATGTAGTCCTCCTTGCAGCTCTTGATGAGCAGGGCTGATTTTCAGGTTAATTCTTAGGTCCTAACACCACTTGCAAATATCCAATAATATCCATATAATGTCACTGACAGTTTGCAGCTCTGTTTGTCGTTATACACTATTTTGGTGCAGGTTCTTCTACTACTTGGAATTTAGTCCACTCTGTATCCCTCCTTTCAAAGCTCAGGGTTCCAGGATTATCTATGGTATCTGTGCCAATTGGTTATCTTTTCTTTATTGAAGAGGGTTTGTGTAGTTTTTCTGCCTACTCCTCTATATTACTGGAACTTCCTAAAATGCTTAAGCTTTTAAACATTGTAATAATCTTAAAATACTATATTGCAGGGGGAGGTCAGGATATAAACTGTATATTACTAATCCTCACTCACTCTTGTTATCTAATATTTTGCATTTATGACAATAGTGAAAAAATTGCTATCTGATGATTTTGCACATTAACAGTGTATGCCTGATAGTAAGAAATGATCAGATTAAAGTTATGTGTCAACTTGGCTGGGCCATGATTCTCAGTTGTTTGGCAGTTGTGTAGTGATACAGTCATCCTCCATTTTGTGATCTGATGTAGTCGTCCTCTCTTTTCATATAATGACTTGGTCTTTGAAAACTAACCATGTGATTAAGTGAGGAGTGTATTTGTATGTCCCATTGCTTACAGGCACAATCTCATGAAGTGAAATTGGTTTAGCATAATTTTTCCATCAATTAATATTCATTCTCGGTATTGAGTTTTGTTCATATTCAACTTGCAGACAGGTTTTTCAGGACAGATCAGCATTTCTCCAAAGATAAACACCTGCCTTCTTTAAGACCATGTTACTACTGCTCTTTAAATTCCAGTGTTATGTTCCAATATAGGAAGCTTTTCTTTTTTTAGATCTTACTCTTACTCTTTGGCTTCAGGTAGGAACTTTTTTTCTTGATGTTACTTGTACAAAATCTTAGCCACTATCATTTGTACCCATCTCATAATGATTTACAATTCTGACCCGCATATCATAATTCACATACTTTCAGATCCCATAAAGATCATCCCATTTAAGCTTCAATAAGCTTTTTGGGAAATTACTTAATATAAGATTAATATCAGAATGGCTATTGAATTAATCAAGCTAAGGTATGTTGCAGAAATAAACATCTCACAAATGGCAGTGGTGGCTTATGACAAGTGCTTATTTCTTTCTCATGCTACCTATCCATCCTGGGTCAGTGGTATTTCTGGTCAAAGGTTGTTTTCATCAGTAGTCAGACTACAGGAAGAGCCATCATCTGAGATATTGTTGATTTCATATCTGAAGAAAAAGAGAACCTAGAAACTTACAATTGGTCTTAAAGTTTCTTCTGGGAAATATTCCACATCACTTCTGCTCCCTTTTCATTTGTCAAAGCAAGTCACAAAGTAAATATGATGGTAAACTTTACCATCAGCAGATGGTAAAGTATAATTCCCTCAGGGGGAGCAGGTGGCAAGTATTTTGAACAATCCAACACAACTCAACTATTAATATCCCTATAGCTGCATTTCCATGCAATTTGTCTCATGCCACCAATTCAATTATTTTTGAGTTGTCTATTTATTTTTTCATCTTCTCATTCTCATGCCCTTTCATCCAGTAAACCCCAAAGTCCTTCTGATTAGCCTTCTAAAACATTTTCATATATATGTCCTGTTTTGTATCTTTATAGCTCCACTCTGGTTAGAATGTCATTGCCTCTCACTTGGATAATTATACTCATTTCCCAACTGGGCCTTTTCTCTTAAATCTTGTGTTCCTTTACCTCAATATTCCACATTATAACAGAGTGAAGATGTCAATCTCCTGTTGAATGTGTGAGACCATGTCTATTTATGGGACATTTAGTGTGAGATCTGTTCTCCTCTTAGCCTCACTGTTCCCTACACAGTGACTCATTGCAATGCTCTGTAGAATGGCATCCCACACCATCACCACCACCTCATTCATTTGTATAACTCAACTCATTTTATGAGGTATATCAAGCATCACCTCTCAGAAATTCTTTCTTAATGTTCTCAGGACCTTGGACATCATAAGGTATATTATGCATGTGAGTATAGTTTCATTTTTAATATTTGGAATCTCATTTTTATATACTTGTATTTCCACTGGTCTGTAACTCCTATATTATCATGGACTGATTTTCACTCATCTTTTTATTCTCAGAGAGGTAGTAATTGTAGTAATCATCATTGTGCTCTTGCACCAAAACAGTATCAGCACAAAATAGATGACTAATAATTATTTAATAAATAAAAGGCCTTAGGCTAAAAGAATGGCCTTCTTCAAATCCCAAAACCTGCAATGATTGTGGAGGATACTCTTTTAATATATTTGGATTGGACTACAAAATGATTCTACAAGTTTTGCTTGAAAAAGTAGGGGATGTCAGATACATGTTAGTATCATTAACTTCTTTACTTTTCCACCTCTTCAAGAAAGCTGTAAGACACCGATTTAAACACGTTCAGTATCAATTTGCAAATACATGAAAATACCCAATGGATTTTGTTTAATAATGGCCTATACATTCCCCTCACTGCTCAAGAAATTTTAGCATTGAATTGAAGAGGTAATTGCAGTCATGGTTAAAACATCCTGAATATATTTAAAAAAAAAAAAAAAAAAATCATAGGAGCCTGTGTAAGAAAATAGAGATCAAGTTGCAGATAATATAGATTCCATCTCTGGAGTACAAACTGCATTTTGTATTATAGCTCCTCTATTCAACAGCATACAGCAAATGACAAGAACAGAGCTTCAAAGAAGGTTATATTGTTCCAATTCTGAACAGTAAGCATTCTTAACTCTATGAATTCTTTTTTTCTCTGGAGAAAGCATTTTACTGGAAGTTATGCTACACAATCTCTCATTATCTGAACATGAATCATAAATTAAGAACAAGGATGAATATTTTAAATTATTTTTTGAAAAGTTCTATGGAAAAATCATAAACTTCAATTTATATAAATTTACATTTCAAAATCATTAGTAATATACTAAAGATGAAAGAACCTTTACATTACACTGCATATATTGACTCTATCACTCATCTATCAATTTCTTACTGTGGTAGCTTGTGTGTTGCTATGAGGCTGGAAGCTATGCCATTGATATTTCAAATGCCAGAGGGTCAACCATGGTGGACTAGCTTCAGCAGAGTCAAAGAGGAAGAAATTGAAACTTTACCAAATTCTGCAGTCTGAAATTGACCAAAAATACAATACAATGAAGATGTATTCATAATTATAGGTAATTGAAATGCAAAAGTTGGAAACAAAGAAGGACCTGTAGTTGGAAAATAGGCCTTGATAATAGAAAGGACAACAGAGATCACATGGTAGAATTTTGCAAGATCATCAACTTATTCATGACAAATACCTTTTATCAACAACATAAGTAGCAACTATACACATGGATCTTGCCAGATAGAATATACAGGAAAAATGTCTACTAAATCTGTGGAAAGAGGTGATGGAGAAGCTCAATATCATCTGTGAAAACAAGGCCAGGAGCTCACTATGGAATAGTCCATCAATTGCTAATAGACAAATTCAAGTTGAAGCTAAAGAAAATTAAAACAAGTCCACAAGAGCCAAAATATGATCTTGAGTAAATCCCACCAGAATTTAGAGACTATCTGAACAATAGATTTGATGCATTGAACACCAGTGACTGAAGATCAGATGAGTTGTTGGATGACATCAAGAATATTATACACAAAGAAAGCAAAATGTCACTAAAAAGATAGGAAAGGAAGAAAAGACCAAAATGGATGATAGAAGAGACACTGAAATTTGCCCATAAGTGGAGAATAGGTAAAGCAAATCGAAGAAATGACAAAATAGAAGAGCTGAACAGAAGGTTTCAAAGGGTAGCTTGTGAAGACAAAGTATTATAATGCAATATTCAAAGACCTAGAATTAGAAAACCAAAAGGGAAGAACACACTTGGCATTTCTCAAGCTGAGAGAACTGAAGGAAAAATTTAAACTGTGAGTTGCAAAATTGAATGATTCTATGGGCAAAATATTTAACAATGTTGTTGTTGTTGTTGTGTGCCATTGAGTCAAACCCAACTCCTAGTGACCCCTCCTTGGGTTTCCGAGGCTGTATCACTACAGAAGTAGATTGTCCAACCTTCCTTCCGAGGAGTGGCTGGTAAGTTTGAACAACCAGCCTTCTGGTTAGCAGTCAAGTGCCTTAGGCACTATCCTACCAGAGCTCCTATTGAGCAGTGTAGGAAGCATCAAAATGAAATGGAAGGAATCCACAGAGTCACTGTATCAAAAAAATTGGTCAATGTTCAACCATTTCAGGAGATATCACATGATTAAGAAACAATGGTATTGAAGGAAGAAGTCCAAACTGCACTGAAAGAATTTGCAAAAAATAAGACCTCAGAAATTGACAGAATACCCATTTAGAAGTTTCAACAAATGGATGCAGCACTGGAGACACTCACTCATTTATGCCAAGAAATTTGGAATGCAGTTACCTGACCAAACAATTGGAAGAGATTCATATTTGTGCCTATTCTGAAGAAAGGTGATCCAACAGAATGATGAAATTATGGAACAATATCATTAATATCACACAGAAGTAAAATTTTACTGAAGATAATTCAAAAACAGTTACAGCAGTACACTGATGGAGGACTGCCAGAAATTTAAGCTAAATTCAGAAGAGGTAATAGAATGAAGGATATCATTGCTGATATCAGATGGATCTTGGCTGAAAGCAAAAGATATCAGAAAAATGTTTACTTGTATCTTACTGACTATTCAAAGATATTTGACTGGGTGGATCATAACCAATTATGGTTAACATTGTGAATAATGGGAATTCCAGAACATTTCACTGTGCTCATGAGGAAACTTTACATAGACCAAGAGACAGTCATTTGAATAGAACAAGGAGATATTGAATGGTTTAAAATCAGGAAAGGTGTCAGTATTGTATCTTTTGACCATAATTAGTCAATCTGAATATCAAGCACATAATCCAAGAAGCTGGGGTATATGAACAATGCAGCATCAAGATTGGAGGAAGACTCATTAACAACCTGCAGTATAGAGATGGCACAACACTGCCTGCTGAAAGTGAAAAGGACTTAAAATACTTACTAGTGAAGATCAAAGATTATAGTCTTCAGTATGAATTATACCTCAACATAAAGGAAACAAAAGTCCTCATGATTGGGCCAATAAGCAACATCATGATAAATAGATAAAAGATAGAAGTTTTTCAGGATTTAATTTTACTTTGCTCCACAATCACTGCTCATGAAAGTATCAGTCAAAAAATCAGATGACATACTGCACTGGGCTAATCTTCTGCAAAAGACCTTTTTAAAGTGTTAAAGAGCAAATATGTCACTTTGAAGACTTAGGTGCACCTGACCCAAACCATGGTGTTTTCAGTCACCACATATCCATGTGAAAGCTGGACAATGAATAAGGATGATCAAAGAAGAATTGATACATTTAAATTGTTGGCAAAGAGTGCTGAAAACACCACAGACTGCCAGAAAAAGATATCTTGGACTGCCAAGATATCTTGGAAGAAGTTCAGCTGGAATTCTCCTTAGAAGTGAGAATGGCCAGAGTTCATGTCACATACATTGGTCATGTTGTCAGAAGGGACTATTCCCTAGAGAAGAATATCCTACTTGGTAGTAGAGGATCAGAGAACATGGAGAACACCTCAGTGAGAAGGATTGACACAGTGGCTGCTATGATGGGCTCAAGCATAGCAAAGATTGTGAGGATGGTACAAGACTGGACATTATTTTCTTGTTTTACATAGGATCACTATAAGTTGAAGCAGACTCAATGGCTTCTAACAAAAAAAAAAAAAAACACATATATTACTAAGGTTAAAAGATTGATGTGGGTTCTCATGAATTTTTGATTGTCACAATGTTCTGATTTTGTCAATGAAATTATCCATCTGTTTAACTGGGCTAGTATATTTCTAATGACACTAATTCATCTAAGCAACTTCATGTATACTTGATATAAAAGACTGATTGACAATCTACAGATATTATTTCATTTATTCAATATAAAATTGTTGAACTCCTACTACATAGAAGGCACTATTACATGAAATGGAGCCACAGCAGTGAAGTAATAGAAAGTCTCTGGTCTTAAGACTTACATTTTGGTATGGGAATTATATATTAAGCAAATGAATAAAACATGTATCAGCTTGTGATAAAGTAGCACAAAAAAAGGAAAAATGTAATTAGATAACATGTTGAAACAGAGACATTTATGCAGACACCTGAATGAAGTGCAAGAGTGACTGGTGAGTCATGTAGGTAAGTAGGAACAGAGCTTTCCAAACTGAAGGCACAAGGAGGAAAGCCTTGAGGCAAGGACCAATTTAATGTGTCTTGTCTGACTGATGGTCAAGAGGAAGGTGCAATAGTCTAGTTCTCAAGAGCTTTGTAGATCACAGTAAAAATTTTGGATCACGTTTTTGTTGATATGGGAAAACTATTGAAAAATTTTGAGAAAAGGAATAACCTCATAAAAGGAAGACTCTGACATTGTGTAGAAAAAAATACCACGAGGAGAGGTCTGCAATGGTCCATACAGGTTAAGAAATAGAGATTTTCATCTTCTTAGAAGCCATTTGAATGTTTACAAGCAGCAACCATTTTGAATATTTAAAGTGACCAAGGGCATAGCCATTTTGAATGTTTACCAGTGGTGACCATTCTGGATATTTAAAGTGACCAAGGGTGCAGCCATTTTGAATGTTTCCAAGCGGTGGCCATTTTGGATATTTAAAGTGACTGAGGGTGCAGCCATTTTGAATGTTTACAAGTGGCAACTATTTTGGATTTTAAAGTGATAGCATTCTCATTCAGATTCCAGGGACCTAAGATCAGGCAGCGAGGTGGGAAGCAGGGAGAGGACAGAAAAAGCAAAGGGGATAGGAATAGATCGAGGAGTCAACCACAGGGAGCTGGATGAGGAGAGGGAACCCAGGCTACCCACCACAAGCAGTGAGATGGGAAGCAGAGAGAGGACAGAAAAGGCAAAGAGGATGGGAACAGATTGAGGAGTTAGCTGCAGGGATCCAGATAAGGGTGGTTGGAGGGGTTTCCAACAGCTAAGGGAGACAAACATGTCTGTCGGTTTGTCCTACTGTGGTAACTTGTTGCTGTGAGTCTTGAGGCTGTGCCACTGGTGTTTTGAACCCAGTGGGGTTCACCTGTTGAACAGGTATCAGCCTGGCTTGCAGACTGAGACAGATTAGGAAGAAAGGAGGAAGCCATCTACTTCTCAAAGAATTGGCCAGGAAAAACCTTATGAATAGCAGAGAAACTCTCCACAACTTTATGAATAGTCCAGAAACATTGTCAAATACATAGGAGGAAGATGAGTCACTTACCTTAGAAAGCTCTCAAAATAGGACTGGGCAATAGCTGCATTATCAGAGTAAAATCAGCCTACTAATATGGATAAGGTAAAACTTTCGAGACCTCCATTTGCTGACATGGCACCACTCAAATTGAAGAGAAACAGCTGTAAAAATCTATTAATAATCGGAACATAGGATGTATGAACTATGAATCTAGGAAAATTGGAAGTTGTCAAAAATTAAATGGAACACATAAAGTGTGATAACGTCAGCATTAGTGAGCTGAAATGGACTGGTTTTGGCCATGTTAAATCAGACAACAATATGATCTACTATGCCACGAATGACAGCTTAAAGAGGAATGGCATGCCATTCATCATCACAAAAGTTGTTTCAAGATCTGTCCTGAAGTACAATGCTATCAGTAATAGGATAATATCCATATGCCTACAATGAAGACTCGATAATATGACTATTATTCAAATTTATGCACCAACCACCAAAACCAAAGAAGAAGAAATTGAAGATTTTTATCAACTTCTGCAGTCTGAAATTGACCAAATTTGCAATCAAGATGTGTTAGTTATCATTGGTGAGTAAAATGCAAATGTTGGAAACAAAGAAGAATGACTGGTAGTTGGAAAATTTGGCCTTGGTGACAGAAATAATGCTGGAACTCACATGTTAGAATTTTGCAAGACCAACGGCTTGTTCATTGCAAACACCTTTTTTCAGCAACACAAATGGTGGCTCTACATGTGGACTTCACCAGATGGAGCACACAGGAATCAGATTGACTACATCTGTGGCAAGAGGCGATGGAAAAGCTCAATTTATTTAGCCAAAACCAGGCCAGGAGCTAATTGTGGAACAGACCATCAACTACTCATATGCACGTACAACTTGAACTTAAAGACAATTAAAACAAGTTCAAGAGAGCCAAAATATGATCTAGAATATATCCCTCCTGAATTTAGAGACCATATAAAGAATAGATTTGATGCATTGAACACCAATGACCAGAAACCAGATGATTTGTGGGATGAGATCAAGAGCATCATCCATGAAGAAAGCAAGAGGTCACTAGAAAGACAAGGAAAGAAGAGAAAACCAAAATGGACGACAGAAGAGACTCTGAAACTTGCCTTTGGGCAGAGAGTAGCTAAAGCAAATGGAAGAAATGACAAGATAAAAGAATTGAACCAAAGATTTCCAAGAGCAGCTCGAGAAGACAAAGCCAATCACTATAATGAAATTTGCAAAGACCTGGATGGAGTTAGACAACCAAAAGGGAAGAACACACTCAGCATTTCTCAGGCTGAAAGAATTGAGGAAAAATTTAAGCCTCAAGTTACCATATTGGAAGATTCTAAGAGCAAAACATTGAATGATGGAGGGTACATCAAAAGAAGATGGAAGGAATACACAGTCACAGAACTGAAAAGAACTTTCGATCTTCATCCATTTCAGGAGATGGCATATGATCTAGAACCAATGGTACTGACTGAGGAAGTCGAAGCTGCAATGAAGGAACTGGGGAAGAACAAGGCTCCAGGAATTGACGGAATACCCATTGAGATATTTCAACAAATGGACGCCACACTGGAGGAACTCACTCAGTTATGCCAAGAGATGTGGAAGACAGCTATCTGGCCAACTGATTGGAAGAGATCCATATTTGTACCCATTCCAAAGAAAGGTGATCCCACACAATGTGGAAATTAATGAACAATATCATTAATATCGCATGCAAGTAACATCTTACTGAAGATAATTCAAAAATGTTTGCACCAGTATATTGACAGAGAACTTCCAGAGGTACAAGCTGGATTCAAAAGAGGACATGGAACAAGAGATATCATAGCTGTTGTAAGATGGATCTTGGCTCAAGACAAAGAATACCAGACAGATGTTTATTTGTGCTTTATTGACTATGCAAAGGCATTTGATTGTGTGAATCATGACAAATTATGGATAACATTAAAAAGAATGGGAATTCCCAAACACTATAAATTGTACTCATGAAGAACCTGTACCTTGACCAGGAAGCTGTCGTTCAAATGGAATAAGGGGACATGGCATGGTTTAAAATCAGGAAGGAAGTGTGTCAGGATTGTATCCTTTCCCCATACTAATTCAATCTATATGCTGAGCAAATAATCCGAGAAGCTGGACTATATGAAGAAAAACATGGCATCAGGGTTGGAGGAAGAATCATTAACAACCTGAATTATGCAGATGATACAACTTTGCTTGCTGAAAGTGAGGACGACTTGAGGCACTTACTGATGAAGGTTGAGGAACACAGTCTGCAGTATGGATTACATCTCAATATAAAGAAGACAGAAATCCTCACAAATGGACCAATAAGGAGCATCACAATAAATGGAGAGAAGATTGAGGTTGTCAAAGAATTCACGTTGCTTGATTCTACAATTGATGCATTGATTGATTCTACAATGGAAGCAGCGGTCAGGACATTAGATGACATGTAGCACTGGGCAGTTTGGCTGTGAAGGAACTCTTTCAAGTGCTGAGGAGTAAGGTTGTCTCCTTGAGGACTAAGGTGTGCCTGACACAAGCCATGATATTTCCAATCACCTCGTATGCATGCTG
>NW_006922003.1:2138047-2145994 GCF_000298275.1 Orycteropus afer afer | reverse complement strand
TGTGATGCTGCTCATTGGTCCAGTTGTGAGAATTTTTTTTTTTTTTATATATATTGAGACATAATCCATACTGCAGACTGTATTCTTCAACCTTCAACAGTAAGTGCCTCAAGTCATCCTCACTTTCAGCAAGCAAAGTTGTATCATCTGTGTATCTCAGGTTGTTAATGATTCTTCCTCCAATCCTGGTGCCATGTTTCTCTTCATATAGTCCAGATTCTCGGATTATTTGCTCAGCATATAGATTGAATAACTATGGGGAAATGATATAACCCTGATGCACTCCCTTCCTGATTTTAAACCATGTAGAGTCCCCTTGTGTTTGAACGACAGCCTCCTGGTCAAGGTACAGGTTCTTCATGAGTACAATCAAGTGTTCAGGAATTCCCATTCTTGTCAGTGTTATCCATAATTTGTCATGATCCACACAATCAAATGCCTTTTCATAGTCAATAAAACACAAGTAAACATCTGTCTGGTATTCTTTGCCTTGAGCCAAGATCCATCTTACAACAGCTATGGTATCTCTTGTTCCACATCCCCTTCTGAATCCAGCTTGCACCTCTGGAAGTTCTCTGTCAATATAATGCTGCAACCTTTTTTTAATTTTCTTCATTAAGATCTTACTTGCGTGTGATATTAATGATATTGTTCGATAATTTCCCATTCTGTGGGATCACCTTTCTTTGGAATGGGTATAAATATGAATATTTTCTAGTCAGTTGGCCAGGTAGCTGTCTTCCAAATCTCTTGGCATAACCGAGTGAGTGCCTCCAATGGGGCATTCATTTGTTGAGATATCTCAATGGGTATTCTGTCAATTCCCGGAGTCTTGTTCTTCACCAATTCTTTCAATGCAGCTTCAACTTCCTCCTTAAGTACTATTGGTACTAGGTCATATTCCACTTTCTGAAATGGATGAAGATCAACCAATTCCTTTTGGTACAGTGATTCTGTGTATACCTGCCATCTTCTCTTGATGTTTCCTGTATCATTCAATATTTTGCCCATAGAATCTCTCAATATTACAACTTGAGGCTTAAATTTTTTCTTCAGTTCTTTCAGCTTGAGAAATGCTCTTCCCTTTTGGTTTTCCAACTCTAGGTCTTTGCACATTTCATTATAGTAATTGCCTTTGTCTGCTTGAGCTGCTCTTTGAAATCTTCTGGTCAGCTCTTTTATCTTCTCATTTCTTCCATATGCTTTAGCTACTCTCCACTCAAGGGCAAATTTCAGAGTCTCTTCTGTCATCCATTTTGGTCTTCTCTTCTCATTTTTTTTAGTGATCTCTTGCTTTCTTTGTGGATAATGTTCTTGATATCCTCCCACAATTCTTCTGGTTTTCAGTCGTTGGTGTTCAGTGCATCAAATTTATTCTTTAGATAATCTCTAAATTCAGGACGGATATAGTCAAGATCATATTTTGGCTCTCTTGGACTTGTTTTAATTGTTTTTAACTTCAAGATGAACTTGCGTATGAGCAGTTGATGGTCCGTTCCACAATCAGCTCCTAGCCTTGTTTTGGCTGAAGATATTGAGCTTTTCTATTGTCTCTTGCCACAGATGTAGTCAATCTGATTCCTGTGTGTTCCATCTGGTGAACTCCATGTGTAGAGCCACTGTTTGTGTTGAAAAAAGGTGTTTGCAATGAATAAGTCGTTGATCTTGCAAAATACTACCATGTGAGTTCCAGCATTATTTCTGTCACCAAGGCCAAATTTTCCAACTACCGGTAATTCTTCTTTGTTTCCAATTTTTGCATTCCAGTCAGCAGTGATAATTAATGCATCCTGATTGCATGTCAGCCACAGGGATTCGGGTGAGGAGAGGGAACCCAGGCATACCCAAAGCAGCAGGGTTTGGGAACCAGAGAGTGGAGATGAATAGGCCCAGGGACCGGGACAAGAGGAGTGAGCTGTGGGGATCCAGGTGAGGAGAGGGAACCCAGGCATGCCCAAAGCAGCAGGGCGGGACAGCGGGATAAAGGGGAGTAAAAGGCCCAGGAACCAGGACAGAGGAGGAGTCAGCCGCAGGGACCCAGGTAAGGGTGGTAGGAGAGGTTTCCAACAAGGAGACCAACTTTTCTGTTGGTTGGTCCTACTGTGGTGACGTATTGATGTGAGTTTTGAGGCTGAGCCATTGGTATTTCAAACCCAGTTGGATGCACATGGTGCACAGTTATCAGCCCAGCTTACAGACTGAGATAGACTAGGAAGAAGGAAGAGGCCGTCCACTTCTCAAAGAATTGGCCAGGGAAAACTTTTTGAATAGCAAAGAAACTGTCTGATACATTACCACGCAACTTTATGAATAGTCCGGTTAGGTTAGAAGGCTCCCAAAAGGCCTGGGAAAGAGCTGCATCATCAGAGTAAGTCCAGCCTTACTCTTATGGATAAGGTAAATCTTTTGAGACCTCCATTTGCTGATGTGGCACCACTCAAATTGAGGAGAAACAACTGCAGACATCCATTAATCATCGAAACATGGAATGTACGAAGCATGAATCTAGGAAAATTGGAAGTTGTCAAAAATGAAATGGAACTCATAAAAATTGATATCCTCGGCATTAGTGAGCTGAAATGGACTGGTTTTGGCCATTTTGAATCAGACAACCATGTGATCTACTACGCCGGGAATGACAGTTTTAAGAGGAGTGGCATGGCATTCATCATCACAAAGGATATTTCAATATCTGTCCTGAAGTACAATGCTGTCAGTGACAGGATAATATCCATACACCTACAAGGATGACCCATTAATATGACTATTATTCAAATTTGTACACCAACCACCAAGGCAAAGATGAGGAAATTGAAGATTTTTATCACCTTTTGCAGTCTGAAATTGACAAGTTTTAGTAGTATGATAATAAAGTAGCATATGATACTGTAATTATAGCTTATAGTGTGGACACAACATAGGAGTTATATAAAAGACACATCTGTGTTATGTAACTTTTAAACAAAAAAGGATTTTGACATATAAAGTCCTTACAATTATGTTGTTGTTAGTTACCTTCTCGTTGGTTCTGACTCATGGCAACTCTATGTATAACAGAACTAAATGTTTCCCAGTCCTGTGCCATTTAATGATCATTGGTATTTTTGAGTCCTTTGTTGCAGCCTTTCTTAAATCTATCTCATAGAGGGTTTACCCTCACCTTTGCCGGCCCTTTCACTTTACTATCATGATGTCCTTTTCAAATATCTGCCACTCCTGATGAAGCATCCAAAGTAAGAAGGGTCATAGTCTTGGAAAATATTTTGTGATCTATATGGTTTTCATTGACTAATTTTCAAAAGTAGATAACAAGGCCTTTCTTCCTATTATGTCTTATTCTGGAAGCTTCATAAAAACTTATCTACCATGAAAGATCTTGATGTCATTTGAAATACGAGTAGTATACCTTCTAACATTGTGGCTACATGCAAGCCACCACAGTAACAGTATGACCAACTGACAGACAGACAGTGGCCTTACAGTTACAGTACACATTATATAGATTATTTTTGCTAATGATAGATTGGGGAGTTCTGGTAGCATAGTGCCTAAGGCACTTGACTGCTAACCAGAAGGCTGGTGGTTCAAACCCACCAGCCACTCCTCAAAAGGAAGGTTGGACAATCTACTTCCATAGTGATGTCGCCTTGGAAACCCAAGGAGTGGTCGCTATGAGTTGGGTCCGACTCGATGGCACATAACAACAACAACGATAGGTTGTTAGTCTCTGTCTCACATAATATCCAGCTCCCCTCCACTATGCTCTAAATATTCGATTATATTTCTTCTCATGAATCTTACAAAGTTCAAATTAAGGTGTATATTTCTCTGAGTGAGTAATGGGCAATTTGATTTTGGTATGCAGCCTATTGTGCTTCTTATAATGTCAGTCATTATTCTATTTGATGTGTATAGCATGCTCAGATTGGTATGTTCAAAATTAATGAGGCATTTGTCCTCCCTGTGAAGAAACTAATAGGGAAATTTTATACAAATGAATTATGCAGACAGAATTAAAGCAAATCAATTTTATTTTAGAGTAATATTTTCTGAATTCAGAGGCATCCTAATTATTATTATGAATTGGCATAATACTTTGAAAAAAATGTGGAGTAACTTCAAATCACAACCAAATAAAATAAATATTGTTAGAATGCTGAATGTAGGGTTTTATTCCTGAATCTTAAATTTGACAAAATCTTCTCCCCAATTTTGTCCTCTAGATGAAAAATACATTTGATATCAAAGACTATTTAGTGTCTTCTATTTGGTAGACTCCAAGGTAGTTCCTGAGATCAATAAGTGCTTAGTTTGTCTTCAGTTTACAATTTAATAGAAAAAAAATATTGCACATACAACTATGATGTTATATAATGAATTAGGGTTTCAGCTGTCCTACATATTACCTTTGTTTGAATTAGAATAAGGAATCCATTCTGGGTAGGTAAATTACAACAATTTTCCCTTATAGATACAAACAATCCTATCATTACATAGTTTAGAACACTTACGACATCTTTGAGCTTAAAAAGTTGTCTTCCTCATCCTTTTTTTTTCCTTCCCCTAGAGGATGCAAGTCCATACTAGGACAGAAAGCATGGCAAGTAGCTAGATTTATTCTGTCATTCTCTCCCCTAGGTTCTTTTGTGCAGTATACAGTCTCCACAACTGTATATGACAGTCTTACAGTTAATGGTTGCTTAGTGGGAACACTAAGCAGCAATTCTGCTAGATAGTATTTGGGAAGGCTCCTCACAGCATGGGACAGTTTGCTGTCAAGCATGAGAGCTAAAAGGTGATTTTTTGACAATCACTGAAGGTACATTTTCAAGAGAAAAACCACATGAAAAAGGAGATGGAAACATGACATTTTCACATTTTGTATAATGGTCAGAAACTTGGTTTAGCAGGAATAAAAGATTCATAGTCAGAAGTACAATGCATTGTGTCTGGAAAGAAAGGCTTCTGGCTTTCTGGAAGCACCTGGAATGTTCTGATAAGAAGTTTGCACTAAACAAAGAAATTTGAAATATTTTGGGGGAAGAAATATTAGGGCACAATACAATGAACACCTGAGTCTTTAAAACATTGTCTTTAGCACCACTTACAGATAGAATAGAGTTAAGATAGACCACCTGATAATGACTTTGACTTTCAATATAGCAGAGAAGGGTGTTCTCTTTTTCATGGCAAAAATTTGAACATGTTATATAACTTCAAATAGCACCACTAAAAGTGAAATTCAATGAGTCATTTCAAATTTCCATAAAGTATATTTCTGTAAATGGACCTGTTGTAATTGCCCAAGTAATTCATAAAATGCAATAAATTAAACAAGCAGGTTATGTGGATAATGAAAAATACGTGAGAGCAAAATCAATGAATCATTTAAGTCTTGTGAAACTTTAAGAGAATGTCAACCTTACAATGATTAGTACATTTTTAACTAAAATATCTTCACTGTGCAATATATGTCAGTTTGTATGTCAAACTTTGTAAGGATAGCTCAGAACCAGGCAGTGCTTCCTTCTGTTGCCTGGAGGCTCTGTGTGAGCCCAAATCACTTTGACGTCGGCTAACAACACAATATATCCACTGGGGAGATTGTAGATACTTCTGAAAGAAACAACATTTAAATATATTGGGAAAGGGTGAATTTTTGGTAGCATGGTAGCTTTTCAACCATACAAAAGTATTTGCTTTCATAATGTTTTTGTCAATAGTATAGTATATGACTTTGAATTGTTTTACTACAAATTTATGTTCTATATAAATTTGAAATTTAAATTATTGAAATTTAATTTTAACAACTGTTAAAGGTGAATCCATTGTGGGCTCAGATTGAGGTAGAACAAGTTAGTGACCTTTTTAAAATTATATATTACTTGTGTATATCATTGCAGAAGGAAAAAAATAAACCCTTTAGCTTCATCAGGGACAACACTTTCAAAAACAGTAATGACAAATGATCTTAATAAATTTATGTTTCTCAAGTTTCATTCACACTGTCTCTCTCTTGTATTTTTTCCTCTAATTTATTACTGCCAAGGTAAACCCACTGAGAGGAGAGGCTTTGGGACAATATTTGTCCCAATTATTTGTTTTTTAACATTTTTAAAATGTATTTGTAGTTGTTGAGAATATATGCAACAAAACATATACCAATTCAACAATTTCTACATGTATAATTCAGTAACATTGATTGGATTCTTCAAGTTGTGCAATCATTGTCATTTTTCGTTTCTGCATTATTCCTCCCTTATTAACACAAACTCACTCCCCCTAAAGGTTCCTATAATCTTTTGAGTTGCTGTCGTCAATTTGATACCATATAGATGGTCTTTAAAAGAGCATAATACTTAAGGCATTTTTTGTTTTCTTTTTTACTGGTTAAGCTAAACTGCCGTTTCGTTTAAGAAGATTGAAGGGGATATTTTTAGTTTAAGGTTTAAAGATTCTGTCAGGGCAATAATTTCAGGTGTTCTTCCAGCCTCCACACCTCCAGAAGTTCTGGAGTCCATAAGGATTTGAACTTGTATTCTGCATTTTATCCCTTTTGATAAGGATTTCTCTATAGAATCTTTGATCAAAATGTTCAGTAATGGTAGCCAGGTACCAACAAGTTCTTCTTTTCTCGTGGCAATGGTGGCAGTTGTTTACAGAGGCAATTATCTACATATTCCATATCCTCCTCTTATTCCTTCTGTTGATCCAGGAGAATGGAGACCAATTAAAAGGCAAAGGTCTATAGACCAAAGTTTATGAGTGGGTATAAGGGTAGAAGAGAGGAGATAAAGGGGTGTTAATGGTGATAGAAAAAATCACATTGATTAAGGATAGGGTTGCCCAACCAATTACTATAATTGCTGTCAATAAGTTGCACACTTGTAAAAAGATGAATTGTCAGATAGATGATAAATTATGTTTACAACAGTGACAAAAGCAAAAACAAAACAAAACAAAAAACAGTACCTGTTAAGACTGCTTATGTACAACTAAAAACTTCATGGGATTTGATTCCTTGGCTTTGAGGTTTAGGGTCATGTTTTCATGGGACATCCAAGTTTATTTGCTTAATAACGTGTTTAGTGCATCTATTCTACCTTCTAGTCTGTTGTGTACTATCTGGAGCCTTAAAAGCTTGCAAACAGCCATCCAATTACTTTTTGTACAGAGTGCTGAATACGGATCAGTAAAAGAAAGCTTTAATTAATTTTATCAGAAAATACTTGCTATGTAAAAATGGCAATTGATAAATGTGAAAATGGTGGCATTCTTCCCTACATCTCTTAATTACTAAGTGTAATCATGGTTAGGTTTGGAGTGTACTTTTCCATATAGATTTTTCTTTTTTTTCCTAATATACCCATTGCAACTGAGTCAATTCTGACTTTCATGACCTTATAGGACAGAGTAGAACTGTGGAAGGTAAATCTATGGAAGATAAATATAGTTTTCAGGATGTCATTGCCTAAGTATTCATTTTGTACTTAAGGCTATAATATACTCTTGAGTGTGATAGGATTGCCTCTTGATTTTTAAGTTTATAAAAAGAAATTTCATAAATAAAATCAAATTATATTCTGCATATTGATAAGAAAATTTTTTTAAGAATTTTTTTTTCTTAATCTGAAATCTCTTGTACAGTGAAATGTGGGAACCAAAATACATAGGATGGGATTGCCTTGTTTTTCTTGGTCTCACAGACTTTCTGTCTTTGACAGGGTACAATCTTACTACTTTTCTTTTTACTTTTCTTCTTTTTTTGTTTATTGTGATCTGGGTGAAGATTTACAGAGCAAATTCACTTTCCATACAGCAGTTCACATATACTTTGTCTCATGTCATGGACCACAGTTTACCACAATGCAACAGCTCCCCTCCCACTTCCTCCCCATAGTTACCTCTTCCCAGTGTCCATCCCTCCATACACTCCTGCCCCCAGAG
>NW_006922003.1:2137065-2137671 GCF_000298275.1 Orycteropus afer afer | reverse complement strand
CCTCCAAATGATTTTGAGTTTTGTTCCACATTGTTCTCCCTCTCTATCCAGGATCTCTTACATCCCTTGCAAGTGGATAATAGTGGTAGCCAGGCACCATCTAGTTCTTCTGGTCTCATAGTTGTATAGGTTGCAGAATGGATAGTGTACCAGTCGTTAGGACTGATTATTTCCATTAATTTTGGTTTTCTTCTTTCTTCTTTGCTCTAGATGAGGAGAGACCCATCGTTACATCTAGATGGCAGCTTGCTAGCTTTTAAGATCCCAGTCGCTACTTGCCAAAGTAGGAAGTGGAACAATATTTTGTACAGTAAGTTATGCCAATTGAGCTTGATGTCCCCTGTGACTATGGTCCCAAGCCCACAGGTTCAACTACTCAGTCCCTCTGGGTAGCTGGCTGTGACTGACCAAGCAGTGACCACAACCTTGCCCCTTGTCATCTCTACTATACACCTGGGAATTCTGATCATTCACATAAACTTATAGGTCCATTGTCTGCCAACCCTATATATGATCTTGGATACACTCCACATTTCATAGACATACCTAATCATTTAGCCTGTCCACCTTTCTATCCATCCATGTACCCATGTTTGCTTTCACTGA
>NW_006922003.1:2114982-2136965 GCF_000298275.1 Orycteropus afer afer | reverse complement strand
TGTGTGTAGTTGTGTCTTATGAGGACTGTTGTCTCCCACTCAGTTAGACACAAATTACAATTGAATAACCATCAAAAAACTAAAAGCCCATGGACAAAAAACACCCCATGTAATCACACAGGAACAGTAACCAAAAAAAAAGAGAAAATGGAAAAAAAGAAGAAAAAACAAGCAAACCTGCAATATCTGGGGACAGGGCACTAAGAAGAAAAAAAAAAGTAGGGAAGGAGAATAATAAATGAAGAAAAAAATAGGAAGAATGCAAAAAGGAAAACAAGGAATGGGGCTAGTCATGAGAAAAAAAAGGGGGAAAAGAAAAAAAAAACTTAAATTGGGGGGGCAGAATTTCAACCAGGCACAGGGAAAAGAAAAAATGCTGAAAACTAGGACCTTTTAGGGAAAGATTAAGAATAATAATAAAAAGGACAAAATTAATAATATTAGTTGGTTTGAAACGGACAAATACAGGCAAACTAATCACCGGGAAAAAGAAAAAAAAAAGAAAAATATAGGTGGAGGACTGGGTAGGGCACCCAGGCTCTGTCTGAGCACACAGACTGTGATGGAGTTCCTGTGGGCCCAGAAGGTAGGTGCTACTGGGGACAGCCACACCTCCATTCACCAAGTGGGTGTAGGGTGTAGTAACAAGAAGAATGTCGTACCTTTTCAGTCTTGCAGGCCCTGAGTGTCCTTGGGTTGCACCACTTGGGAATCTCCAAGCCGTCTGTGCCATCAGGGTTGCTCAGGTCACTGCTAGACCGCAGTTCCATATGTCTCCTTTTTTGGTATTTTCACTCAAATTCTTCTGCTAGTTGGGGTTTAGTCCATTTCTGTATCCTTCCCCTCAAGGCTCAGGGGTCCAGGATTATCTTCTGTGTCTGTGTCAATTGGTTTCCCTTTTCTTTGTTGAAGAGAGTCTATGCAGTCTTTCTGCCTAGTCTGTCATCTTCCAGTCTTACTGCTTTTCTATCACTCTCTATTAGTGGAAAATATTTGAGTTTTCTTCTCTGATAGGTTTCTGGCTTACACAGTTTCCAGATTTTACAGATTTTACTGTAGTTAGAAATTGAGAAATTATTGACTAAAAACATACATTTTGTCCCATGGATAGTGTTGTTGATATGTGTTGTCAAGTCAATTCTGACTCATAGAGACTCTGTAGAACAGATTAAACTGCCCCATAGGGTTACCATGGCCATAAATCCCTTTGGAAGCACACTGCCACATTTTTCTTCCATGGAGTAGCAAGTGGGTTCAAACTGTTAACCTTTTGGTTAGCAGCTGAGCTACTTAACAACCACATCACTAGGACTCATTTTCTGGGGATAAAAGAGCATTTAATTTAAGGTAAGTAAATTTGATGAAAAGTAAAAGGTAGACTAGAGGAATGTGAGACAAGATGCAAGGAGGTCAGTTAAGATATGTACCTCAAAATGAAACTCACTGCCATCAAGTCAATTCTGACTCAGCAACCCACAGTGGGTTTCCAAGGCTTTCTTTACAGAAGCAGATTGCCTCATCTTTCTTCTGTGGAGCAGCTGGTGGGTTTGAACCACTGATCTTTTGGTTAATAGCCAAATGGCTTAACCACTGTATGAAAGATATATACCTAGGACAGGGAAAAATATCTTAATAGCAGCACAGTTAGGCCACATAGAGAACTTAACAATAATTCATTGCTGTTCATGTTAAAAGAGTAGTTATTATTTTTAACCTGACAAAATGTCTGAACTTAATAAAAATTCTAATGGTGTTTTACAATCCTGAACCAGTCCTTATTTTCATCTCAAATTCAAACTTTCAGAAGAGAATGGACTTGGTTGGGCTCACCAATCATTATCTAGTAGAGAGTGCTTTTCCTGGGCAGAGCTCTCCCACCATCTGACCTCTTAGATCTCTCAACATTCTTTGGATGTTCTCTTCAGGTTAGGTATCCATCTCTGATCTATTCAAGCATATCCATGGTAGTAAACCAATGTGGCACAAATCAGGGTAATGAAATTCTCAAAATATATCAGTGAATATTGAAGGCACTTGAGAGATTTTCAGATTAGACAATGTGCTCAAAAGACCCTGTTTCTGGCCTTGCAGCCCATCACTCTTCTGTCAGTTTGTTGGACTGTAGTAGCTTCTTGCATGTTGCTCTAAAGCTGGAAGCTATGCCACCCATATTTCAAATATCAGCAGAGCCACCCATGGTGCATAGTTTTCAGTGGAATTTCTAAATGAAGATGGACTGGGAAGAAGGATGGGACACTACTTCTGAAAAAAATTGAGCACTGAAAACTCTGTGAATAGAAGATAAACACTTAGATATAATGCTGGAAGATAAGCCCCTCAGGTGAAAGGCACTCAAAATACAACTGGGAAAGAACTGCCTCCTCAAGATTTATCCTGAAGTACAATGCTGCCAGTGATAGGATAATATCCACACACCTTCAAGGAAAACCAGTTAATTCTACTATTCTTCAAATTTATACACCAACTACTAAAGCCAAATTTTCCAAGTACTCGTGATTCTTCTTTGTTTCCAACTTTTGCGTTCCAGTCACCAGTGATAATTAACACATCCTGATTGCATGTTTGGTCAATTTCAGACTGCAGAAGTTGATAAAAATCTTCAATTTCTTCATCTTTGGCTTTGGTGGTTGGGGCATAAATTTGAATAATAGTCATATTAATGGGTCTTCCTTGTAGGCATATTGATATTATCCTATCAGTGACAGTCTTGTACTTCAGGACAGATCTTGAAACATCCTTTGTGATGATGAATGTCATGCCATTGCTCTTCAAACTGTCATTCCTGGCATAGTAGATTATATATATGGTTGTCCGATTTAAAATGGCCAAAACCAGTCCATTTCAGCTCACTAATGCCAAGGATATCAATCTTTATGCATTCCATTTCATTTTTTAATGATGCTTCCCTGTGTTTTATTGACTATTCAAAGGCATTTGACTGTGTGGATCATAACAAATTATGGATAACATTGTGAAGAATAGGAATTATAGAACACTTAAGTGTACTCATGAAAAACTGTATATAGACCAGGTGGTTGTCATTTGAACAGAACAAGGGAATACTGGATGGTTTAAAACCAGGAAGTGTGTGTGTCAAGATTATATCCTTTCACCATACTTATTCAATCTGTGGGCTAATCTAAGAAGCTGGACAATATGAACAAGAAAACAGCATCAGGATTGGAGGAAGACTCACTAGCAACCTGTAGTATTCAGATGACACAACCTTGCTTGCTGAAATTGAAGAAGACTTGAAGCATTTGCTGATAATGATGAAAATCTACAGTCTTCAGTATGAATTATATCTCAACATAAAACAAAAATTCTCACAACTGTTCCGATAAGCAACAGCATGGTAAATGGAGGAAAGATTGAAGGGATTTCCTTTTACTTGGATCCACAGTCAACACCCAGGCAAGTAGCAGTCAGGAAATCAGAAATATATCAGACAAATCTGCTGCAAAAGGCCTCCTTAAATTGCAAAGGAACAAAGATATCAGTTTGAAGACTAAGGTGTACCTAACCTAAGCAGTGATATTTTCACTTACCTGATATGTGTATGAAATCGAGCAAGAGTTGATGCCTTTGATTTGCGGTGTTGGTGAAAAATACTGAAAATACCATGGACTTCTAGGAGAACGATCACATCTGTACTGTAAGAAGATCAGCCAGAATCTCCTTGGAAGCAGAACGGTCACACTTCATCTCACCTACTTAGGTCATGTCAGAAGAACTCAGTCCTTGGAGAAGGATATTATGTTTGGTAGCAGCAGAGAAAAAGGGGAAGATATTTAATGAGATGGATTGACACAAAGGCTGAAATGACTGGCTCAAGCATAGCAAGTATGAAGGTGGTTCCGGACTGGGTCGTAGTTCATTCTGTTGTACATAGGGTTGCTATAAGTCAGAGTTGACTTGATGAGATCTAACAACATTTTTTGTTTCCCCTATCACATATCTGCTAGTAACATAAGAAAAACATTTTTAAGGGGAATGAAAGATATGTGAAGGAGATCCAGACCTGACCTGAAGACTAAGACACCCAGCTAAACCAAGTGAGGAAGAACAGCCAAAATATATACTTACTATTGTAAAGGAGCTCTACTGGCATAGTGGACAAGGCATTTGGCTGTTAACCAGATGGTAAGCAGTTCAAACCCACTAGCCTCTCCATGTAAGGAAGATGGGGCAATCTACTTCTGTAGAGATTTACAGCCTCAGAAAACCAATGGGGGTCACTATGAGTTAGAATCAACTCAATGGCAGTGAGTTTGGTTTTGTTTTATTGTATGAGGTATTAACTGCAATGATGAGCTCAAGCATAGCAAAGATCATGAGGATAGCATAGTAATGGTCATTGTTTTATTCTGTTGTGGATGGAGTTGCTATGAGTTGGAGACGACTTGATGGCACCTAACAACAACATTGTATGGCATAGATATTTTTGTGATTGTTTGTTATACAACAATAGCTGACTGATTCAGGCCTAAACTTGGTTTACAGCAGTAGGGAAGGAATGAATAATACAGATTATGCTCTCCTTCTGCAAATACTTTCTATCCTTGATTTATGTTACTTCAAGTTGTCCTATATATTTTTCTACTTTTATGATTCTCTTTCTTAGACTCCCTTGGAAATTGTCTTTCTTCCCATCTCTAATGTTGAAATTCCTTAAGGATCATCTTCAGCTTTCTTCATATTTTAGATTACATTCTATTTAATTTTCACCTACTACATGGCCTCTAATCTGTAGGTATAAATGACTGTCAAATTTATATGTCTTTTGATATTTTCCTCTAGTTACAGACTTATATAGCTATATAGCTTATTTGCTATCACTACATAATTGTTCTTAAGAATTGAAAGAGCACGTCACAAACTGAATTCAAGATTTTTCAACAAAGACCTAGTTTTATCCTCTTAACTCTTTAAATGAGGTATAATAAGCCCACTAAAAACACACTATTCAAAAGGGTAAAATTTGGTGGTGGTTCAGTGGTAGCATTCTCATTTTCCTGTGTAGGAAACCCATGTTCAATTACTAGCCAAAGCACCTCATGAACAACAACCGTTCATCTGTTAGTGGAGGCTTGTGTGTTACTATGATGCTGAAGAAGTTTCCTTGGAGCTTCCTGACTAAGATTGACTAGGATAAAACTCTGGTAAAAAAATAAAAGCCCACTTCCAAATATCAGCCAGCAAAAACTCTAAGGATCACAATGGTTCCATCTGAAACTGATCATGAGCATAGCCTAGAACTAGGTATGTTGCTGTTTCATTGTGTGTAAGATTGGAGGTTGTTTCAATTACAGCTAGTACCATGTAACCACAGCACAGGTCAATTTATAGAATCTCTGATATTCAAGAACACTTTCTTATTCTCCTTCATAGTCAATGACTCTCCTCTAGAGATAACTGCTAGTTTGATTTGTATCATGTTAAATTAGTTTTTCTTTTCTTGGAGTTTATGTAAATGAAAATACAAAATGTGGACTCACTTGTGTCTGATTTCATTTGCTCAATATAATGGTGTTAAGATTCATCATTGTTGCATGTAGAAGTTTTCTTTTTTTTTTTTTTTTTAATAATTGCTGTATGTGAATATAATGATTCATCCATTCTCCAGCTAATAATTATTGGCATTGTTATGAGTTTCTATCTATTACAAACAAAGCTACTATAAATGTTTCTGTTATGGCTTTCAACAGGGATGTAAATTTATATCTTAGCATTCCACTAGGACTGGAATTGTATAATCAAGTCAAACCAAACCAACTCACTGCCATAGAGTTGGATCCAACTTATAGTGACCCCTCCTTGGGTTTCTAAGGCAGTATCACTAAGGAAATAGATTGCCCAATCTTCTTTCCAAAGAGTGGCTGGTGGGTTTACACTGCCAGCCTTCTGGTTAGCAGTCAAATGCTTTAGGCACTATGCCACCAGAGCTCCTTATAATTAGGCAGACATATGTTTATCTTTAACAGATAATACCATACAAGAAAATTATAAATTACAGGGTAACCTCAAAGAAAAATAATAAACTTTTGCATCAGAATAAATACTTAGCAAATACTAAAATAATAGCAATGAAGGAGATGGTAACATGATTCATGACAAAATGAGCTCAGGACAGAAAATTATATGTAACAAAAAAATCAGCAACACCATGAAAAGACACATACAATGACATCAATAAATTCACACTTGATAATTACACTGAAAATCAATGGATAATATGCATAACTCAAAAGACAGAGAGTTGCAGACTGGATAGAAAACCTGACCCATTAATATACTGTCTACAAGAGACTCATCCTAGACATAAAGACAAAAATAGACTAAAAATCAGAGGTTGGAAAAGATATACCAAGAAAATGGAAATCAACAAAGGGCAGGAGTGGCAATGTGAAGTTCTGATTACATAGACTTTAAGACAAAAAAGACCATAAGAGACAAGGAAGGGTATTATGCAATAATTAAAGGATCAATTGAGCAAGAAGACATAACCATAATAAATATCTACATACCCAATGAAAATGCCCCAAAGCACATAAAGCAGACTTTAAAAGAATTAGAAAGACAAATAGATGACTCCAGAATAATAGTAGTGGACTTTAATACACAGCTTTCAATAAGAAATAAAACAATTGGAAAGAAACTCAACAAAGATGCAGTAAAACTAAACAAATATGATCAACCAACTTGACCTTTTAGACATCTATAGAGCACTCCACCCAATAAAAGTAAAGTATACTTCCTTTTCCAGCACACATGGAAAATTTTCCAGGATAGACCTTATGTTAGGCTGCAAAGCATCTTCTCAGATCTGAATTCTATAAAAGTAGAAATGAACAGTAGGAAGACAAAGGGAAAAAGAGCAAACACATGGAAACTAATTAACACCCTCCTTAAAAATGACTGGGTAACAGAAGAGATGAAAAGTAAAATAAAAAAATTCCTTGAATCAGATGATAATGAAAACACAAAATACCAAAATCTTTGGGACACAGCAAAAGCAGTGACCAGAGGCCAATTTATTGCAATAGGTGCACACATCAAAAAAGAAGAAAGAGCCAAAATCAACACCTTAACCAAACATCTACACCAATTAGCAAAAAAAGCCTATAATCAATCACCAGAAGAAATGAAATAATAAAGATTTGAGCACAAATAAAAGAAACAGAAAATAGGTAGACAATAGGAAAAAATGAAAAGATTAATAAAATCGACAAACCACTGGAAAACTTAACAAAAGAAAAGAAGGAGAAAAAGCAAGCAACGTGAGTAAGAAATGAAATGGGTGATGTTACAACAGAAATAATAATAATAATAATATCAGAATACAAGGAAGAACTATACTCCAACAAATTTAAAAACCTAGACGATATGGACAGATTTCTCAAAACACATTACTTACCTAAACTAACATAGACTGAGGTAGAAAATCTGAACAGACCCTTAACAAAAGAAGAAATTGAACAGGTGATTAAAAAAAAGCTGTTTTTAACTGGTATTAAAAGATAAGTATATTAAGCAAGAATGAAGTACTACTCCAAAAAAAAAAAAAACTAACAAAAAGAAGTCCTGGCCCAGATGGTTTCACTGGAGAAGTCTACAAATCTTTCAAAGAAAAGCTGATACTAATCTGATACTAATCAAGCTATTCTGGAACACAGAAAAGGATGGAATCCTCCCAAATATATTTTATGAAACAAGTATAACTCTGACACCGAAACCAGGCAAAGACACCACTGGAAAGGAAAACTATAGACCAATATCCTTCATGAATATAGATGCAAAACATCTTCAATAAAATCCTAGCCAGTAGACTCCAACAACATATCAAAAAAAATAATACATCATGACCAAGTGGGATTCATACAAGGTTTGCAAGGATGGTTCAACATTAGAAAAAAATAGATGTAATCCATAACATATGCAAAATAAAGGGAAAAAAAATCACATGCTCATATCAATAGATGCAGCAAAGACATTTGAGAAAAATCCAAAACTCATTCCTGATAAAAACTTTCAAGAAAATAGTATTGGAAGGGAAATTCCTCAACATAATAAAGGGCATACATGCAAAACCAACAGCCAACATTATTCTCAGTGAAGAGAGACTGAAACCATTCTCCTTGTGAACAGGAAGCAGACAAGTTTCTCCACTTCTATTCAACATTGTTTTGGAAGTCCTAGCCAGGGCAATAAGGCAAGAAAGGGAAATCAAAGGCATCTAACTTGGGAAGGAAAAGTAAAAATATCCCTTTTTGCAGTTGATATGATCCTATATATATAAAACCCAAGAGACTCAGCAAAAAAATCACTGGAACTTATTGAAATATTTAGCACAGTGACAGGATAAAAAATCAACATACAAAAATCATTTGGATTCCTCTACACCAGCAAAAAGGTCTCTGAAAAGGAAATAAAGATATCAATACCATTTACAATAGCTATGAAAAAATAAGATACTTGGGAATAAATCTTAACAGCATCACAAAAGACCTATACAAAGAAAACTATAAAACATTGCTTCAAGAAACTATAAGAGATCTACATAAATGGAAGAACATGCCATGCTCATGGATAAGAAGTTTGAACATTGTGAAAATATCATGACCCAAAGCAATCTATACAGTCAATGCAATCCCAATCCAGATTCCAGCAACATTCTTTAAAGACATGGAAAAACCAATGATTCATTTTTTTTTTTGGAAAGAAAAGAGATCTCAGATAAGCAAAGCACTATTGAAGAAGAACAAAGTAGGATATCTCACACTTCCAGATATCAAACCCTACTTGTAGTATTTATGTTTGTGTGTCAACTTGGCTGGGCCTGGTTGAGTGGCTGGGCAGCTGGTGGTAGTTATTCCCCATGATGAGACTGGCAATCAACTCCATGGTGGGATCTACCACAAGCAGCTGAGTAGCTGCTTTGTGTATGTGGTCTGCTTCCCATATATAAGAAGCAGCTTTGGGAATGGTCTCTAGCTTATGGCACTCTTGGACCCTGCATGTAGCCGTGTCATTGCTCAGTAGCCTGCCATGCTCTGCCAATGTTGGGACTTACAATGAACTTGAATTAATGGCCTGCTGTGTGATTTGGTAATATCAGGACTGTGCCTTTTTACTTGTCAACCTTGGGTTTGGCAGCCTCAGCAGCCAGCAGCTGTCTGAGTAAAGAAATGCCTCAAGCTTCTGTGGGCTGGGATCAGGAGGCAGAGCTGAACCCCAAGGTTGAGGGGCTTTCACCCAGCCCCTAAAGCCTGGTACTTTGAACTTGGACTTAAAGCCTTCAAACTGTAAGAGAATAACTCCTGTTTGTTCAAGTCATCCCATTTGTGGTATATTCTTGTCAGAGTGTCACCAGGTAACCAGAACACTACTATACAGCTTCAGTTGTCAAAACAGTGTGGTATCAGTAGATCAACAGACATATAGACCAGTGGAACAGAATTGAGAACCCAGAAATAGATCCACTGACCTATGGTCAGTTGATTTTTGACAAAGGGCTGAAATCTATTAAATGGGGAAGAGATAGTCTCTTTGACAGATGGTGCTGGCACAACTGGATATCCACTTCCAGAAAAATGAAAGAAGATCCATATCTCACACCATACACAAAATGAACTTCAAATGGATTAAAGACTTAAATGTGAAACCTAAAACTGTAAAGTTCATCAAAGAAAAAAATAAGGGCAAACTTAGGGGCCCTAATTTATGGCATAAATGGACTATCAAGCATAGCTCAAGATACACAAACAGCAGAAGATAAACTAGATGATTAAAACCAAAAGAAAGTCATTGCCATTGAGTTGCATCAGACTCATAGTGACCCCTCCTTGGGTTTCCGAGGCAGTATCACTACATAAGTAGATTGCCCAACCTTCCTTCTGAGGAGTGGGCGGTGGGTTTGAACCACCAGCCTTCTGGTTAGCAGTCAAGTGCCTTAGCCACTATGTTACCAGAGCTCCCATATATAACAAGTAAAGACAACAACTTCAAAATGTCTAGAAAACAACAGACAACCTCAAATCAAACAAGAGAAAAAAAAAAACTGTAAGAAAACAGAAACAAAAGTACAAAGTAAAGAATTATGTGTCTTAGAGGAAGAACAAACAATAGAACAATCTGAGAGGGAATTCAGAAGGTATACATATAGGAGCCTACAAAATCTCAAGGAAACCATAAACAGAAACAGCAAGAAGACAGAGAGTACCATGTAAGAATTCAGGAAAACCATTCAAGAACAAAGTAACAAGACAAGTACTCAATTAGAACTCATACAAAAATAGCAATTAGAAATACAGAAGTTGAGTAGCAGAATTATGGAAATAGATAACACAGTGGAAAGACAAAAGAGTAGACTAAAACTGGCTGAAGAATGCATTTTCCAGCTAGAAGATAAATCCTTTGATACCAGCCTGTATGAAAATAAATTGGAACACAGATTTAAAACAAATGAAGAGAAACAAAGAGTTATATGGGATGACATGAAAAGAAACAACACATGCCTGACTGGAATACCAGAACAAGAGGAGGCAAAAAAAAAAAAAAAAAAAAAAAAACACTTAGAAAATTGTAAAAGTCTTGCTAACAGAAAAATTCCCACATATCATGAAGGAAGGAAAGAACGAACTCCATGCAAGACAGATCCCAAGAGAAAGTCACCAAGACATATTATAATCAAACTTTACAAAACCAAAGACTATGAATCTTGGGAACAGCTCAGGGAAAATGAAATGCCATCTACAATGATCAATCAATAAGAATAAGCTCTGATTCCTCAGCAGAAACCGTGCAGGTAAGAAGGCAATGGGATGACATATATAAATCCTTGAAGGAAAAGTACTTCTGACCCAAAATTATATATCCAACAAAATTATCTCTCAAATATAAGGCTGAAGTCAAGACCTTCTTAGACAAACAGAAATTAAGGGAGTTTGCAAAAACCAGACCAGCCCTACAAGGAATGCTAAAGGGAGTCCTTCCAATACTGAACCCATAACAGAGAACAACAAATTAAAATCTAGATACTTGAAACTACCACCTAGAAACCAAACCAGAAAAAGACTTTCAAAATAAGCTCATGAGAAATGTACATAGAGAAAAACAGGAGTTAATCTGCTGATGACACTAGCAACAAAGCAAATACAGGGAATAAAATTTTAATTACAAAACTTCCAAATGGAGAGGGAGACAAGACTATGTCTTTATAGAACAGACTGTTCCAAATTTAGAGAGATGAGAATTTACTTCAGGGTGACCACAAAGATAATTAACAATCCTTCTAAGGAAACTCAGAAAAATGAAAAACATACGGGCTTAGTAAGCACAAAACCAACAATAATGGAGAGAAGAGAAAAAACACTTACCAACAAAATGAACTCAGCACAGAACAATAGTTGGAAAAAGGAATTGACCAACAACACAACAAAAAACACAATAGAATGACAGCAATAAATTCATACCTATCACTAATTACACTCAATGTGAATGGATTAAATGCACCAGTCAAGAGAAAGACAGTGGCTGATTGGATAAGAAAAGAAGACCCATCGATATGCTGCCTACGGAAGACCTACCTTAGGCACAAAGATAAAAATAAATTAAAAATTAAAAGCTGGAAAAAAAAAATATACCAAGCTAATGGCAACCAAAAAAGACCAGGAGTGGCAATAGTAATTTCTGCTAAAATAGACTTCAAGGTGAAAAACAGCATAAGGGACAAAGGAAGACGCTACATGATGCTAAAAAGGTTAACTGACTAAGAGGACATTACCATAATAAATATCTGTGCACCCAATGAAAAGCCTCCAAAATATTAAAGGAAAAATAGACAAGTCTACAATAGTAGTAGAAGACTTAACACACCACTTTCAAGGAGGGACAGAACAACTGGGAAAAAAAAAAGAAAAAAAAATAATAAAACCTCAACAAAGATACAGAAGAACTCAACAACACAATCAACCAAGTTGACATCATAGACATATGCACAGCACTCTACCCAACGAAAGCACAATACACGTTCCTCTCCAATGCAAGTGGATCTTTATCCAGAATATACCACATATTAGGACACAAAGCAAGCCGCAATAAATTAAAAAAAAAAAAAAAAATTGAAATACTACAAAGCATCTTCTCAGATCACAATGCTATAAAATTAGAAATCAATAATAGGAAGATCAAGGGGAAAAAATCAAATATGTGGAAACTGAATAATTCACTGCTCAAAAACTACTGGGTAACAGAAGAAATAAAAGATGAAATAATAAAAATTCCTGGAAACAAATGAGAATGAAGATACAACTTACCAAAACGTATGAGAGACAGCAAAAACAGTACTCAGAGGTCAATTTATACCAATAAATGCACACATCAAAAAAAGGGAAAGAAATAAAATCAACACTTTAACTCAACAACTCAAACAATTAGAAAAAGAGCAACCAAAGAAACCAACAGTACTCAGAAGTAAGGATATAATAAAGATTAGAGCAGAAGTAAAGGACGTCAAAACAAAACAAGACAAAAAACAATAGAGAAAATCAACGAAACAAAAAGCTGGTTCTTCCAAAAGACTAACAAAATTGACAAACCACTGGGAAATTTAAAAAAGAAAGCGAAGATGCAAATAGCATGAATAATAAATGAAAAGGACGACATCACAACAGAACCAACTGAAATAAAAAAAAAAATAATAAGAGAATATTATAAAGAACTGTACTCCAACAAATTTGAGAACTTAGAAGAGATGGACAAGTTTTGAGAAACACGAGACATACTTAAACTATCCCAGTCAGAGACAGAATACTTGAACAGACCCACAACAAAAGAAAAAATTGAGCAGGTCATAAAAAAATCTCCCCACAATAAAAGAGTTCTGGCCCAGATGGCTTCGCTAGAGAATTCTACCAAACGTTCAGGGAAGAGTTGATGCCTATACTATTCAAACTATTGCAGAACATAGAGAAAGATGGAATACTTCAAAATTCATTCAATGAAGTAAGGATAACACTGATACCAAAACCAGGGAAGGACACCACTAAAAAGGAAAACTACAGACCTCCCTCCCTCATGAATATAGATGTAAAAATCTTTAACAAAATCTTAGCCAACAGAATTCAACAATATATCAATAAAATAATACATCATGACCAAGTGGGATTCATACCAGGTATGCAAAGATGGTTCAACCTCAGAAAAAACATTCAATGTAATCCACCACATAAAGAAAACAAAACAAAAGAACCATGTGATCATATCACTCGATACAGAAAAGGCATTTGACAAAATCCAACACCCATTCTTGTTCAGAACTCTCAGAAAAATAGGGATAGAAGGGAAAATCTGCAACATAATAAAGGATATCTATGCATAACAAACAGCCAACATTATTGTAATGGAAAAGACTCAAAGCATTCCCCTTGTGAACAGGAACCAGACAAGGATGACTTCTATTGCCACTTCTATTGAACACTGTATTGGAAGTCCAAGCCAGGCAAATAAGGCAACAAAGGGAAATCCAGCATATCCAAATTGGTAAGGAAGAAGGAATGCTGTCTTTATTTGCTGATGATATGATCTTATACACAGAAAACCCAAGAGACTCAGCAAGAAAACTATTGGAACTAATTGAGAGATTTAGCATAGTGACAGGATACAGGATCAACATTCAAAAATCAGGTGGATTCCTGTACACCAGCAAAGAGATTGCTGAAAAGGAAATAATGAAATCAATACCCTTTACAACAGCTACCAAAATAAATAAATAAAACACTTGGGAATAAATCTTACCAGTAACACAAAAAAACAAAACAAAACTCAGTGCCGTCGAGTCAGTTCTGACTCATAGCAACCCCTCCTTGCGTTTCTGAGACAGTGTCTCCATGGAAGTAGATTGCTCAGTCTTCCTTCTGAGGAGTGACTGGTGAGTTTGAATCACCAGCCTTCTGGTTAGCAGTCAAATGCCTTAGCCACTGCACCACAAAAGACCTATAAAAAAAAAAAAAAAAAAAAAAACACCCTACAAAATACTACTACAAGAAACTACAAGGGATCTATATAAATGGAAGAAAGTGCCTTCTTTCTGGATGTTGTTGTCGTTGTTATGTGCCATCGAGTCAAACCCGACTCATAGCGACCCCTCCTTGGGTTTCCAAGGCAGTATCACTATGGAAGTAGGATTGCCCAACCTTCCTTCTGAGGAGTGGCTGGTGGGTTTGAACTGCCAGCCATCTGGTTAGCAGGCAAGTGTCTTAGCCACTATGCTACCAGAGCTAGGAAGACTGAATATTGTGAAAATGTCAATACTACGCAAAGCAAGCTGCACATTCAGTGCAATCTCAATCCAGATCCCATCAACATTTTTTAATAACATGGAAAAAATCAATCACTAATTTCATATGTAAAGAAGTCTTAGATAAGCAAAGCCCTGCTGAAGAAGAAAAATAAAGTAGGACATTTCACACTCCCAGACCTCAAAACCTACTATACAGCCATAGTAGTCAAAACAGCATGGTATTGATATAATGCTAGAGGGACAGACCAATGGAATAGAATCAAAAACTCAGAAATAAACCCACCCATCTTTGGACAGCTGATCTTTGACAAAGACCCAAAATCCATTAAATGGGCAAGAGATAACCTTTTAACACATGGTGCTGGCAAAATTGGATATGGACTTGTAGAAAAATGAAAGAAGACCCATATCTCACCCCATACACAAAAATGAACTCAAGTAAGATCAAAGACTTAAATGTAAAACCCAAAACTACAAAGTTATCAAAGATAAAATAGGGACACATCTAGGGCAAATAATGCCTAATTTATGGCATAAATAGACTATCAAGCATAATCTAAAATGTGCAGGGAGTGGAAGAGAAACTAGATGATTGGGACACTTTAAAAATATGTGCATCTAAAGGCTTCTCCAAAAGGCTAAGAAGAGAACATACAGATTGGGAAAAAAATATTTGGCTATGACATATCTGACAAAGGACTCCTCTCCAAAATTTATAGAAAGCATCAACACCTCAGTACCAAAAAGACAAGCAACCTAATACAAAAAATGAGCAAAGGAAATGAACAGACACTTCGCTAGAGAGGACATATAGGTGGCCAACAAACACATGAGGAAATGCTCATGATCATTAGCCATTAAGCCAAAAAACAAAACAAAACAAAACAAAACAAACTCACTACTAGCAAGTTGATCCAGACACATAATGACCCTCTTTAGCTTTCTAAGCTGGTAAATCTTTAGGAAAATAGATTGCCTGGTCTTCCTCCCACAGAGTGGCTGATAGGTTTGAACCGCCAACCTCCTGGTTAGCAGTTAAATGCCTTAGGCGCTCCGCCACCAGAGCTTCTTAGCCATTCAAAAAACAAACAAACAAACAAAAACTGCTGTCGAGTTGATTCAACTCATGGAGACCTCTCCTCGGGTTTCTATGGTGGTATCTCTATGGAAGTAGATTGCCCCATCTTCCCTTCAAGGAGTAGCTGGTAGGTTTGAACCACCAGCCTTCTGGTTAGCAGTCAAATATCTTAGGCACTATGTCACTAGACCTCTCTCTTAACCATTGTTGTTGTTGTTGTTGTTGTTATGTGCCATGGAGTTGGACCCAACTCATAGCAACCCCTCCTTGGGTTTCCGAGGCAGTATCACTACGGAAGTAGGGTTGCCCAACCTTCCTTCCGAGGAGTGGCTGGTGGGTTTGAACCGCCAGCCTTCTGGTGAGCAGTCAAGTGCCTTAGGCACTATGCTACCAGAGCTCCCCTCTTAACCACTCGTTGTTGTTGTTGTTGTTTGCCATCGAGTCGGCCCCGACTCATAGCGACCTCTCCTTGGGTTTCCGAGGCAGTATCACTACGGAAGTAGGGTTGCCCAACCTTCCTTCCGAGGAGTGGCTGGTGGGTTTGAACCGCCAGCCTTCTGGTGAGCAGTCAAGTGCCTTAGGCACTATGCTACCAGAGCTCCCCTCTTAACCATTAGAGAGATGAAATTCAAAACAACAATGGGTTATCATCTGACCCCAGCAATAATAGCAAAGTTCAATAAGACAGAAAATAACAATGCTGGCAAGGCTGCAGAGAGATTGGGACTCTCATACATTGCTGATGGGACCGCAAAATTGTACAACCATTGTATAAAATGGTATGGCGTTTCCTTAAAAAACTGAGAATAGAAATACCATTTCTGAAAAAAGCAATTCCATTACTAGGAAAATATCCTAAAGAAATGAGAAACAGAACACAGACATTTGCACACCCATGTTAATTGCAGTATAATTCTATAGCAAAGAAATGGAAACAACCTAAATGCCCATCCACAGATGTTTGGATAACCAAACTATGGTACATTCATACAATGGAATACTATGCTACTATGCAGTATTAAAGAACTATGAAGAATACACAAGTCATCTCACAACATGGATGAATTTAAAGAACATGCTGAGTGAAGTAAGTCAATCACAGAAGGACAAATATTGTTGTTGTTCTTGTTAGGTGCTGTCAATCATCTCCAACTCGTAGTGACCCTATGCGCAGCAGAACAAAACGTCATCCAGTCGTGCACCGGCTCCATGATCCTTGCTATGCTTGAGCCCATCGCCGCTGCTGCCATGTCAATCCATCCACCCTCCACCTTACCAAGCATGACATCCTTCTCCAAGGAATAGTCCCTTCTGACAACATGATCAAAGTATGTGAGATGAAGTCTGGCCATTCTCACCTCCAAGGAGCATTCCAGCTGCACTTCCTTCAGGATAGATCTGTTAGTTCTTCTAGCAGTCCATGGTATTCTCAGCACTCTTCACCAACAACACAACTCAAAAGCATCAATTCTTCTTTAGTCTTCCTCAGTCATTGTCAAGCTCTCATATGTGTATGAGGTGACTGAAAATACCATAGGTTGGGTCAGGAGCAACTTAGTCCTCAAGGAGACATCTTTATTCTTCGGCACATGAAAGAGGTCCTTTGCAGCCAATTTGCCCAATGCTATAGGTCATCTGATGTCCTGACTGCTGCTTCCACTGGTGTCAGTTGTAGAACCAAGCAATGTGAAGTCTTTGACAACTTCAATCTTTTCTCCATTTATCATGATGCTGCTTATAGGTCCAGTTGTGAGGATTTTTGTTTATTTTATATTGAGATGTAATCCATATTGCAGACTGTATTCTTCAATCTTCATCAATAAATGCTTTATGTCATCCTCACTCTCAGCAAGCAAAATTGTGTCATCAGCATATCACAGGCTGTTAATGATTCTTCATCCAATCCTGATGCAATGTTCTTCTTCGTATAGTCCAGCTTCTCAGATTATTTGCTCAGCATACAGATTGAATAAGTATAGTGAAAGTATACCACCCTGACACACTCCCTTCTTGATTTTAAAACAAAAAATATCCCCTTGTTCTGTTCAAATGACAGCCTTCTGGTCTATGTACAGGTTACTCATGAGTACCATTAAATGTTCTGGAATCCCCATTCTTCTCGAAGTTATCCACAATTTGTTATGATCCACACAATCAAATGATTTTGCATAGTCAATAAAACACACGTAAACATCTTCCTGGTATTCTTTGCTTTGAACCAAGATCCATCTTACATCAGAATGTTATCCCTCATTCCATGTCCTCTTTTGAATCCAGCTTGCATTTCTGGAAGTTCTCTGTCATATACTGCTGCAACCATTTTTGCATTATCTTCAGTAAGATTTTACTTGCATGCAATATTGATGATATTGTTCGATAATTCCCACATTGTGTGGGATCTCCTTTCTTTGGAATTGGTATAAGTATGGATTTCTTCCAGTCAGTTGGCTAGGTAGCTATCTTCCAAATCTCTTGTCTTGGCATAGCTGGCCTCCAGCAGGGCCTCTGTTTGCTGAAACATCTAAAAGGGTATTCTGTAAATTCCTGGAGCCTTGTCCTTCCCCTAATGCTTCAGTGCAGCTTCAACTTCTTCCTTCAATACCACTGGTTCTTGACCATATGCCACCTCCTGAAATGAATGAAAATGGACTCATTCTTTCTGGTACAGTGAATCTGTGTATTTCTTCCATCTTCTTTTGATGCTTCCTGCATCATTCAATATTTTGCCCATATAATCTTTCAATATTGCAACTCAAGGCTTAAAGATTTTCTCAGTTCTTTCAGCTTGAGAAATGCCAAGTGTGTTCTTCCCTTTTGGCTTTCTAACTCCAGGCATTTGCACATTTCATTATAGTAATTGGCTTCGTCTGCTCAAGCTTCCCTTTGAAATCTTCTGTTCAGCTCTTTTATCTTGTCATTTCTTCATTTGCTTTAGCTACTCTTCACTCAAGGGCAAGTTTCAGAGTCTCCTCTGACATTCGTTTTGGTTTTTTCTTTCTTGTATTTTTAATGATCTCTTGCTTTCTTCATGGATGATGCTCTTGATGTCATCCCACGATTCTTCTGTTTTTTGGTCACTGGTGTTCAATGCTTCAAATCTATTCTTTAGATGGTCTCTAAATTCAGGAGAGATATATTCTTTTGCTGGATCTCGTGGACTTGTTCTAACTGTCTTCAACTTCAGGTTAAACTTGCATATGAGCTGTTGATGGTCTGTTCCACAGTCAGCTCCTGGCCTTGTTTTGGCTGAAGATATTGAGTTTCCATCACCTCTTGACACAGATGTAGTCAATCTGATTCCTTTGTACTCCATCTAGCTAAGTCCACGTGTATAGCCATTTATGTTGTTGTAAAAAGATATTTCAATGAATAAATCTTGGTCTTGAAAAATTTCATCATACAATCTCCAGTGTTATTTCTGTCATGCAGGCCAAATTTTCCAACTACCAGTGATTCTTCTTTGTTTCAAACTTTTGCATTCCAATCAATAGTGATAATTAACACATATTGATTGCATGTTCAGTCAATTTCAGACTGCAGAAGTTGATAAAAATCTTCAATTTCCTCATCCTGGGCTTTCTTAGTTCATGTGTAAATTTAAATAATTGTAGTATTAATGGGTCTTCCTGGTAGGCATATGAATATCATCCTATCACTGACAGCATTGTACTTCAGGACAGATTGAAACATCCTTTGTGATGATGAATGTCATGCTATTCCTCTTAAAATTATCATTCCCACCATAGTAGATCATCGGGTTGTCTGATTCAAAATGGCCAAAATCAGTTCATTTCAGCTCACTAAAGCCTAGGATATCAATCTTTATGCGTTCCATTCCATTTTTGATAACTTCCAATTTTCCTAGATTCATACTTCGTACATTCCATGTTCCAATTATTAATGGATGTTTGCAGTTGATCTTCTCATTTTGAGTTGTGCCATATCAGCACATGAAGAGCATGGAAACAAAAATCTTTGGATTTTTCTTTAGTCCCTAAAGATTTACTTTATCCATATCATTAAGGTTGGTTCTACTTTGATGAGGCATCTCTTTCCCATTCATCTTTTGAATGCTGTGTTAGACTGGTTTCTCTAGAGAAACAAAACCAGTAAAGCTTATATATATATGTATATATAGAGAAATTTATGTTAGGAAAATGGCTCACACACTTATAGAAGCTGGCAAGTCCAAAGTTTCTGGATCAAATGTCAAGTTGGAGGCTTTGCCACATCAAGCTGGAGGCTTTTCTCTACTCTTGAAGCTGCAGGGGCTAAGGAGCTCAAGGCTGGCAGACAGTACATTGGTTGTTGACACCAACGAATGATGAATCCAAGATCTCAGGCTGAATGGTGGATTGTTCACTCACAGACAGTTGTAGGCAGCACAACAGAATCCCGATCCACAGAAGAATGTCTCTTTTCCCAGGATGTCCATAGATATCGTGGAAGCAGGCCACACACCTAGGCAAACTCCCTTTCAACAGATTGTCTGTCAAAACATAATCATCTGATCCCATCATGGGAATAACCACATCACAACAGCTTAAACCACAGAATTGTGGTCCAGTCAAGTTGACACACAGCCCCAACTATCACAGTCCACCCCTTGTCAACTTGGCAGTTGTACACATCTTCTTAACCATATATAATCTCTAAATAAGGACAATTACAAAGTCATATTTTCACCAAACATTATACACTAACACACATACAACCAAAATGCATTAACCTCATTTATATTTCACAGTTCATAACAGAAGGAAACAAAAATATTTGATGCACATATAAAATGAAGAAATATAACAATCATGGTCCTCGTTTCTACAGCTGGTCATGTGGTCATAGCTGATATCCAGAACTACCTTCTTCCACCACCCATTCTGTATTTCTGTTGTCCTCAGCAATCACCTCAGCTGGTCGTGGTTCTTTCCCTGGTGGGGTGACCCAAACCTTCATTCCTGAAGGGTTTGGGCTGTTAGCAGTCATATCAGAATTGGATTGCAGTAATTTTCCATTGACTTTAATCACAGGGCATGGTAGTACTAAGAGACGTCCAAAAGAATCTCCTGTATTCCAGACATATTCTTCTTTACCTCCATTATATAAAGCCAACCCAATTTCCCCTTGGTAATCAGGATCTATCACACTAGATAGCACAGTAGTGCCCTTCTTTGTCTGTTGCTCCAGAGGCATGAGGAAGCCAAAATGGCTGGGTGGCATTCTTAATTTCTAGTTCAATGCAATCAGTATTGTGTCTCCAGCTGGGAGTGTTCCTCCCTTTGGGACTAAGATCTCCAGACCCGCAGAGCATAGGGTAGCAGGGACAGGAAGCAAAAATTTTTTGACTAGGGGTAATAGTGAGTGGTACCACTCCTGTTTCCACCCCTTGGTTCCTGGACCCGTGAATCCTGGCTATTGGAGAAACAGACCCATATATTGGATGCTGGTTTAGAGCACATACAGCCTCCTGGAGAACATTGCCCCAACCCTTCAAGCTATTGCCACCTAGCTGGTGCTGTATTTGTGTTTTTATGAGGCCATTCCATCATTCTATCAAACCAGCTGCTTCAGGATGATGAGGAACATGGTAATACCAGTGATTTCCATGAGCATAAGCCCATTGCCACATTTCATGTGCTGTGAAATGAGTCCCTTGATCTGAAGCAATGCTGTGTGGGATACCATGATGGTAGATAAGACATTCTGAAAGTCCATGGATGGTAGTTTTAGCAGAAGCATTGCATGCAGGGAAGGCAAATCCATATCCAGAATAAGTATCTATTCCAGTAAGAACAAAATGCTGTCCTTTTCATGATGGAAGTGGTCCAATGTAATCAACCTGCCACCAGGTTGCTGGCTGATCACCCCTAGGAATGGTTCCATATCGTGGACACAGTGTTGGTGTCTGCTGTTGGCAGACTGGGCACTCAGTAGTGGCAGTAGCCAAATCGGCCTTGGTAAGCTGAGTCCGTGCATAACCTCCATCCCTGCCACCGTGTCCACTTTGTTCATAAGCCCATTGAGCTATGAGAGGAGTAGCCGGGGAAAAAGGATGGCTGGTTTCCACTGAACATGTGATCCTATCCACCTGATTGTTAAAGTCCTCCTCTGCTGAGGTCACCTTTTAGTGGGCATTCACATGAGACACAAATACTTTTACTCCTTTGGCCCATTCAGAGAGATCAATCCACATATCTCTTCCTCATACATCCTTTTCACCAATCTTCCAATCATGTTCCTTCCAAGTCCCAGACCATCCAGCTAAGCCATTAGCCCCAGCCCATGAATCCATATATAATCGCACATCTGGCTATTTCTTATTGCATGCAAAGTGAACAGCCATATGCACAGCTCTATCCACCCATCGGGAGGATTTCCCTTCACCTCTGTCCTTTAAGGAAGTGCCAGAAAGGGGCTGCAGTGCTGCTGCTGTCCACTTTTGAGTGGTGCCTGCATATCGTGCAGAACCATCTGTAAACCGGGCACGAGTTTTCTCTTCCTCACTCAACTGATCATAAGGAACTCCCCAAGAGGCCATAGGTACAGAGTGGGAGAGGGAAGGTAATGTGACTGGAGTGGAGA
>NW_006922003.1:2108131-2114748 GCF_000298275.1 Orycteropus afer afer | reverse complement strand
CATGGTGACTTGGTGGCCCATGGTTAGGTGTTTAATCTCTGGTAGCATAGTGGCTAAGACACTTGCCTGCTAACCAGACGGCTGGCAGTTCAAACCCACCAGTCACTCCTCGGAAGGAAGGTTGGGCAATCCTACTTCCGTAGTGATACTGACTCGGAAACCCAAGGAGGGTTTGCTATGAGTCGGGTTTGACTCGACTGCACATAACAACAACAACAACAAAGCTTAGTAACAAGCCAAAAGGTGTTTCTCAAAAGCAGAGTAGTTATCTGCAGAGGATGGGAGGGCTTTGCTCCAAAACACCAAGGGTCTGCATTGTGATTCACGAATAGGGACCTGCCAAAGGCTCCAAACAGCATCTCTATCTACTACAGACAGTTCAAGCACCATTGGATGAGCAGGATTATATGGCCCAAGTGGCAGAGCAGCCTGCACTGCAGCCTGAACCTGTTGCAGAGCCGTCTGTTGTTCTGGGCCACACTCAAAACTAGCAACTTTCTGAGTTACTTGATAAATAGGCCACAGCAACACACCCAAATGAGGGATATGTTGCCTCCAAAATCCAAAGAGGCCCAACAGAATGTTGTGCCTCCTTTTTAGTTGTGGGGGAAGCCAGATACAATAACTTATCCTTCACTTCAGTAGGAATATCTCGGCATGCCCCACACTATTGGACCCTTAGAAATTTCACTGAGGTGGAAGATGCCTGAATTTTTGTTGGGTTAATTTCCCAACATCTTGTACGCATATGTCTCAACAATAAATCTAGAGTCATCGATACTTCTTCTTTGCTAGGTCAAATCAGCATAATGTCATCAATATAATGGACTAGTACTAGTGTGATGTCTTGTGGAAGTGAAATGTGATCAAGATCCCTGTGGACTAAATTATGACATAGTGCCAGGGAGTTGATATACCCCTGAGGAAGGACTTTGAAAGTATACTGTTGGTCTTGCCAGCTGAAGGCAAACTGCTTTTGATGGTCTTTTGAAATTGGTATCGAGAAAAAGCATTGGCCAGATCAATAGCTTCATACCAAGTACCAGGAGATGTACTAATTTGGTCAAGCAATGAAACCACATCAGGAACAGCAGCTGCAATTGGAGTCACCACCTGATTAAGTTTACTATAATCTACTGTCATTCTCCAAGATCCATGTGTTTTTTGCACACGCCAAATAGGTGAATTAAATGGGGATGTGGTGGGAATCACCACCCCTGCATCCTTCAAGTCCTTGATGGTGGCAGTAATCTCTGAAACCCCTCCAGGGATGTGGTACTGCTTTTGGTTTACTATTTTTGTAGGTAGAGGCAGTTCTAATGGCTTCCACTTGGCTTTTCCTACCATAATAGCCCTTACTCCACATGTCAGGGAGCCAATGTGGGAATTTTGCCAATGGCTGAGAATATCTATTCCAATTACTCATTCTGGCACTGGGGAAATCACTACAGGATGGGTTTGGGAACCTACTGGACCCACTGTGAGATGCACCTTAGCTAAGACTCCATCAATAACTTGACCTCCATATGCCCCCATTCTGATTGGTGGGCCACAATGACACTTTGAGTCTCCTGGAGTTAGTGTCAAGTCAGAGCCAGTGTCCAGTAATCCCCAAAAAGTCTGATTATTTCCTTTTCCCCAATGAACAGTCACTCTCATAAAAGGCCTCAGATCCTTTTGGGGAAGGCTAGAAGAAAAGATTGACATTACAGATTTTTGGCAATGTAGTGGGGTCTTTCCTCAAAGGGACCTGGCTTCCCCTTCATTCAAGGGGCATTGGGTCTGTAAACTGACTCAAGTCTGGGAATTGATTGAGAGGTCATGACTCTGTATTCTGGAGATTCAATCTAGGTTGCTGTTCATGTGACCTAGAATTTTTCTGTCTATACAGATACAGATCAAGTAAATATTTAGTAGGCTTGCCATGTATTTCACTACTATGAACACCATGAGAAAGTAGCCAATGCCATAATTCCACATGAGTCAGACTATTCTGATTACTGTTCTGACTGCTGTCCATTATGGTAACCACACCCACCATGCCTTTGTCGATTAACTGCTGCCACTTGGCCCCTAGTACCATGGGGTCCAATCAGCCCCATCAAAGTTAAGTGTCTTAGTTCAAGTAGGGCAGTTCCCACTGTCAAATCAGGTTTACATAAAATAGCAATCACAACAGTCTTCATGGATGCTGGAGCTCCCTTCAAAAATTTATTCCTCACCGTACTGGTGAAAGGCATGTCTTCTGGACTCTCCATGTCTGGCTCTAGGGGTCTAATCTTATAAATCATTCTAACTGGCCAATTTTCCTAAGCTTCTGGATACCTTCTTCTACATTATACCAAGGCAGATCTGGTACTTCAACTTGACTTAAGGTAGGCCACCGTGTAATCCATGCCTCAGTAAGTCAACCAAATAAATATTAGATCCTTTCCTAACCTCTCAAGCTGAAACATTGAATGAAGAATCCGTACTTAGTGGGGCCTAAATCAATAAACTCAGACTGATCCAATCTTACATTTCTTGCACCATTATCCCACACCCTCAGTAGCCATTCCCATACATATTCTCCAGGTTTCTGTCTGTACATGTCAGCAAAATCAAGTAGGTCTTTTTGGGTATAGCATATCACCTCCTCAGTCACACTTTCTTTTTCACCTTTTGGGGCTCGCTTGGACTTAACTTTAGTTATAGGTCTAGCAGCAACAATGGGTGGTTGAGGCAGTTCCTGAGAGCACTCAGGAATGTCTCCCATGGTCTCTGCCTCAGGCAATCACCCAGCAGAAACAGTTTGGCTAATCCCATCAGACTGAGGTGGAGGGGATAATGGTTTTACAGTAAACCGTTCAGATGGGAGGGATTCAACAGAATTTACAGGCTCCATATCCTGATCTTCCTATTTGTCCATATGTCCCCATCCCAGGCTTCAGGATACCATTTTTTCCCAATCAATGCCCTCACTTTAACATCAGACACCATTCTAGGCTGGCAATTTAATTGGCGTTGTAATTCAGCCACCCTTACAATAAGATTTTGGGTTTGGTTTTCAGCAATATCAGCTCTGTTACTAGAAGATATAAGGCTTTCTTTCAGAGCACAACTGGAAGCACTGAGGTCTTTTAGGTGGTGCTTAAGCCAAGACTCAGCAGCTCTGAGCTCATCTTGCTCTTTCACAACTTTGTCTAGTGTAAGTAGGACCAACCAACCAGCTTCCTTATACACCTCATGCTGACAAAATTGCAGAAAAGTATCAAATATCCGATCACCAGAACATCACTTCTCACGAGTACTTGATCTATTGGTGGTGCTATTTCACGTATTAATGTTGCCACCTCACGCCATGGATTAGCAGGGCCTTCTTTACTAACAGAGGGTCACTAGTGTCTTTAGGTTTAATCAAACTGGAGAACCAATTTAGGAAGCCCATCCTTATGATTTTGTCTCTCTAGACCCACTCTCGGTACCAAATGTGTTAGACTGGGTTCTCTTGAGAAACAAAACTAGCAAAGCTTATATATATGTATCTATAGAGAAATTTATCTTAGGAAAATGGCTCACACACTTATTGAAGCTGGCAAGTCCAAAGTTCCTGGATCAAACGTCAATCTGGAGGCTTTTCCATGTCAAGCTGGAGGCTTTTCCTGACTCTTGCAGATGCAGGGGCTGAGGAGCTCAAGGCTGGCAGGCAGTGCACCGGCTGTTGACTCCAACCAATGACAAATCCAAGATCTCCAGGCCGAATTATGGTTTGTTCACTCACGGACAGTTGCAGGCAGCACAACAGAATCCTGATCCACAGAAGAATGTCTTTTTTCCCAGGATGTCCATAGATATCCTGGAAGCAGGCCACACTCCTAGGGAAACTCCCTTTCAACAGATTGCCTGCTCAAAACATAATCATCTGATCCCACCATGGTAATAACCACATCACAACAGCTCAAACCACACAGAATTGTGGTCCAGCCAAGTTGACATACAGCTTCAACTATCACAAATGCATTCTGACACAAAGGGCTGGTCTATTTTCAAGCTATTCATAAAGTTGCCCAGTAATGTATCTGACAGTGCTTATCTGCTGTTCATAAGGTTTTCTCTGGCCAAGTTTTTGAGAATTGGATGTCCTCTTCCTTCTTCCTAGTCTGTCTCAGTCTGTAAGTTGCATTGAAACCTGTGTACCACATGCAACCCTGCTGGCATTTGAAACACCAGTGGCACAGCCTCACAATGTGGAAGCCCCACAGGATGACAAACTGACAGATAAGTTTGTTTCCCTTAGCTGTTGGAAACCTCTCTGCCTTCCCCTTACCTAATTCCTATCTAGCTCTTGTGGCTTTTGTGGTCCCTTGAGCTCTGCCCCTCCCTTTCCTGGCTCTGGGGACTGGGACCTGCCTGCCTTCCCCCTTACCTGGATCTTGATCCTCTTACCTGGATCCTGCAGCTTTTGTGGTCCCCAGTGCTCTTGTCTTCCCTCTCCTGGAGCCCACTATTGTAAAAATCAAGACAAGTTTATTCAGGAAAAGAAACTCACTTTGTTGGTTACTAGGGATGGGAGGGAAGAGGAGGGAAAATCTTGGACTATTTGGGGGTCATATGTTGATTTGAGTGAAGGGAAGAATGGTATGGAAAGTCTGTAACCAGCATGGTGATATTGGGGAAAGGAAAGACACAGTCATATACACAAAGGTATAGACAACAGAGGCAAACACTATTACAGGGACAAAACTGCAGTATCACTAGCACAAAATACCAGACTACAGATTAATATATAGACAGGTGAGAAGAGCAGGTGGGGGTAGACAAACAAGAATATACCCTAGACTCAAAATGGAGTCTCGTCAGTAAGCACCATGCTATTTTCCTCTAGCATCTAAGAGCTTGAAAAGCCAGGTACAGCAGTTTGAATTAGAGATTTTGGTGCTCTGAACAGTGCACTGAACCAGAGTGCACCAAATACAGAAGAGCAAAATTAGAGGAAAGGCGCAGGGAGATTATTTAAGAAAGAGCTACCTGGTGGAGGACAGATGGGCAGCCGACAGAGGCCATTGGAAACTCCCCTGGGGCAGTCACTGACTGGCAGGTGAGGGCAGCCACCTGAGATCCTCGAGCCAAGAAAGAAGACACCTTATATCAGCATACCAGCGACCACTCCAATATTCCAGTGGGCACCCCCAAGGATCTGCACCCGATTTTTTTGGTAATTTGGGTCATCTGGGTGCAGGTGGGCACATGCACCATGGCTCAGATTCAAGCAGAGAGCTCACTGTTGCACCAGGAAGGAGGTGAGCTCTCTCCCTTCTCAGCGGGTCATGGAGTGAGCTTGGGTCAACTTGGAAGACATCATGCTTATCTTTGTCATGGTTATCGGGACTACAGTTCACTAGCAGGTACTCCCCTGACTCGAACACAGCTGAAATCGCATGCATCTTTGGCACAGCAGGTGGGTGGTATCACGGACAATCCCCAGAGCCAGCCATTAGTGGTCTGGTGGGATTGCATCAGCACCACAGGCAGATGGGGCAGGGAGAGAAAGGAAGCCACAGGTAAGTGCGGTCCCGGGAATTTGCTTGGATCGGCTCTTTGGCATTATGGGACCTCAGAAGCAGGGTCTTTGAGTGTTGCTGAGCCTGGCAGAAAGTTGCGACTCCCTAATAATAGGAATCTTTCCTGAGGTTGATCTGAGGTCTTGTAAATAACTACATCATCAATAATAGCCTGTGCAAAACCCTGGAAACTGACCCTAGCAACACCAAACTTTGCTTCTTCTGCTCCCACCTTCTCCACCAAAAACTTCACTCATTCAATAGAAGAAACCATATTCAGCCAATTACCATAAAACCTCCTGCTTTGAAACCTAAACCCTCTTTATGACAAACAGAAACACATATCCACATTCCACACAGTGATTCCACCATTACAAAGAAAACTGCAGAGCAACCCAATGTACCTAAATCAAAAATAAAATAAAATACACCAGCTTCACGTTTTCAAAATATTAAACCATAAAACCAAGACAAAACAAATCAACACATAACCAGCAGCTAGAGACAACCTAAAGAGACAGCGCTCTACCAGATTCCAGGGGCTTAAGAAGAGCTTCTGCTTTCCAGTATCCCCAAGAACTTTCCAGACCTGCATGACTGAAAAAGTCCTAGTTTACACCTTTTTTTTTCCCTTTTTATTTTTTTTCTTTTCCCAGTTCCTGATTAATTTTTTTTTCTTTTTCTTTCACCTTATTCACCCCTTTTTTTTCTTGTGGTTAATACCATTCCTTTTGTTGTTGTTGTTGTTGTTGTATTTTTCTCATTTTTTTTCTTCATTATTCTCCTTCTCTACCTTTTTTCTCTTATGCCCTATCCCCAGATATTGCAGGTTTTCCTGTTTTCTTCTTCTTTCCTCCCCTTTATCTTTTTTTTGGGGGGGTTACTATTTCTGTATGATTACATGGTGTATTTTTTATCCATGTGCTTTTAATGTTTTCAATGGTTATTCAATTGTAATTTTTGCCTAACTAATTGGGAGACAGCAACAGTCCCCATAAGATACAAGTACACCCACACATTCTGCAACTTCACTTACTGAGCAAGAGCCAGCACCTCCTTCTCCACCAATGGGCCAAC
>NW_006922003.1:2103580-2104021 GCF_000298275.1 Orycteropus afer afer | reverse complement strand
CTAAAGAATAATGTAGTATCTGCAAAGCACTGCATGACGTGGATGAATTTGGAGGACATTATGCTGAATGAAATAAGTCAATCACAAAAGGACAAATATTGTATTGGTCCGTTATTGTAAAAGTCAAGGAAATGCTTATTCATGGAAGGATATTTTCTTTGTTGGTTACCAGGGGTGGGAGGGTAGGGTAGGGAATACTGTTAGATAGATGGAGATAAGTTTTGATATGGGTGAAGAGAAGGACAATATACCAAATGCGAGTTCAATATTGTGGCATTGAGGAAGAGAAAGACATAGAGAGGTACGTAGGAAGTACAGACAACAAAGATGAACACTTTTGTGCATATAGTATGGCTTGGTCAGTGAAGGAAAACATGGGTATATGGGTGGATAGATGGGTGGCAGGCTGAACTATTAGGTATGTATATGAAGAGGGGAGTG
>NW_006922003.1:2097409-2103142 GCF_000298275.1 Orycteropus afer afer | reverse complement strand
AGGATATATGTAGGAGATCCTGGATAGACAGGGAGAACAATGTAGAACAAAACTCTAAATCATTGGGGGAAAAAAAAAGGGGGGACCAGGTTTGCTGGCCCAATAGAGCCTGGTGGAACCACTGAGACTATGGCCCCTAGCTGCCCTTCAGGCCTGGAATTGAATGCACACCTGTGGCTTCCAGCGAAACAATAGAGAGTCATATGAGTTGAACATTTACCAGAGGTAGATACACCCCTTGGAGAGAACAATCATGGGAGAAAGAAGGGCTGTTTATGCACAAGGAGACAGCTCAGGGGGCAGGAGTGCATGGAGGGATGGACACAGCGAAGAGGTAACTATTGAGAGGAAGTAGGAGGGGAGATGTTGCATTGTGGTAAATTGTGGTCAATGTCACGAGACAAAGTGTATGTGAACTGATTTATGGAAAGGGTATTTGCTCTATAAATTTTCAACCAAATCACAATAAAAAGGAGGGGGAAAAAATAGGAATATACCCTAGACCGAAGATAGATTTGGCTGAAGATAATCTTACATATGCACATATGCTACAAAATTAGCCACATACATTACAGAAGCAACAGAAGACAGGGTGGGAGTAACTTTGCAGAGACAACCAAACATCTTATGAGGGAGAATCGCTAGTCCTGGGGGCTCAGGACTGTAGTCTTGGGAGACATCATGCTCATTTATCACACATAGTTCATAAAATATTTTTCTACAACTTACTTTGGTTAGTAGTGACTGGGGTCTTAAAAGCTTTTGAGCAGCCATCTTAGATGCAACTATTCATCTCCCTTCAGCAGGAGCAAGGAAGAGTGAAGAAAATCAGAGTCATCTGGAAACAATTAGTCCAAAGATAAGATGGGCCAGAAGAACCTCAGCCTCCATGACCCAAGACCAGAAGAACTAGATGGTGCCTGGCTACCAAGGCCAACCACTCAGAAAGGAATCAGTCCTGGAGATCCTGGATAGAGTGGGATGAAAAATGTGGAACAAAATTCAAAAACACAAAAATGACCAGAATTACTGGTCAGATAGAGACTGGTGGAATCCCTGATGGGCCCAGGTTACTTTTCGAGACTAGATGTGGACTCACTTACATGGATTGGCTCTCAGCCCAACAGTAGAAAACTCACATACAGATCACCTACCCCAGGTCGATGCACCCACCTATTCTAGGGAGATGCACCCCTTGGATCAAGCAACCATGAGATAGACACGAATGCACGGATGAGAGGGGCACAGGGAGGGAGGTGTCATGTGGAGGAGAGAGGACGAGAGTTTCTTATGGTTGGGGATGGTAATTGGAGCCATGAAACCAGATGTGCATGAACTGTTGGATGTAAAACAAGTTTGGTGTGTAAATATGCACTCAAAGCACAATTAAAAAGAAAAGTCAGAACTTCCCTTTTCACTGCATCTTTTGATGAACTAAAGTTCTTACTTTAATTGAAATTAAATTTATCAGTATTTTCTTTATGATGAATTATTCTGTGGTTTGGTTTAGAAAGTTTTATGTCTCTTGGTGTGATAGGTAGCATGTTGTTGTTGTTGTTGTTATGTGCCATGGAGTCGGACCCGACTCATAGCGATCCCTCCTTGGGTTTCCGAGGCAGTATCACTACGGAAGTAGATTGCCCCATCTTCCTTCTGAGGAGTGGCTGGTGGGTTTGAACCGCCAGCCTTCTGGTTAGCAGTCAAGTGCCTTAGGCACTACACTACCAGAGCTCCCGATAGGTAGAATAATGGCCTTTAAAGAAATCAGTGCTCTAATTCAAGAATCACTGAATATATTAGGTTAGATAGCAAAGGATAATGAAGGTAACTGGTGAAATTAAATTGATTAATTAGCTGACTTTAAAATAGAGAGGTTATTATAAATTATCTTGGTGGACCCAATATAATTACAATGATCCTTACAAATGGAAGAAGGAAGCAGAATGAGAGAATCAGATAGCATGAGAAAGCCTCAACTGGCTATTCCTGGCTTTGAAGATGGAAAGGGACCATGATCTAAGGAATGTGGGAAGTTGCTAGTAACTAGATAAAACAAATTCTCCTGTAGCGCCTCCATAAGGAATACAGCCTTCCTGACACATTAATTGTACATGAGTAAGGCTATTTTGGATTTTGACCTCTAGAATTGTAAGGTAATAAATTTGTTGGAAGAAGCTACTAAGTTTGTGGCAGTTTTTACAGCAATAGTGGGAAACTAACGTGTGGTTAGGAAGATAATCTCATGTTTTCTTTTAGAAATGATGTTATTTAACTTTTCATGTGGAGGGTCTAATATCCATTTCAAGTTAATTTTCATTATGCTGTGAGGGAGGAATCAAAGTTTACTCTTCCCCTTTGTTATATCCATTTGTTCCAGATAATTTATTAAAAAGATCATCATATCACCACTGATTGCACAGCATATTTATTTTAAATCATAGTTCTGGATATGAGTGTGCATGCCTCTAAATTCTCATTTATGTCCTGTGATCTATTTGCTTATCCTTCTGCCAATTCCATGCTGTCTGAATTTTGTATCTTTATAGACTGGAGATGGAGTCAATCAATATCCTCAGTCCCTAGACTGACTGAAAAATCCACTGCTCAGTGGAAAATCAGAAACACTCAAACTGACTGCCGTTGAGGTTGAGTTGGATCTGACTAATAGTGACCTTTCCTTGGTTATCCGAGGGAGGCAGTATCACTACAGAAAGGAGTGCTTGGTGGGTTTGAACCACCAGCCCTCTGGTTAGAATTAGAATAGATCAATAATAAGCACACAGAAACTATAGATGTTTCTGAGAAGATACTGGGAAGAAAAGATGGAGAAATCCTTTACTTAAACTCAAGTTTTATCATTTATGAGCTTAGAACTGGTGAGTGAGTTTGAGGGAATTTAGAGATGATGAAGGAAAAAGATATGACCAGGAGATAGCAGTGTTGAACAACAAGCTGTTCATTGAAGCAGACAATGTCTCGGAGTGGTGCCAACAGATTGTCTTCCTCTACTAGCCTATAGTTTGCAGTTCAAACCCACCAGGGATGATACAGAAGAAAAGTCTGGTGATCTTTTGTAAAAGAACTGAGAAAAAACCTATCAGGCAGTTCTAGTCTGCAACATATGGGGTTTCCATGAGTCAGAGTTGACTCCATAGCAACAGATTTGGTCTGGTTTTACACATTGACCATCTGGGGCTGATTCCCCACAGCAGGAGGCTTTCCTGAGACCAGTAATATAAGGAGCCACCAGGAGAATAGGGATGAAAATCCCTAGGGAAGAGAAGAAAGGAGAAGAGGAAGCTTATGTGCTCTTAGAGGATTTCCTGCTGCAGCAAGGTGGGGATTCTCTGGGTCAGAGAGTACCAAAGGGCAGATGCAGCTGAGGGGTCATTTTAACCACAAGGTTTTATCTTATTCAGGGGTATCTTCCATATGTTGGGCACAGGTTCGTGAGGCACATAATGTGGGCAGCCTCGAAGTAGCTAAAAATTTGCTAATTTGGATTTTTTTTAAATAAAACAAAAACAAAGAAAACACATACCAGTTGGATATACATAAATTTGTGTTTGGCACTGGCAGGTTTTATTGGCTAATGAGCCTCTGCTTGCTATGAGAAGGTAAACAGCTTGGTGCCAATACACAGATGTCATTTTTGTACCAATCATAGAAAAGAATGAAGAAAACTGGTCATTTAATTCATAGCATTGATACTTCTGGAGCTTAAAATAGTTTTCAACAAATTATGATTATCTTAATTGAATGCCAATAATCTATTCCTGACAATCAGATGTTATGCATGAGTATGCTAACAAGAGCCTATTTCTCATTATTTTAAGTGGAGAAAATTATAAGGCATTACATGTCAGACTACCTCAATATATTTTCTAACCTGTGACTAAAGCACAGAGAAATGCCCATTAGTAATACACTATCAGAATGGAAAAAGTCTAAAATATGTTCTGATCACCAAACAATTAATATAGTTAATGTAAATTAACTACTATATATTAACTACCTCAGAAGGAAAGTTGGACAATCTACTTCTGTAGCAATATTGCCTCGGAAACCCAAAGAGGAGTCGCTGTGAGACAAATCTGACTTGATGGCAGTGAGTTGGTTTATATTAACTACAGTTAATATAAATTAACTGTCATTTGACCAGAACAAGGGGATAGTGCATGGTTTAAAATCTGGAAGACTGTGTGTCAGGGTTGTGTCCTTTCACCATACTTATTCAATCTGTATGCTGAGCAAATCTGAGAAGCTGGACAAGATGAAGAAGAATGTAGCATCAGGATTGGAGAAAGACTCATTAACAACATGCAATACACAGATGACACAACTTTGCTTGCTGAAAGAGAGGATGATTTGGACCACTTACTGATGAAGATTAAAGACTACAATCCGCAGTATGGATTACACCTCAGTGTGAAGAAAACAAAAACCCTCACAACTGCACCAATAAGCAGCAGCATGATAAATGGAGAAAAGAATGAAGTTGCCAAAGAAGTCATATTACTTGGTTCTACAGTAAACACAATGGAAGCAGCAGTCAAGGTATCAAAAGACATATTGCATTGGGCAAATCTGCTGCAAAAGACCTCTTTCTAGTGACGAAGAGCAAAGATATCTCCTTGAAAAGTAAGATGCACCTAACCTATGTGGGAGCTGGACAATGAATAAGGAGACTGAAGAAGAGTGGATGCTTTGGAGTTGTAGTGTTGGTGAAGAATGCTGAAAGTACCGTGGACTGCTAGAAGAACTAACAAATGCGTACTGGACAAAGTGCAGCTGGAATTCTCCTTGGAAGCAAGAATGGTCAGACTTCATCTCACCTACTTTGGTCATGTTGTCAGAAGGAACCATTCTTTGGAGAAGCATGTCATGGTTGGTAAAGTGGAGGGTCAACGTAGAAGGGGAAGGCCCTCAATGAGAGAGATTGACACAGTGGCTGCAGCGATGGGCTCAGGTGTAGTAGGGATCCTGAGGCTGGCTCAGGACCAGGCAGTGTTTTGTTTTGTTGTACACAGGGTCGCTATGAATCGGAGACAACAAAATGGCACATAACAACAATATGAATTAATACAGTTTGTAACAAAAGGTACTTTAAGCAGTACATACACAATACATATTCTATTCCTTTTATTAGCATGTTTTCAACATCTCTTCATGTGATTCTGACATTCTTATAATTCTATTTGGAATGTAACTTAAAATTTTCCTATAGTGTTTTTTTTAAATTAAAAATTATACTGAATTTGGAGGAAGAATATTTGCATTTTTCTCCCAATGTATATATTGGCTGAGAAATGTTGTTTTGAGAGATAGAAACCTTTAAAAAAGTTTGAGTATAGAAAAAAACCAAGAGGCATTTTGCTAAGAATATGTCAACTTGAGAGATTTACATAGGATTTTTACAGTATGCTTATTTTCAAACACTGACATGAGCTCATGGTAGGGAAGAGTTATGACAAAGCAGAAAAATGGCTAGAGAATAGCTGTATACTACTCAATGCTTAGAATAATGCTTGGCAAAAACAATAACAAAATATGTATAGTCAAATACTAAAGTTTCAGAGTATATGGAAATGAAGAATGATCTTTATTTTACTCAAAACTCTCATAAACAATGTGTAATACTTTAAAGGAGCTCTGGTAGCATAGTGGCTAAAGCACTTGACTGCTAACCAGAAGGCTGGCAGTTCAAACCCACCAGCCACTCCTCGGAAGGAA
>NW_006922003.1:2072921-2097134 GCF_000298275.1 Orycteropus afer afer | reverse complement strand
CCACCAGCCACTCCTCGGAAGGAAGATTGGGCAATTTACTTCCATAGTGATACTGCCTCGGAAACCCAAGGAAGGGTCGCTATGAGTCGGATCCGACTTGATGGCATATAACAATAACAACACATTATATTAAGATAAGGTAAAAGTAAGTAAGAAAGCATTGCCAAGGATGACTAAAATTTTTTCTAAACTCACAAGCAATTGTAGCTCTGCTATGTTTAGATGAGGAAAAGTGTTCATAATCTGGCATGCCTGTCAGAAGGTAGCAGTGAAAACATTGGAAACAGGGAAACAGACTGAAGCTACTAGCTGACTATACAAAGCAAAAATAACATTTTAAACCACTGTTTTAAACAGTTTTTTAGAACAATGTCTTTTTTTTTTTTTAAAACCTCATGTGTCTTTCACCAAGGAAGAGAAAAACTTCTAACGTCTACATAAAGCATGAGAAGAGAATAATTATTTTATGAGCATGGTGTGGAGGAAAAAGGATGAGTTTTATTATAATATTGTTCTTGTTAGGTGCCGTGAAATTGTCTCCGACTCATAGCAATCCTATGCACAGCAGAACGAAACACTGCCCGGTCCTGTCCAAGCCTTGCTGTACCTGAGCGCATCACTGCAGGCACTGTGTCAATTCATCTCCTTGAGAGCCTTCCCCTTTTTCATTGACCCTCCACTTTAACAAACCTGATATCCTTCTCCAGAGAATGGTCCTTTCTGACAACATGACTAAAGGTGAGACCAAATCTGGCCATTCTCGCTTCCAAGGAGCATTCTGGCTGCACTTCTTCCAGATTCGTTAGTCCTTTTAGTGGTCCATGGTACGCTTAGCATTCTTCTTAGGTCTTCCTTATTCATTCTCCAGCTCTCACATGCCTAAGAGGCAAATGAAAATACCATAGCTTGGGTTAGGCTCACCTTAGTCTTCAAGGAGATATCTTTACTGTTTGTCACTTGAAAGAAGTCTTTTGCAGCAGATTTTCCCAATGCAATATGTTGCCTGATGTCTTGACTGATGCTTCCATTGGTGTTGATTGTTGTTGTTGTAGTTATGTGCCGAAAAGTCAGCCTCTCATAGTGACCCCTCCTTCGGTTTCAGAGGTGGTGTCACTACAGAAGTAGATTGCCCAACCTTCCTTCCAAGGAGTGGCTGGTGCATTTGAACCACCAGCCCTCTGGTTAGCAGTCAAGTGCCTTAGGTACTACGCTACCAGAGCTCCTGGTGTTGATTGTAGAACAAAATAATATGAAGTCTTTAACAACTCCAATCTTTTCTCCATCCATTGTGAAGCTGTTTATTGGACCAGGTGTAAGGATTTTTATTTTCTTTACATTGAGGTGTAATCCATACTGCACACCATTGTCTTTAATCTTCCTCAGTAAGTGCTTCAAGTTCTCTTCACTTTCAGCAAGCAAAGTTGTGTCATCTGCATATCTCAGGTTGTTAATAAATCTTCCTCCAATCCTTATACCATATTCTTTTTCATATAATCCAATTCCTCAGATTATTTGCTCAGCATACACATTGAATAAGTATGGTGAAAGGATACAACCCTGACACATTCCCTTCTTGATTTTAAACCATGCAGTATCTCTTTGTTCTGTTTGAACGACAGCCTCCTGATCTACGTACAAGTTCCTCACTCCATTTTTGTTTTTTTGGTTTAGTATTAAATGGTCTTCCTTGTAGGTGTATGGATATTATCCTATCACTGACGGCATTGTACTTCAGGACAGATTTTGAAACAGTCTTTTTGAAGATGAATGCCACACCATTCCTCTTCAATTTGTCATTTCCAGCACAGTAGATCATATACTTGTCTGATTCAAAATGGCCAAAACCAGTCCATTTCAGCTCACTAATGCCTAGGATATTGATCTTTATGCATTCCATTTAATTTTTGACAACTTCCAATTTTCCTAGATTCATACTTCATACATTCCATGTTCTGATTATTAATGGATGTTTGCAACTGTTTCTACTCATTTTGAGTATTATCATACAAACCTTAAACGAGTTGCTATGGTGTTGACTCTAACTCTTGATGACCCTATGTCAGAGTAGAACAATACTACATAGGTTACTCAGTGGCTGGTTTTTTGAAAGCAGAATGCTGGATTTTTTTTTTTTTTTTTTTTTCCTGACGGGTCTCTGCTGGACGGGAACCTCCAATGTTTTTGTTAGCTGCTGAAAATGTTAACCCAAGTTTGTACACCCAAGGACTCCCAGCCCAATAAGATAAGGAACTAAATTACAATCCACATCTGCATTTTGAAAATTTTACTCCTCTGGTTTTTGATTTGGAGTATCTGTTTTGTTATGTCCATAAAAGATAAAGAAAAGTATTTCAAGTTCTTTTTCAGACTTTGTTGAACACTGATATTGTACTTAATGCATGCACAAATGGTAGCACCCCAGAATAATGACAAATCCACAAAGAAACTGTCTCCTTTTTAACCAATCAAAAGTGGTGATCAGATACTATATATGGCCCTCTCACTTGGAGAGATTCTTTGAAGTTAGTCTGCTTTAGTGGGCTTTCTCTTGGCTGAAGGCTAATGAATTCAACTATGTAGACTATTTTCGTCTCAATTCGTTCTTGAACAATAAATAGCATCTTATGCACTTAGGACATCTCCATAATTGATAGTCACATGGGCCTCTCAATATATCTTAGTTCAGGTTTATCTGTATATTAACTGCCTAATTGTTTTAGATGACCTTTGTTGTTTTTGTTATGTGCCGTCTAGTCAGACCGACTCATAGCGACCCCTTCTTGGATTTCCGAGGCAGTATCACTATGGAAGTAGATTGCCCAACCTCCCTTCCTAGGAGTGGTTGGTGGGTTTGAACAGCCAGCCTTCTGGCTAGCAGTCAAATGCCTTGGGCACTACGCTACCAGAGATGACCTTTAGGAATCCAAAAATTACTTTCATGCATTACCTCAAAACTTTGTGAAAATTTCCTTATCTTTTATCATGTAGTGTCATGATAGTAAGACAGAAACATTTCGTTCATGTAGTATTTGACTGTTTTAGACATTACTGTTAGTTCCAAATTTCCACTTTATTTGGTTATCCCTCAAAAATTCTGTTTTCCTTCCTTAATAAACAATTTAACTAGAAAATTTGCCAATACCCCCTGTGGCATCTCAGAACATTAATGCCCTTATCTATTTGACACCTCCTTGTCCTTTCTGTTCTCTGAGCACTTCCTCATCTCTTGGGTTTCCTCATGGTGTTGTTTTATCTAAGCCTGAATTTCTAAAACACAGATTCACACTTTGAATTATTTCTTATTTCTCCACTAATGACCACTATAAACCACTCTAATGGAAGCATTTAATAAATATAGAAGAACAGGTAGTGAAGTAGCAAGTTCCATTTTAACAGCAACCTTCTAGAAATTGGTTCAAAGAGCAAACTGCTAAGAGTGGAGATTTTAGACTGTGAAGGAGAATTCTAGGCTAGGTGTCCTGCCATTGTCTTATTCTGCCTATAACTTGTGATTTTACCTAAAAAAGACTTTTTCTTTAAAGAAAAATAAACAAATTGTCATAAAATTTATTTGCAGGATGAGAAATCAACAAGAATTCCCATTAATTTTCTAACAAATATGTTTGGAAAGGGAAGTTGAATGATGGTAAAGAGAAATAAAGGATAGGAAGAAAACAAATTCAATAGATACCCTCCCTGAGCAACCATTTCTTTTGTGTATAACTCATAGTTATGTTCATAAAATATTTGAGTAATAAGTTTAATTTTCTTTAAAATAAATACACAATTACATTTAAAATATTTTGGTATATTATTTTTTGCTCATGGTCTTCAGATGAAATAACACATTGTAGTTGTAGATATGTTTCATTTTGAAGAAGATGAACCAAAATCTTTACTTAGAAGTCTTTTCAGTAATCTATAATGAAAGTATCCAATTTTCTGAAAGTTGTTTTTATTCCTCATCTCGTCAAAAGACAAAATCCTTTTTTAGTCTTTTCAGATTCCCTGGTAGGAGATTTAAGGCTTTATGTGAGAAAGTCAATACTTTCTTTTGAACATCTTGCAGATAAGTCTTCTTTATGAGACTAATGATTAGGCCTGAAATTGAACAACAACAACAAAAATTCATCAAACCCAATACTGGGGTTTCTTTCATTTGAAAGATTCAACTCTGGAATTTTATGTAGCATTGGTGTAGTAAAGATTTTTCTTTTTGTTCATAAAGGTCAGTTGGACTTAATGTAACTTTCTTCTGGATTCTTTTAGTTTACTGTCATAAACAGAAAGTTGTCTAAAATGAAAAAGAAAACTTGAATTTTATTATAAAGACTTAACTTTTACCAACCCACTTATAAGTTATAAACTAACATTCCAAAATAAATTAATGAATGAATTTTAATATCAAATGACTACAAGGTTCGTGTGAAAGCTATATGACATTTTGAAGTTAAAGTAGTATTTTAATATGAAAAAAATAAAATATCTTGTCTTGGGCTAATTAGTTTGAACTCAATTCAACTCCTAATTTTCAGTGGTGCTGTACGAATAACATTACTTCAGTAGAGTGTGATTTTGTTAGTTTCAAATTATTTCTCTTCATGATGTATGATTGGCTTTCTTTTCATGCACACCAATAAACTACTGTACAAATTCTGCATAAAACCCCCATTGCCATACAATTGATTCTGACTCATAGTGACCCTATAGGATAGGGTAGAACCTCCATAGAGTTTCCAAGGCTGTAAATCTTTACGGAAGCAGACTGCCTCATCTTTCTCCTTTGGATCAGCTGGTGGTTCAAACTGCTGACATATTGATTAGTAGTCAAGTATTTTAATTACTGCATCACTAGGGTGCCTCTATACAACACGTAATTTAATTTGTCCTTTCAGGAAATAAAGATTCATCTTCCATGTATCATCATATTCCTTTTCTTTTCAGCTGGCACTGCTTCAAAAAATTTTAGTGAATTTTGTGGGTAAATATACTATTTGGTTACATTTCTCTGCCAGTAGAACAATGAATGATGCTCGTGATAATTGGAGTTGTGTGTCTACTTGACTGGATCACAATTCTGAGTGGTTTAAGCAATTCTGAAGTGGGTTATTCCCATGATGAGATCAGATGTATATGTTTTGAGCAGCCAATCTATTGAAAGGGAGTTTCCCTATGATGCAGCCTGCTTCCAATATATTCATGGGCATCCTGAGAAAGAGACACTCTTCTGTGGATCGGGATCCTGTTGTGCTGCCTACAACTGTCCATAAGCGAACAATCCACCATTTGGTCTGGAAGTCTTGGATTCATCATTTGTTGGAGTCAACAGCTGGTATATTGCCTGCCAACCTGGAACTCATCAGCCTCTGCAGCTGTGTTAGTCAGGAAAAGCTTCCAGCTTGATGTTTATCCAAGAATTTGGGACTTGCTAGCTTCCATAAGTGTGTCAGCCATTTTCCTAAGATAAATTTCTCTTTCTCTCTCTCTATATAAACTTTCCTTGTTTTGCTTCTCTAGAGAGCCCAGCATAACACAATACTCCTTAACATTTCTCCTTACTAAGCTTCCTTCTGGATAAATTTGGAATATTTGGATTTACTATTATGACAGTGTTTTCCCACTTAAATATATTGTAAGCAAATCTGAAATGAATCATTGCTGCAGAATTCCAAGAAATTTATTTTTTATTTTTGCCACTACTAGTTAAATTCAATGATAACAACTCAGGGGGTAAAATATTCTGTTATTTTAAGGGGCACTAGATGAAGCGGTTTTGGTGATACAGTGGTTAAAGTATTTGGCTGTTAACCAAAATGTCAGTGGTTCAAACCTACAAGCAACCCCATGGAATAAAGATGAGGCAGTCTGTTTCCATTAAAATTTACAACCTTGGAAACCCAGTAGGGGTCATTAGGAGTTGGACTTAACTTGATGGAGGTAAGCTTGCTTTTTTTGGTTTGGTGATGAAAGGGAAGGAGCCTTGATTGTGTAATGGTTAAGCACTGGTCTGCTAATTGAAAGTTGGTGGACAGAACACACTAGTTGCTCTGCAGGAGAGATGTGTCAGTCTGCTTCTGTAAATATTTATAACCTTGGGAACATTACTGGGAAGTTCTACTCTGTCCTAGAGGGTCATCATGAGTTGGAATCAACTCTACAGTGAAGAATTTTGGTTTTGATGAAGGTGAAGGCGCCTTGGTCATGAAGTGGTTAAAGTGGTGGGCTGCTAACCAAAAGGTCAGTGGTTCAAACCCATCAGCTGTTCCGTGGGGGAAGGGTATGGCAGTTGACTTGCATAAAATACTTACAGCTTTGGAAACCCTAGGAGGCTGTTCCACTCTGTCTTATAGTTTGGCTATGAGTTGGAATCAACTTGATGGCAGTGGATTTAGATGAAAGGGTAATCATACAAAGAAATGACAGGAGAAAGATATTAAAAAATTAATAATTAGAAGCTTAGAAATTAAGCCATCACCATCTGTCAATTTGTTCTACGTTGATGGCTTACATGTTCCTATGGTGCAGGAAGCTATGCCACAAGTATTTCAAGTAGTAGCAGGGTCATCCATTGTGGACAGGTTTCAGTGGATCTTCTAGATGAACACAGAGAAGGAAGAAAGGCTTGGTGATCTACTTCTGAAAATTAGCCAATGAGATCCTTATGAATCACAACAGAACAGTGTCCAACTGCCTTGCTTAGAACACATCATTAGGAGAGATCTGAACCTGAGTAGTCCTCATGGAGACAGTGGAAATGATAGAGCTGAAGTAGTTATACTAATATCAGACAAATTTTACCTTTAAATAATATTGTTAATGGAGACAAAGAAGGGCATTTCATCGTGATAGGAGTACCAAGCCATCAGTAAGAAATATAACTATATACATATATGCATCTGCAAAAAAGGCAGGGAGGCCACATGTTCTTACCTCCTCTAACTGCACAAGAGGAAGACAGAATCACCATCAATAGCCCAAGGCCTATTGCTGAAAGGCCAGACATGCTGCCTCCCTCTAGCCCTTTTACCAACCATTCCTCCCAAAGCACCCACCACCTCTCTCATGGGTCTGATAATTCACTACAGTGGCCACACAGAACTCACAGATTATGGGGTTTATTAGGGAAGCACCAGGCTACAATTCAAGTTCAGGAAAAACACTCAGTCTCTTTCCCAGCCTGCCGTCTCTCTGCCAACAGTCTCTCACAGTCTCTCTCTCAACAGTGGGTGTCCCTTAGTGTCTCACTCAGCAATGCATGTCTCTTGCATCTCTTTCCCAGCAGCACATGTCTCTTTCAGCAGCACATCTTCCTCAACCAGCAGTCAGAGAGAGACTTCTGCTTGTAGGAGGCCTCCTTTTGAGCCTGGCAGAGTGGCCAAACTAACCAATCATAACATCAGAGTTCTAAGCATCTGAGAGAGAGCAGGAACCTTCCAGAACATTGCTTTGTGTTGTCCCAACAGAAATACCCCAGGTGTATAACATTTACAATCAAGAGCTCCTCCATTGCTCACAGCAAATTCCACCACAGAGTTTACGAAGATTTATGGCTAGAAAAGCCACACTAAATAATTTACTACACTGCAGCATCTAACAACAGAGTCCTACTTATGAACTGCTAAATTCGCTAGATGTAGGTAATAAAAAAGTAAATGGAAAATATATCCGGAAATAGTTTCTTCCCTACTTAAAGTTCAGGATAAACTCAAACCAAACCACTACCACTGATTTGATTCCAACTCATAGAGACCCCATAGGGTTTCCAAGGCTGCAAATCTTTGCAGTAGCAGACTGCCTCATCTTTCTTCTATGGAACAGCTGGTGACTTTGAACTGCTCAGGCTTTGGTTAACAACTGAATGCCTTACCACACCACCACCAAAGCTCCTTAAAAAAAAAAAAAAAAAATCAGGATAGAGAAAGCTGTAATTCTGTCTCTCTCTCTCTTCATTACTCTGTGGTGGGCTGAGGGTTGTTAAGAGGTGAAGTCACTGCAGAGTATATGTATCAGGGGTTTTCTCAGGAAAATAGAAGCCACTCTATTTATTCCAAATACGAGGAATGCTAACATAAGGAATTGAAAGCATACACACTTTTTGGAGATTAACAGAATGAAGATCAAGGAAGCCTCCACTGATGTTCTCAGCTGTAACGTCAAAGTAGGATTTTTCAACATCTCTTGAAGATGATATAAATTTCACAAACTTCAGGAAGCTTCTGGATACATTAAAAAACTGTGACTGTTTTGAGAATGACGTAACCAATAAGTTCTCTGTAGAGTAGATTGTGAAGGAGTGCTGAACATTGTGATGTGTACTGGAAGAGTACATTCTGATGGAATGTTTAGCTCTGAAGTTAGACAATGAGTGTGTACTGCTGGCTTTGCCATATGAAAGCAAACTGTTTCTGATTGGCCAAATGATAGAAAGAAAAAGTAGACTTTTTTTTAAGTGACTATAGATCTCGTTGGAAAAAACTAAGACAAAGATATGCAATATATGTTTTTCCCAGGGAGAGTTTCTCTTCTTGATTCACAAGGATTTGCATTTGTAAACTGGCTTAGAGTTTGGAATTGGGTGGGAGACCATGATCTCTTTTGTGGTGACCTAATTCCAATCAGTTTACTCTGCATGAAACTAATATAGGACAAAGGAGACCAAGTGTACAAAACAGACTGAGTCTTTTAGCATCATCTAAGACTCTATATCCAGAACTATCCCTCCCATTTTCAGTTACATGAGCCAATAAATTATCTTTCCTATTTATGTCATCTTAATTTAGGTTGCACTCTCTTGCTCTTGAAAGAGTAATTATATTGGCCACAATTAAATGTCACAAATGCAGATGCTCCAAAATGTATGTGTTGATTTGTACTTACATGGGCAACTAAGTGGCTTCTTCTGGATTTATAGCAACAAGGATTTATACATTCAATGATAATTAATACTTCTTCCAAACAACACTGGGAAGAGGATTTACATATAGAAATAAAAAGTGTTAGAGAAGAGTTTTCTACTCCTTTCTTCTGAAAACTTTCCTCTCTCTACTCCTTTTCTCTAGAAAATCTGTTTGCAGATCCTGCCCCAAATTTTATTGACTGTGCCATAGAAAGGAGCTCTGGTGACATAGTGCCTGAGACATTTGACTGCTAACCAGAAGGCTGGTGGTTCAAGCCCATCAGCCACTCCAAGGAAGGAAGAATCGACAACCTACTTCTGTAGTGATATCACCTCTGAAACTCAAGGAGGGGTCATTATGAGTCAGATCTGACTTGACGGTAGTGAGTTTGGTTTGGTTTGGCTCCATACAAAATACCTTAATGGTAGGGGTTATAGTTAAAAAAGAAACACGGTTAGAACAGATCTGAGAAGAGAAAAGAGTTTATTAGTTGTTGGTAGGTTCCCTAAAGTCATTTCCAACTCATAGCGACCCTATGCACAGCAGAAGCAAACACTGCCCAGTCCCATGCCAGCTCCACAATCCTTCCTATACTTGAGCCCATTGCCACAGCCATTGTGTGTCAATCCATCTCATTGAGGGCCTTCCCCTCTTTTGTTCCCCTTACCAAGCATGACATTCTTCTCCAGGGAATGGTCCCTTCTGACAACATGACCGAAGTAGGCTAGACAAAGTCTGGCCATTCTTGCTTCTAAGGAGCATTCCAGCTGCACTTCATCCAGGACAGATTTGTTAGATCTTCTAGCAGTCCATGGTATTTTCAGCTTTCTTTGCCAGCACCACAACTCAAAAGCCTCAGCTCTTCTTAGAGTCCAGTTCTCACATGCTATGAGGCGATTGAAAATACCATGGCTTGTGTCAGTTACCTTAGTGCTCAAGGAGACATCTTTCCTCTTCAGCATCTGAAAGAGGTCCTTTGCAGCTGACTTGCCCGGTGCTATACCTCGTCTGATGTCCTGACTGCTGCTTCCAATGGCATGGATTGTAGAACCAAATGATGTGAAGTCTTTGACAATTTCAATCTTTTTTCCATTTATCATGATGCTGCTTATAGGTCCAGTTGTGAGGATTTTTGTTTTCTTTATATTGAGATGTAATCCATAGTGCAGACTGTATTCTTCAATTTTCATCAGTAAGTGCTTCAAGTCATCCTCACTTTCAGCAAGCAAAGTTGTGTCGTCAGTGTATTGCAGGTTGTTAATGATTCTTCCTCCAATCCTGATGCCAGGTTTTTCTTCATATAGTCCATATTAGTTCTCAATAATACAGAAATCATTTATTTTTTTAAAATCAATTTTTTGTCTCACTTATGAAGACAATGAAATTAAACATCTGAGAAAAAAAATTTCATGTTATTTGGTAAATATTTAGACAACGATACTACAGAAAGACTTCTCTCATACACTTGTGACAGGAAAGAATTAAGAGAATGTGGTCTTTTCCATTTGTCATAACTCCTGTGTCATTAATATAATATAGCTCATGCCCCTTCAGTCTAGATTCTTATATAAAATTCTTGTATCTGTGCTTACAAATATATCTTCATAAAAATTTGTGAATGATTTTATTTCTTCATGATATATATTAAAATATGTTATTTAAATTTATTCTCTAAACTATAAAATGAAATGGCTATATCATTCATTGTTTAAAGATATGGTTTCACATTCATGTTTAAGATAACCTTTAAGGAAGCATTCTTACACTTCTCTGTCATTTACCTTTTAAAAATTTAAAAAATTTAGAATTCATCCTTTAACTTTTTCACCTTAAAACAAAAGCCTTGTTCTTTGTTGAAAAGCTTTCTTACTTGATAGAAATGTAATTTTAGTTTATCTACGCTGACATTTGAATTTGTATGCATTCATTAAACATTCAGATTGTATAAATAATGCGATCTGTATTTTAACAAAGGAAGCTTTCATGGCTGAATAATTTCTTCACTAGGCATTATGACAGCTATTGAGAATTGGAAACTTCTGCATTTTAAATATACTGTTCTGAAAATATCTTTACCAAAAAAAGCATAATATGAAATAACTTTTTTTCAGTGATATTTTAAAAATATTTTTAGCAATTCAGCATTTTCCAGTATATAAAATATACACTGCATTTTATAACTCCTCTGGGAGAATAGATCCACTGAAAAATAATTTATCCTTGACCAAAATATTTAGTAGTTTGCGAACTTCTAACATCTGTACTCTCTATTGCTCTTAGGCCAATTTTTTTATGCTCAGGAACAACTCTTGTCTTCCTATGTTCTAGGTGACAGAGCCCTGAATTCCTGTTTGTACAATAATTCATGGTACAGTTCTCCTGAACTTTTTCTCTGCACTCCTTTGTTCAGCATGCTTAATCACTTGTTTTCTTGACCAGTCACTGTCAAACATATTTTACCATGGACCTGGGGCATGTTTGCAAGCACCTTTATTAATTTGTTACATAATGGAATAAATGCACTATTATAACCATATTGTCACATGATTGAAAGCATAACAGAGTAGTTGTCAATTTAGACTCTGGTTTTTGTTCTTTGAAAGTCTAAAATTTAGTAGAATATCTGGAACTTACTAGTGCCAGTGCCAATTGAGTGCAAATCTATTCTAACCCATGATGATCCCAGGTGTGTCAGAATTGTACTCCACAGAGTTTCCAATGACTGGCTTTTTCATAAGTAGATCATCAGCCCTTTCTTTCCAGGAACTTCTGAGTAGATTTGAGCCACCAACCTTCCATTAGCAGCTGAGCATATTAACCACTGCATCTGCAGGGGAACTCTATCTGACAAATAATAAGCAACAGAAAAATATTTCCTAAGTGAATAAGAAAGAAAATGTACATACAAGGAAAAAAATCAGGGAGAAGTAATGATAGGATGTGTAGTAGTACCACATACATACAGAAAAGAGTATGAGGGGAAGAGAAATTAAGAGGGGAAAGAAGAGAGGCACCACAGCAAGTAGCAAGGTGGAACTTACTACATGCTAGACCACAAGGAAGGCAAGAACCAATAAGGAAGTTGTTCTGGTAACCTAGTGCCGCTCTGACAAGAATATACCACCAATGGGATGGCTTTAACAAACAGGAATTTATTCTCTTACAGTTCAGGAGGCCAGAAGTCTAAGCTCCAAGTGCCAGACTCTAGGGTCTGTGTGAAAGCCCCTCAACCTTGGGCTTAAGCTCTGCCTCTTGCTCCAGGCCCACTGAAGCTAGAGGCTTTTCCTCACTCGAGCAGCTACTGGCTGCTGAGGCTAACAAGCCCGAGGTCGACAAATAAAATGCCATAGTCCTGATGTTACCAAACCACACGACAGGCCATTAATTCAAGTCTATTGCAAGTCCCAAGGTCACCAGAGCTTGACAGAGTGCTGAATGGCATGGCTACATGCAGTGTTCAAGCATGCCATAGTCTAGAAACCATTCCTAAAGCTGCTGCTTATATACGGGAAGCAGAGCACACTCCCTAAGGCAGCTACTCAGCTGCTCACAGTAGATTCCACCATGGAGTTGATTACCACTCTCATCATGGGGAATACTACATCCAGCTGCCCAGCCTTTCAACCAGGCTCAGCCAAGCTGACACATGAACTGAACTAACACAATTCCACCCCTTGTCAACCTGGCATCTATACAGATCTTCATTGGGAGCATCTGTACAGATCTCTCTCACTGGGTGGCTCTAGTCCCCGAGTTCCTCTAAGTGGCAACCTCACCCCCTTGGCCTGGCGGGCCCCATTCCTCTCCTTCTTGGGCATGGCAGCCCCGCCCCCTCACTCTTGGGCAGCAGCTATGGCTCCATCCCACTGGCTCACATGAATGAGCAGCCCCACACTCCAGAACCAAGTTGGTGAAGGCCTGGCTCTTTGACACCTAGGGGGCTGTGGTGGTTCCACCCCCAAAGGCCATGGTCCTACCCTTTCAGGCTGAGGTAGCTCTGCTTCTGTTTCCTTGGTCTCCGTGCTTTTGCTGATTAATACCAAAGGCAACCCACTCCACTGGAAAACGTTCTGCCCAAAAAGCACTTGGCTTTCTTGCTCCATGGGCCAGCCAACCTGCTACTCCATTTCATGCCGATCTCTTCTACCAATTAACCCCTGAAGGTGACCCGCTCAGCCAGGAAGCAGCCTACCCACTGGCACCCAGCTTTCTCCTCCGTGGGCCGGTAAGCCTGTTGCTGTTTAATGCTGGTCTCTGGGCTCTGCTACTGCCGTCTCTCATGCTGGTCTCTTGACTCTGCTCCTGCTGTTTCTCATGCTGTATGCTGGGGTCTCTCTGCTGGGGTCTCAGGTCAAGGATACACTTCACCTCCTATTTCCACATTTCAGGTATCTGTACAATCTTAAAAGAAGATTGGTTGGATCACTAGAATATGTCAGGCATTTTGAATGTATTTATGAATTCATCATTAATTCAAAATATATTTATTAAATTCTTATTTTCAGCCAAATACTGCTTTGGATCCTTGATACATATCACTGAAAAAAAGAGATGAAGACTCCTTCCCCCATGTAGCTTCCATTTTAGAATATGTTTAAATCATGTATGTTAAAGGTAATAAATAATTAAATTATAGAGTATGAAAGGGAGCTCTGCTGGCATAATGGTTAAACCATTCAGCTACTAACCAAAAGGTCAATGGTTTCAATCTACCAGCCACTCTGTGGGAGAAGGATGAGGCAGTCCACTTCTGTAAAGATTTACAGCCTTCGAAACCCTATACGACAATTTTACTCTGTACTATAGAATCTCTATAAGTTGGAATGGACTCAAAGGCAGTGTGTTTATACAGCATAAAAAAGGTGAAAAGTGCTATGGGGAAACTGTTAATGGGTTAATGGGACCAAGTGTATAGACAAGGTGTTCAGGAAGGGTGTCAGTTAGAAGTCAAGATCTGAGTAGAGAGGGAGTGATGGGATTTAGTCAAGGGGGTGTCTGGAGAAAGAGTAGTCCAGGAAGTGGGAAGAGTTAAAACAAATATTCTTAGGAAGGACGTTCCTATAGTGTGGTAGGAATAGCAAGGAAGCTAAACAGACTAGAGCAAAAGAAAGCAGAAGAAAAGCAATAAGAAAGTAGATCAGATTTAACAGTGGAGATTGGAGAACAAATTGTGTATGTTTTAAGGAATGTGGCTTTTATTCTGAGATGGGAAACAACAGAAAGGGCTTGAGCAGAAGAGTAGCTTGTCTGTCTTTTGTTTTAAAAGCATTATCGTTTTCAGTACTCATAAAATTCCTATGAATCAATCTTTCCATTAGGATGGTTTTAGCTGCAAATAAACCAACTGAAATAGGAATTAACATTAAAGTCTTTGTTTTCCTCTTCAGTGGAGTGTCTGTAGGGTGATGGTTCCAAAGGTTCGTTATTATTGTTAGGTGCCATAACGGTGGTAGCAATTCATAGTAACCCTACATACAACAGAAGAAAACACTGCCGAGTCCTATGCCATCCTTATAAACTTTGCTATGTTGAAGCCCATTTTTGCAGCCACTGTCTCAATCCATCTCATTAAGGTTCTTCCTCTTTTTTTTGCTGACCATCTACTCTATCAGGCATGATATCGTTCTCCAGGGATGAGTTCCTCCTGACAACATGTCCAAAGACATGAGATGTAGTCTCACCATTCTCACTTCCAAGGAGCATTCTGGCAGTACTTCTCTCAAGATAGATTTGTTTGTCCTTCTGGCAGTGCATGGTATACTTAGTATTCTTTGCTAAAGCCATAATTTGAAAGCATCATTTCTTCCTTATTCATTGTCCAGTTTTTACATACACATGTAAAACCATGCATATGAGATGACTAAAAATACAATTGCTTGGATCAGGCGAACCTTAGTCTTCAAAGTGACGTCTTTGCTTTAAGAGACCTTTTGCAGCATATTTGCCCAATGTAACACATTGCTTGATTTCCTGACTGCTAATTCCATGAACATTGATTGTAGATCCAAGTAAAATGAAATCTTTGACAACTTCCATCTTTTCTCTAGCTCCAAATATTGTTCTGTGAATTTATGATGTTAGCACTGTAGGTTCTCATTTTCCTAGTCTTCGCATCATACACTGAAACAAAGTGGTTCCAGTAATTTCAAATACTACGTGCTCACACAACTGTCTTCAATGGCAGGAAGATGGCAACTTTTCACTCTCAATCTTTCTCACTAACTTTCTCATTGTCTTTACTTTCTTTATCAGGGAGTGGATTCTTCTCCAAAAATCTCTACCAGGTGTTCTTTTAACAAAACTGAGTCACACACCAAAAAATAGAATAATTACTTACTAGCAAATAGGTAGGGAGATCTGGTAGCATAGTGCCTCAGGCACTTGACTGCTAACCAGAAGGCTGATGGTTCAAACCCATCAGCTACTCCTCGGAAGGCAGGTTGGGCAATCCACTTCCATAGTGATACTGCCTCGGAAACCCAAGGAGGGGTCACTATGAGTTGGGTCTGACTTGAGGGCATATAACAACAACAACAGCAGCAGCAGCAGCAGCAAATAGGTAAAGTATTTCCATCAGTCAAAAGTTGTCACCAACGAGGCAGTGTTAACTAATATCTGAGTAAAATTTTGGTTAGGTTAATTACAAATATGAGAAAATGACTTGTGAGTAGGCAAGTAATAGTGTCTTCTAGAGGTAATGAATTTTATTTTCTGTGTTTATGACTACTGAAATTCCAAAGGTTATTGTAACTTTCCTAAGGTAACATAGCTAGGAAAAGGAGAGAAGATATTGGAATCCAGTCTGTCTGGATAAAACTCATGATATTTTTCCTATACCTGTTGGTATCTTCAAAACTATACCACACTATGCTATAGAGCTATGAGGGATTGTTCTAGCAGGGGGAACTTTGTCTGGATGGGAAATTCTGTTAATTTCCAACTGTTACATGAGCTGCTCAATTATTTTTGATAAGACAAGTACATCTCCCTTTAAGAAGAATCCATGTATGAGGCTAAACATTATTTAGAGGTTTATGAGTAAACAGAGTATCATATAGGGGTCTAATTGCAAGTCATAAAACTCATTTTAATCAGAAATGGAATTTAATTAAAAAATATTATCTCTCAGAATCAGTGGAGGCTACCGAGTCAAACATTAGTGAAGTCATTCCAGCAGTCTGCTTGCAGGAGCAATGTCATTAAGCCTGAGCTCCAGAGATAGGTGACTGCTAGATATCTTCTCCACATAGGATCTATGCATATATGCTCCCTATGAAATCTCTCTCTGGACATGGATGATTTTCTTGACTTTCTTTTATCCAGACATATATTCCTGAGGGGTGGGTGTCTTGCTTACAGAGTCAAGGGCATATGACAATATCTTAGATGCAAAAAGGTGGGAAATTGAATTTTCTAGAAGAAATTCTGGAGAATTGGTGTCATTTCTTGCTTAAATATTTGGTAAAATTCACCAGTGAAAATATCTGAGCCTGTTGTTTTATTTATTTATTTATGAGGATTTTAAAATATTAATTCAGTTTCTTTAATAGATAAAACCTTATTCATATTATCAAATTCCTCATTGTGTGAGTTTTGGTAGTTTGTGTTGTTTAAGGAATCATTCTCTTTCATCTAAATTATCAGATATTTGGACATAGAGTTGTGCATAGTATCCTTTTGTTATTCTTGTAATGTGCATGGAATCAATAGTAATGATCCCTTTTTCATTTCTAATATTGGTAATTTGTGTCTTCTCTCTTTTCTTGACTAGCTTGTCTGGATATTTATCAATTTTATTGATCTTTTCAAAGAATCAACTTTCACCATTGATTTTTTCCCATTGTTTTCTTGTTTTCTATTTCATTGTTTCAAACTTTAAGTCTTATTGTTTCTTTTCTTCTGTATACTTTAAATTTAAACTGCTCTTGTTCTTCTTGTTTCTTTCAGTGAAAGCTAAGTTTATTGACTGTAGATCATTTTTCTTTTCTAAATATGTATTTAAGTCTAGAAATTTCCTTTTAAGCACTGCTTTCAATGAATCTGATCAATTTTGTTAAGTTGTATTTTCATTTTTATTTAGTTCACATATATTTAAATTTTTCTTAAGATTTATTCTTAATCACAGTTTCAGAAGTGTGTGATTTAATTTCTGAATATTTGGAAAAATTTCACTTATCTTTTTGTTATTGATTCCTAGTTTAAAGCTATTCGATCATCTAAGAATGCTCTATGAAAGATATCTATGTTTTAAATTTGTTGAAATATGCTTTGTGCTCCAGAATATGGTCTATCTTGTTAACTGTCCATACCCCATCTCATGAACATGAGAAGAATGTGTATCTTGTTGTGAGATGGAGTATTATATAATGTCAATTACAACAATTTCACTGATGGTATTATTCAGGTCAACCATTCCTTACTGTTTTATGTCTCTTTTATATATCAATTATCGAAAGAGGAATATTGAAATTTCCAACTATAGGAGTGGATTTGTCAATTTCTCTTTTCAATTTTTTCTTCACATATTTTGGTGCTTGGATGTTAGGTGCACATACGTTTATCGTTATGTGATGCCCCACTTTATCCCTGATTACTTTTTCTAAGTTTGATTTGCTGAAACTGATATAGATACTCCAACTTTCTTTTGAAAGTGGTAACATGGTGTGCCTTTCTCCATCTATTTACTATTTTAATCTATATGAGTGTTTATACTTACAGTATGTTTATTATAGAAAATATACTGTTGTGTCTTGCTTTTTAATCCACTCTGATAGTTACTGGTTTCAAATTAGTGTATTTAGACCATTCACATTTAAAGTGTTTAATGATATAATTGGACAAATATCTACCATGTTTGTAACAGTTTTCATTAATTCCTCCTTTGATGCTCCTCTTTATACCCAAGTCTCTCATCCACATTTTTCCTTTCCTTGAATTTTTTTTTTTTTTAACATTTTTTTTGCAGTCAGGGCAGGTCTTTTGGTAATGAATTTTCTTAGTCTATGTTTGTCTGACAGTCATTATTTCTCCTTACTTTTGAAGAATATTTCACTGGATATAGAATTTGAGGTTGTTGGTTTCATTCTTCCAATACTTTGTTTCATTCTACTCCCTCTTTTTTGATTTCACGGTTTTTTAAAAGAAGACCACTGTAATTCTTATATTTGTTCCTCTATAGGTCAGTATTTTTCTTTTTTGCTTTCTTTCAGATATTTTCTTTGTTTTTGGTTCTCTACAGTTTGAATATTATATGCATAGTGTAGTTATTATTATTATTATTATTTTATTTTTTCTTCTGCTTGGTGTTCTCCAAGATTCCTGGATCAATGATTTTTTGAGTCTGTGATTAATTTTGGAAAATGCATGGCCATTATCATTTCATTGAATACAGAAGACTGAAGCTGAGTTGATGCCTTTGAATTGTGATAAAGAATACTGAAAATACCATGGATAGCCTATAGAATGAACAAATCTATCCTGGAAGAAGTACAGCCAGAATGCTCCTTGGCAGCAAGAATGGCCAGACTTCATCTCACCTACTTTGGTCATATTGTGAGAAGGGACCATTCCTTGAACAAGGATATCATGTTTGGTGTATAGCAAAAAGGCAAAAAAAAAAGGGGAAGATCCTCAACAAGATGAATTAACACAATGGCTACAACAGTGGGTTGAAGTATTGCAAGGATTACGAGGATGGCACAGGACTGGGCACTGTTTTGTTTTGTTGTACATGGGGTTGCTATGAGTTGGAGCTGACTCAATGGTACTTGACAAAACAACATCATTTCAAATATTTCTTTTATTCCATTCTCTCTTTCTTCTCCTTCTTATACTCCACTTATACATTTATTATACTTTTTGAAAGTGTCGCACACTTCATGGATGTTATGCTCTGGGATTTTCTTTTTTTTAATATTTTCTTTTTGCATTTCAATTGTGGGAAGATTCTATTGGCTTATATTTAAGCTCACTTATTTTTATTTATTTATTTATTTATTTTTTATCTTCCATGTCTACTCTACTGTTAAGCCCATCAAAGAATTTTTCATTTCTGTTACTGTCATATAGATATTTTGCATTTCATTTTAATTCTTTCCTAGACACTCCCTCTCTCTATTAACACTATCCATTTGCTCTTGTATGTTGTTTACTTTTTCCACTGGAGTTTGTAAGATATTAATCCTTGTTATTTTATATTCACTATCTGATAATTACAACATCTGTGTCTGTCTGAGTCTTGTTATAATACACGCATTTGCTCTTTATTTTACTCTGGTTTTATTCTTACCTTTTTCATGACTTGTATTTTTTTTTTCCTTGAAAGCCAGTCAGGATGTATTGGGTAAGAGGAACTGAGGTAAATAATGTATTTTAGTGTGAGTTTATGTTAATCTGGCTAGGAGTTGAAGTGTATTTAAGGCTTTCTGTAGTTGTAGGTTCCAAAGACTTCAAATTCCTCTAGTGTCCACTTACATTTGTCTTCCATGTTCTCTTTGGGCTTCCCAGAGAATGTATCCTCACACAAAGTTTGCATTTTTCAACTGTGTCAGCTATAAGTCATTGTTATACTGGAGTCCTCTTGATGTGGTGGTAAAATGTGAGTGCTGAGACATATTCTTTAATCTGATTAAATCTTAAGTCTTTTCAATTATTTTATGTGCTGGACTGTGATAGTCACAAGTGTTTTTTTTTTTTTTTTTAAGACTTCTTTCTTCCCTTTAGATACAACAAAAAGACTATATGTGGCTGAGGTGATAGAAATGTCATTTTCCCACCTGGGAAGAGGCTCTGGTAAAGTCTTTCCCCTTGGATAGTATGGTAAAAGCTATGGGCATTTCCACAATGCTACTTCTAGAACATGATCTTTCTTGTATCTTTACCATAAAACATGGGATTGCTAGAGGTGAATCCTGTGAATGGGAGGCCTGCCCTAAGACTGAAGCCATCAGAAGATTTGCATGCTCTTTCTAGTTTAGATTAGTCTTCAGTAATTTATGAAGATTACTATTAAGTTTTCCCACCAGGTTTTACTTCATCAACTTGTATATGATCCAGGTTAACTGATCTTGACTGTATCTCTTTAAATTTGCCTTTATCCCCAGATTTTGTGTTGGTAGTTTGCCCTGCAACATCCCTTCTCTGATAGGGCAGAGAAAGTCCTTAGCTTTTTATTTGTTCAACATTTTTTGTTTTTGTAATAATCGGAGTGACAAATTCTGAGCTTTTTAAAAATCAGAGCTGAAACTAGAAATTGTAATCAGAATTTTGCCTTTTATATTAGGAAACTATGACTCATAATTTTGGAAATTTCTCAAATATAGTATGAGTATTCAAAATATACAAGGCTACCACAGGTATGACAAATGTTTCTTATAACACATAATCAGCACAAAAAGGAATCTGAAATTATGAAAATATTTAATAATATTCAGCTTAGTTATTTCCTCAGAATTGTTGGCTGGCTATTGGGACCAGAGTACTAAAATCTGTTAGCTAATGTCATTCTTCTATAGATGGGGCTTAAAAGTGAAAAGATGATGTTTTCACAGTGACTCCTTTTTCTGTACTGACAAGATGTCCAGTGTCCTCTTCTTTTGATTGACACTTTCTTTCCTTCAATAAATTTAGGTAGTCATCTGGTGACAGACAACTCCAGGAGCTGTTTATATAAGGGGAAGATTGTCATGTCTCTAATCTGGGTTATTATGTGAGCTAACATGATTTAGCAGTAAGTAGATAATCATATTATTTTATTTCCTTGTATCTGGTTAGCTTTTGTTCTAGCTACAGTAAATAGGCTATTACGCAAATGGTAATTTATTATTTTTACCCTAACCTACAAGCTGTTTTCCATATTGGGCTACCTCACTGTTCTTTAGAATCTTAGAGAATTGATGAAATTCAAATATTCAAAACTGACCATATCTGATTAGTGAAGTAATCTTAAGCCTTGATTTAATGAGAGTTGAGAGTTGTGTTAAATTCCAGTTATTCCTGTTCTTTCTGCTGCCCCATTATACAGATGAATGTGACCTGAGGGAAGTCAGCAAGTTACGTGTTGACTGCCTGAAGCACAAATGTTATTTGCCACAAAGTAAAGATTCTCAGTAGAAGGCACTGGGGTCAAAACTTTTCAACTTAAATGAAATATTTCTTGACAGTTTTGATTAGAAAAGAAGTTAATAATTTTAACAGAAGCTATAGTAACATTGTTGCCTTTTTCATAGCATGTACTGAAATATGTAAATGTACGAAGTCTATTTTAATAAGCTCTTTTTAAAAGTATGAATGTGCCCTTTTGATGGGAAGAATAAAAATGAAAGATAATTAGGTTGGCTGCTAGGAAAGAACCCACATTTCTACCCTGGGCTATAGTGAAACACTCTGTCTGAATTACACAGCTTGATTTACTCAGGAAAATTGCATTTATCGTACTCTTAGAGAAAAGAATGTATAGAAACTAAAGTCATGACCTTAGATAAGAATTATAAATTTAATGAGAGAGCCTGTTTGAATGTAAGAATATGATTTAGGAAATGCATTTTAATAGTAATTTTTAAAACTAATGCATAAGAAAATTTGTACTTGAAATATGTTGTTAAAGTCTTTGAAAATAGGTAAAGGACTTTGATTTATAAATCAGAATATTAATATTAAAATATATATCTTTATCTTGCTAGATTCCTGCCCCATTACTCAATTCCTCCTTGTGGGTTAAGCTTCATGTATGGAGCTGAAACCTATTAGAACTTTGGACAATTTAGCATCACACTGAATTCAAGGTTAATCTCATTCTGGCCATGATAGCCAAGTTATCTACAACTAGAGTCCCATTCTGTTTATTGGGAGCTGATTGAGCCTTCACCTTGAACCTTAACATCCTATTCCACTTATATGTTCAGGATCTTCAGCTTCTGAGTTGCTGTCTTGACATACTAAGTCTCCAAATGACTGGATTCCTGCTCATGGATATCTGTCCCTTCTTCTCAGTGCCCTGGAATTCCACTGACCTCTGCCTCATCCTTTTTGAGATAAAAAGCCTGGTTATAGGATTCATTTTGCCTATCTGATTATCAGTATTCAATCAGTATTCAATTGGGTATTATAGTTGAGTATGGACCCTACTATTTTTAGGGAATTCACAGTCATAAGAAAATATACCACTATCTTTTAGAATGGGATTTAATCTCAAGAATTTGAGGCTTGAATTTATCTTTAGGGAAACTATTTATTTTAGAAAACAAACAGATTCTTAAAACAAAGTGATTCCACAATTCAACAAAGAAGAACAACTTTTATGGTTGTTGTTGTTGTTATGTGCCATCGAGTCAGACCCGACTCATAGTGACCCCTCTTTGGGTTTCCAAGGCAGTATCACTATGGAAGTAGATTGCCCCACCTTCCTTCCGAGGAGTGGCTGGTGGGTTTGAACCACCAGCCTTCTGGTTAGCAGTCAAGTGCCTTAGCCACTATGCTACCAGAGCTCCCAACTTGTATGGTACTTTATGTTATATAAAAGTAAAGCAAATATCTTCAACTGAAACAGAAATTCGAAGCTGGAAAAGTCCAGCAAATCAAGTTGCTTCACATGTTAATATAGATGCTAATTAACTATTCTTTCAATTGTTTAACTTTATGGATTATGTTTCTTTTCAAATTATATTTATTTTAAATATATGGTTTTCAAGTAACTTAATTACTTATTATTCTACTTGAGAAGATAAATTTGTGTATATTCTTAAGACATTTCTCACAGTAGATTTGGAATAGGAATTTTAAAGAATAAGGAAGTCTAAGTCTGCTCTTTCTTTAATTTTGAGTAGAAGGAGATACTAAATAGGAATTGGGTAGTAGTACTTTGATATCATAGGGAACTCTGGTGGCGTATAGTACCTAAGGCATTTAACTGCTAACCAGAAGGCTGGTGGTTCTAACCTACCAGGTACTTCACAGAAGGAAGATTGGACAATCTACTTCTGTAGTGATACTGCCTCAGAAACCCACGGAGGTGTTGTTATGAGTTGGATCCGACACAACGGCAGTGAGTATGTGTGTGTTGTTATCATAACATAAACTAGACTGTTGGTGCTCCAGATTTAAAGCCAAATAGCAAAAAAGTGGATTGATGTTTGGTATTAAGCTTTGCATAACTTCTTTGTCCTGTTAGGACCATGGAGAAATTTATCCCTTTGTAGTGAGGCTATGAATATTTCTGATATCCCTCCTCCTGAGGGGGGAGGGGCAGTGGATTGCTCCTGGGGCTAGCTTGGAGAATCAGAAAATGTTTAATATAGAAAGAAGGCATCGTGACACATTAGTTTCTTAGGGCTGCTATAACAAAATACCATGAATTGAGTGGCTTAAAACAACAGATACTTATTTTCTCTTGGTTCTGCAGTCTAGAAGTCTGAAATCAAGGTGTCAGCTAGGCCATGCTCTCTCTGAAGGCTCTAGGAATTGATCCTTGCTTACTTTGGCGATTCTGGTGGTTTCTGGCTTCTTCCTTGGCTTGCAGATGTGTCACTCAAATCTCTGCCCCCATCCTCACATAGCCATCTTCTCTCCACATCTGTGTCTCTTCTATTCTTTTTATAAGGATATCATCATGTTGGATTAGGGCCCACCCTACTCCTATATGACCTTATGTTAACTACTTACATCTTTAAAGATCTTATTTACAACCAGGAGCACATTCACAGGTACTAGGTGTTTCATTTTGCTGTGCATGGGGTCGCTTGGAGTTGGAAATGACTCAACAGCACCTAACAACAACAACAACAAGGTGTTAAACTTCAATATAAGTTTTTAGGTGGACAGAATTCAACTCATTGGTTAGAGAGGTAGTAGTATCTGTAGGCACCATTGTCAGAGGCTCATACCCGGGAAGAGTTACATGTTATAAAAGTGAGGTTATAGGAGTCAGAGCATAATAGGAGAGAATTTGAGAGCCTATGATTATGGGGACATTTGGTAATTGTGGTGGTAGTAGGGATGTAGAGGTTAACTTATGGAAATCAAGATTGTGAGGCATCAATCAATATAATTTGAATACTTAATGAAAATATAGCTTTTTTTTTTTAAAAAAAAAATTGCAGTTAGTGATACAAAGCACTCTGAAATTTAAAGTATCTTTTTCTTGACTGATGATGATTTTTATCTTAGTTCCAGAATTACATCTCAGTGCTAGAATTCTTATTAGATCTATTTATAAGATCTTATTTCCTACTTAAGGCACCTACTGATGAAGGTTGAAGAATACAGTCTGCAGTATGGATTACATCTCAACATAAAGAAAACAAAAATCCTCACAACTGGA
>NW_006922003.1:2053986-2055010 GCF_000298275.1 Orycteropus afer afer | reverse complement strand
CCAATTGGTGGAGAAGGAAGTGGTGGCTCTCATTCAGAAAGTGGATCTGCAGGAGGTGCAGGTGTGGTTGCATTGTATGGGCATGGTTGCTGTCACCCACTCAGACAAAAACAACAATCAAAAAACTATCAAAAGCAGACAAAAAAAACACACCACATAAACATACAGGAACAATCACTAAAAGAAGGAAAAAGAAAACACCCAGAAATATCTTGGGAGAGGGCAGTAATAGGAAAAAGGTAGAGCAGTTGAATAATGAAAACAAAACAAAACAAAAAAAAAAAATGGGAAAAAAGAAGAAAGAATAATAATAAAAAGGATGAATGAATAATGATAATAATTTAAAAATAGACCAAAAAAAAAAAAACAAAACAAAACAAAAAAAAAAAATGGGAAAAATGCAAAAAGAAAAACAAGGAATGGGGTTATCTATGAGAAAGAAAAAAAATGGGAACCAGTAAAAGGAAAGAGAGAAAAGGTGAAAATTAAAAGCTGAGAAGGGAAGAATTCAGAATAATAATAAAAAGACAAACATAATAATCATAATAGTTTTAAAACAGACAAAAACAAACTAAAAAAAAAAAAAAGGAAAAAAAAATCTGGGCAGGGTGAGAGAGGGCACCCAGGCTCTGTCTGAGCACACAGCCTGAGATGGAATTTCTGCTGGCCCAGAAGATGGGTGGGCATGAGAGATGGCTGCACCTCCATTCACCAAGAGGATGTGGGGTATAAAAGTAACACGAGGAATATCACACCTTTTCAGTCACTGGCGTCTGGAATGTCTTTTTGGTTCCTGCCAAGTTGAGCCTATTCTTTGGTACTTGGAATCTAGGAGAACCCTGTCACTTTAAATGTCCAAAATGGTCAAACCACTTGTAAACATTCAAAATGTCTGCACTCTCCAAACAGGCAAAAATCCACAGCTCAGTCACCTTCCTCTTCGCTGCTTCCCCTTTCATTCACCAGCCACCAGTGCAGTCCTTTGTACAGTCTCTGGCTAGCAAGGCTGATTTTTAGGTTAATT
>NW_006922003.1:2051912-2053053 GCF_000298275.1 Orycteropus afer afer | reverse complement strand
GCAGCAGCAGGGATCCAGATAAGGGGAGGGACTCAGGCCTTAGGGATCCAGGTAAGGGGAGTGTGGAGAAATTTTGAACAGCTAAAGGAGACAAACTTATCTGTCAGTTTGTTATACTGTGGTGGCTTGTATGTTGTTGTGAGGCTTGAGGCTTTGCCACCAGAGTTCCAAATGCCAGCAGGGTTGCACACAGGTTTCAATGCAGCTTAAAGACTGACACAAATTCAGAAGAAAGAAGAAGTCATCCACTTCTCAAAAAATTGGCCAGGGAAAATCTTATGAATAGCAGAGAAGCACTGTCTGATACATTTATGTGCAACTTTATGAATAGCCTGGAAACATTGTCCAATATAGGGCAGGAGGATGAGCCACTTAAGTCGGAAGACCCTCAAAATGTGACTGGAAAAGAGCTGCTTTATCAGAGTAGAACTAACCTTACTGATATGGATAAAGTAAAGCTTTTGAGACCTCCATTTGCTTATGTGGCACAAATTAAATTGAGGAGAGACAGCTGCGAACATCCATTTATTAATGGAACATGGAATGTATGAAGTAGGAAACTAGGAAAACTGGAAGTTGTAAAAAATGAAAAGGAATGCATAAAGATCGATGTCCTAGGCATTTGTGAGCTGAAATGGACTGGTTTTGGCCATTTTGAATCAGACAACCATATGATCTACTATGCTGGGAATGAGAAGGAAGACCAGTTAATACTACTATTATCCAAATTTATGCACCAACCATCAATGCCAAAGATGAGGGAATTGAAGATTTTTACCAATCTCTGCAGTTTGAAATTGACTGAACATGCAATCAAGATGTGTTAATTTTCACTGGTCACTAGAATGCAAAAGTTGAAAATAAAGAATAATCACTGGTAGCTGGAAAATTTGGCCTTGGTGACAGAAATAATGCTAGAGATTGCATGATAGAATTTTACAAGACCAATGACTTATTCATTGCAAATACCTTTTTTCAACAACACAAATGGTGGCTATACACGTGGACTTCACCAGATGACACAAGGATCAGATTGACTACATTTGTGGCAAGAGGTGGTGGAAAAGCTCAATATCTTCAGCCAAAACCAGGCCAGGAGCTGATTATGGAACAGACCATCAACTCCTCATATACAAGTTCA
>NW_006922003.1:2050313-2050882 GCF_000298275.1 Orycteropus afer afer | reverse complement strand
GAGGTGTGGGTGTAGTTGTGTCTTATGGGAACTGTTGCTGTGTCCCACTCAGTCAGACAAAAATTACAATTGAATAACAATCAAAAAACTAAAAGCACATGGACAAAAAACACACCATGTAATCACACAGGAACAGTAACCAAAAAAGGAAAAATAAGAAGAAAAATAAAAAACCCCTGCAGGATCTGGGGATAGGGCACTAAGAGAAAAAAGGTAGAGAACAAGAATAATGAAGAAAAAAATGGGAAAAATGTAAAAAGAAATACAAAGAATGGTATTAACCATGAGAAAAAAAGGGGAAAAAATTAAATTAAAAAACAAAAAAATTCAACCAGGAATAGGGTAAAGAAAAAAAGCTGAAAACTAGGACCTGGGAAGGGACGAATAAAGAATACTAATAAAAAGGACACAAGTATTAATAATAACAGTAGTTTTGATACAGACAAATACAAGCAAACTAAACACCATAAAAATGAAAGCAAAAAAACAAAAACAAAACAAAAAATAAATCAGTGGAGGACAGGACAGGGCACCCTCTGAGCACACAGACTGGGATGGAGTTACTGTAG
>NW_006922003.1:2049258-2050122 GCF_000298275.1 Orycteropus afer afer | reverse complement strand
GCTGCAGAGGCCCTTTTTTAAGTGCTGAGAAGGAAAGATGTCTCCTTGAGGACTAAGGTGTGCCTGACACAAGCCATGGTATTTTAAATCACCTCATATGCATGTGAGAGCTGGACAATGAATAAGGATCTGAAGAAGAGTTGATGCTTTTAAGTTGTGGTACTGATGAATAATGGTGAAAGTACCATGGACTGTAAAAGAACTAACAAATCTGTCCTGGAAGAAGTGCAGCTGGAATGCTCCTTGGAAACTAGAATGGTCAGACTTCATCTCACTTATTTGGTCACGTTGTCAGAAGGGAGCATTCCCTGGAGGAGGATGTCATGCTTGGTAAGGTGGAGGGTTGACGAAAGAGGGGAAGACCTTCAATGAGATGGATTGACACGGTGGCTGCGACGATGGCCTCAAGGATTGAGGAGCTGGTGCGGGAGCATGTGGTGTTTCAATCTGCTGTGTGTAGGGTTACTATGAGTTAGAGATGACTCCACACCACCTAACAACAACAACAACAACATAGTGAAGTTTAAGGAAATTATTTACATTATTATTTGAGTTCATTCTTGATTTTAAGACTCAAGTATAACCTTGGTTGTATACAAGAATATACTGAAATACTATTCCCTATGTAAGATCTTCCATGGTCCTTTCATGGAAATATATTTACTCTTTTGATGGTACATATTCCTTTTTTGTGTCTCTTTTGGCTCTTGTACCAGGTTATTTTTATTTCCCTCATCCTTGCTGGCCCTCTGCTTCACCAGACATCATGTCCTCCTCCAGTGATTGATACCTCTTGATGATGTATCTTTTTTCTTTTTTTTTAAATTGTGATTTGGGTGAAGATTTACAGAGCAAATTCACTTT
>NW_006922003.1:2044355-2045753 GCF_000298275.1 Orycteropus afer afer | reverse complement strand
GGGGTTTAGTCCACTTCTATATCTTCCCTTCAAGCCTCAGGGGTCCAGGATTATCTCTTGTGTCTGTGCTTATTGGTTCCCCTTTTCTTTATTGAACAGGGTCTGTGCAATCTTTCTGCCTAGTCCTCCATCTTACGGGAACTCTTGATGATATTTCTGAAGCAAATGATGTAGACAATGTTCTGTGTGATCAATAATGTTTTCATTGGCTAATTTTCAGAAGTAGTTCACCAGACCTTTCTTCCTAGTTTGTCTTCGTTTGGAGATTGCCCTGAAAACTGTCTACCAAAGATGATCCTGCTGGTATTTGAAATATTGGAGGCAAATATTGGAGGGATAGTATGGCAAACTGATAGTTGGTGATAGATATATCATCTAGGTTCTGTGATACTGTAACATCATTAAGAGTAGGAACCATGATTTTATTTCATTTGTTTATTTTCTCAGCAAATACTAAATACTTATGTGTATGTTCTCCTTTCTTAGCATCTAACATAACTCAGAACATTATAGAGTAAAATCTTGCTCAGTGATGGTAGGCAAAAGAGCATATATACATTGCCCTGAACACTTTGGAATAGCTTCTTCCCATATGTACCCAATGTTTAGAATGGAAACTGAGACAAAGTTGTGTGTGTGTGTTTCTCTAATTGAAAAAGAAAACAGCAACACTTTGAAAATAACATTTAAACATGTCGCTTATTTCTAAGTAAATGCTGAGAAACTTAACATTGTATAAAAATCTTAATTACTGAGTTAGTTGGCTAATTAACAGTTATGAGAGAAGTGGAATATTTGTTTCTTTCAAAGAGATCCTAAAGAGACATGACAAAAATTGCTGGTGATGCATAGGGATGTTAAAAATGGAATTAAAATGAATCTAATTAGCTATCACCTTAGTGGCCCCTAGTTTATTTGGATGAAGCACTGATGTACTTCTCAGCACTCACAGCCGTACTGTTGACATTGCAGGAATATTCATTTTTTTCCCAGAAGAAATATATGCTGTCAGTTCAATACAACTGCTAACATACCAAGGGAAATGGAAGGGAAGGAAGAAATGAAGACAAAATAGGATTTTTAAAACTATGTAAAATTGTCACAGATTTTTACTTTCCCATATTTAACTGAAGTTTTATTTAGGCTTTCTAGAATTTTAATTTCTTCGGTAAAGTGTAAATTGAACAATTTGTGGGTTGAAATAAAATCCTTAGCCAATTGTGTGCTTAAAATATGTTTTTCTTTTCCAGGTTGTGAATCCTTTGAGGACTATTATGCCTGAGTTCCCAGTATTTGTATAATCTCTGATAAACTGGAAATACTTAATGGATGTTCATTGAATGAAATATTTAACTTTTTACTTCCTTATTGACTTCTTTACTTCAAATTTTGCTGCCT
>NW_006922003.1:2043461-2043889 GCF_000298275.1 Orycteropus afer afer | reverse complement strand
AGCTGGCTGTGACCAAGCAGTGACCACAACCTTGTCCCTTGTCAGCTCTGCTATGCACCTGGGAATTCTGATCATTCACATAAACTTATAGGACCATTGTCTGCCAACCCTGTACATGTTCTTAGATATACTCTCCACTTCATAGACATATCTAATAGTTCAGCCTGTCCATGCATCTATCCACCTGTATATCTATGTTTGCCTTCACAGACAATGCAGTACTGTATGTGCAAAAAGGTTCATCTTTGTTGTCTGTACCTCTCATGTACCTCTCTATGTCTTTCTCTTCCCTAATGCCACCATAGTGGTCACTCACATTTGGTACATTGCCCTTCTCTTCACCCAAATCAATACTTATCTCTATCTATCTAACAGCATTTCCTCACCTCTCCTTCCACCCCTGGTAACCAACGAAGAAAATTTCCTTC
>NW_006922003.1:2041653-2043361 GCF_000298275.1 Orycteropus afer afer | reverse complement strand
AAAAAAAAATCCTTTAAACTAAACTGTGGTATAACATGGAATACATTAAAACTTAAAATTGTACCCAAACCACAAATTTTATGAGATTATGGATGTATGAGCTTTTAAACAGTATTTCCTTTTATAATAAATATATCTGTATGTTGGTCATGACAGAGAATTTTTCAGAAAAATTCCTTCAGTCCTTGGAAGACCATATTGTGTAGAGAAATATTTGTTGGTTGTTTGCAAAGAGTAAAAGTATTACATTTCCTCTGAAAGCCACCTAAAATGATATCAATAAAATGAGTTAGCTAAAATTATTAAGCAGAGATTTCTATGCCAAGGGTTGATGTAGTACACAGGAAAAGAAAAAAAATCTTCAATAGAAGAAAGAAGCGTTGTCAAAGCTGAGATTCTGGATTACAGAGAAGGCATGTAGACTCTTCCCATTAGCAGATACACTAGGTTCATAGTTCAGCTTTTATGTCTTGCCCTGTGATGACTTCATCTTATTGAATAGTTGAACACTTCACGTGAGGCATGAAGGTAAGGCAGCTTCATGGACCTTGGAATACAAGAAGCACCGCTAATTCCATTCAAAGGTGGAAAGAGAGAGCAAACAATCTGGTAAAGACCTACAGTTTTTTGTTTCTTTTCTTTTAACTTCTTATTTTCCATTAACTGTGGAAAAATACAGTAAGCACTATGTTGGAGCTGGCAGGTAGTGGCCTTTGAGAGTCATTTGTGCACATGTCTACAGCTCTGCTTTCAATGATGTAATGTTGAAAGATCTTGAAATTGGCCAAAGTGGTAATGTTTACACATTTACCACAAAATGACAAATGCTAAGAGTCAGAGGTTGCTTTAAAAAAAAAAAAAAAAAATGTTTTACTAGTGTACCATATGGAACCTTAATTAGAGCCTTGACATTAAAATCAAATATACATTCTACCTCTACCAGTTTTCTAAACTCACTGTCTTCTCTCCATCCTGGTTCCCCTGTCTGCAGGTTAAAATATACTCACCTTAGCTTAATGCGCAAGACATGACATGCTTCCTCTCTGCTTGTTTTCCCAACTGCCATTTTTCCATTTAGCCACACCTACAAACAGTCCATGCTTTCTCCCTGCTGCCAACTTTTGCACTAGCTGATCTCTCTGCTTAGAATGCTTTTCTCTTACATTTTCTTATAACCAAATATACTCAATCTTAAAAACTCAGCTCCAATGTCACTTCTTAGGAAAATCTTCCCTTGACCTTCCTGATCCTCACCAAGGCCTGGATTAGTGTCTTGCTCTGCAATCTCATTTTATATTCCAATTATCTTTAGCATAGCATATTAAAGTCATGAAGTCTGTATTATTTTTCTAGTGATGCTATTACAAATTACCCTAAACTTACTGGTTTAAAACAATATAAATGTAATATCTGACATTCTAGAGACAAGAAGTCCTTAATAAAACTTGATTAATGTCATGGTGTTGTTGGCAGGGCTGTGTTCCTTTCTTTTTTTCTTTTTTTTTTTTTTTTTTAATTGTGATTTGGGTGAAGATTTACAGAGCAAATTCACTTTCCATACATCAGTTTACATATATTTTGTCTCATGACATTGACCACAGTTTACCACAATGCAACAGCTCCCCTCCCACTTCCTCCTCATAGTTACCTCTTCCCAGTGTCCATCCCTCCATGCACTCCTGCCCCCTGAGCTGTCTCCCTGTGCATA
>NW_006922003.1:2037283-2038400 GCF_000298275.1 Orycteropus afer afer | reverse complement strand
CTAGTTGGGGTTTAGTCCACTTCTATATCCTTCCCTTCAAGGCTCAGGGGTCCAGGATTATCTTCTGTGTTTGTGTTAATTGGTTTCCCTTTTCTTTGTTGAAGAGGATCTGTGCGGTCTTTCTTCCTAGTCCGCCATCTTGCCAGAACTCGTTGTGTTCCTTTCTAAAGGATCTAGGAAAGCATCTGTTTCCTTGCTTTCTACATTTCTAGAGAGTGCCCATATTCTTTGTCTTACAGCCCCCTTTCATCTTTGAAGATAGCAGTGGCCATTGGAGTCTTTCTTACATTGTGTAACTCTAACACTGACTCTTTTGTCTCCTTCTTACTTGTTTAAAGACTTAAGATTACATTGAGCCTATGAACATAAAATCCAGAATAATTTTCCTATTTTAAAGTCAGCTAGTTAGAAATCTTCAATTCCACTTCCTACCTTAATTTCCCTTCTAACCAAAAGATAGGAGTTCAAACACAGTAGCAGACCTGTGAGAGAAAATATTTGGTGATCTGCTCCTGTAAGGATTATAGCCTAGGAAACCCTGTGGAACAATTCTACTCTGTCCTGTTGGGTTGCTATGAGTTGTAATTGATTTGATGGCACATAACAAAATCCTTAATTCCCTTTTGTCATGGAACATAACATATTCACAAGCTCTGAGGATTAGTATATGCACATCTTTGGAGGCTATTTTTTCTGTACACAACAGAGTCATAGTTATTGTTTAAGTTGCATATAAGTATCCTCAGCTTGTAATGCAACATAAGTGCTCAATAAATTATTCTAAAAAAAATTATTATTTATAAAATCACCAAAAAATTCTTTCACAGAATTATGCAAGTTTAGTATTTGAAACAACCTTAAAGTTTAGTTCTTTCATATTTCTTTATCCTTAATCATGTTTAAAGCATTTATTGATATATATCTTTGTATAACTTTTGGTTTCTGCTCTTATGAATCTTCCATTCTTACTTGGCCACATAAAAAATATGTTGAATAAATAAAAAATGATGGTGACATATTTTGAAGGGCTCAACTTCTGTAAAACAAAATTCAGAAAATCTTTCTTCTTAAACTTCTATTTAAATATTCTCATGAATGAAAGTTTTTTTTTTTTTTT